>NC_092415.1:128606269-128910436 GCF_040894005.1 Engystomops pustulosus | reverse complement strand
AGGTTAAAAGCCCCTCCCCTACACCCACACTCCAGTGGCTACCAAATAACTACACCGGCTGTGGATGCAACCCATTTATTGTATGTTATAGTCACACACAGATACAACAGGTTAAATAATAAAGACTAAGACTACTCTGTCTTATAAAAATAAAAGGGGACGGGAAAAATATATGGGCCGTCATGGTGGACTAATGGAAACCGAATTAACGGTGAGAATAATTCTCCTTTTCCATGGCGTCCCCCATGACGGCCCCAACTGGAGATGTACCAGATTACCAGTACCTTAGGGTGGGACAACTGCCTGCAAGACTTTCCTACCGAAAGCCTGGTCCCTGGCGCTTTGGATATCTAATCTGTAGTGTCTAGCGAATGTTAACTGGCTAGACCAGGTAGCTGCTTTACAGATATCGACTAGAGAGGCCCCACGTTTTTCAGCCCATGAGGCTGCCACGCCCCTGGTTGAGTGGGCCCTGACAGTCCCAGGAATGTCCATATTTTCGGCATCATATGCCTCTTTGATGGTAGTCCGGATCCAACGGGCAATAGATGCTTTGGAAGCTTTCTTCCCCTTATTCTTCCCTGTATACTGCAGAAGGATGTTGTCGTCCTTTCTCCAAGGTTTAGAGATGTCCAGATAGTGGAGAAGACATCTCCTCACGTCCAGAGTATGCCATGCTGACTCCTTACTGTTCTTAGGGTTCTGGCAAAAAGAAGGTAACACAATTTCCTGATTGCGATGAAAACTGGAAGACACTTTGGGAGCGAAGGCCTTATCTAGAGTTAGAATCACTCTATCTTCCAGAACTCTAAGGTAAGGTTCTCTAAGGGAGAGAGCCTGGATTTCTCCTAACCATCTAGCTGAGGTTATGGCTATAAGGAAGGTCAGCTTGAGGGTTAGGATTCTAAGGTCCGTAGTCTCTAAGGGCTCAAACGGAGGACCTGTTAGGTGACTCAACACCAGAGACAAATCCCAGTTTGGGATATTTTGCTTTAAGTGAGGTCTCAATCTGGAGGTAGCTTTTACGAACCTCTGGATCCACTTGTGCTCCGCCAAGGAAGTATCAAAGAAGGCACTAAGGGCTGATACCTGGACCTTGAGTGTACTCGTCTTCAGCCCTTTATCAAACCCAGCTTGCAGGAAATCCAGTATCTGCGAGTTGTTGGGAGACAACTGGTTAGGAGGGACTGAGCCACAAAAAGACACGAATTTCTTCCATATTCTGGAGTAAATTCTGTGGGTGACTACCTTACGACTAGCCTTCATCGTGGAGATAACTTTGTCCGATAGCCCCTGGGCTGTCAGTATCTTCCTTTCAGGATCCATGCAGCGAGCTGGAGAGCCTGCGGATTGGGATGAAGGACTGGACCCTGGAACAGAAGGTCTGGACGGGGTGGTAACAGGAATGGATCCGCCATTGCCATCTTTTTTAGCCAAGGAAACCAGTTCCTTTTTGGCCACCAAGGCGCTATGAGTATAACCTCCGCTTGGTCTTCCCTGATCTTTTGTATGACCCGGGACATAAGAGGAAGGAAAGGCATACAGTAACAGCCCCCCCCTCAGGACTGGCTAAATGCGTCTCTTTGGTTGAAGGGAACTGTAGGTTCCAGGGAAAAGAAACGCGGGAGCTTCGCGTTCTTGCTGGAGGCAAACAGGTCTACTGACGGATGTCCCCACCTCCTTGTTAACTGAAGGAAGACATCTTCGTGAAGACACCACTCGTTTTGATCTATCTTCCTCCGACTGAGGAAGTCTGCTGCCTGATTTTCTTCCCCCTTGAGGTGGATGGAGGAGAGGGATTGAAGGTTGTCTTCTGCCCAGGTGAAGATTTTGTTTGAGAGTGCCAGGAGACTCGGATTTTTGGTTCCCCCTTGGTGACGTAGGTAGGCTACCGTAGTGACGTTGTCCGAAAAAATTCTGACATGTTTTCCTTTCAGCATTTGTGTGCTGGACCTCAGGGTTTCCAGAACAGCTCTTAACTCCCGATGATTTGAGGAACGGGTTTTCACTGAATCCGGCCACAGGCCTTGGACAGGATGACCTGCGACAATCGCTCCCCAACCTGACTGACTTGCGTCCGTCTGTATAGTTGTCACTGGCCAAGGATGCCAGGGTACTCCTTTTCCCAGGTTTGCTGGATCCGTCCACCAGTCTATGGACCGTAAGACTGAGAGGGGAATCTCCACCTTTTGGTTTAGGTGACGAGGATCTTTGTCCCACGAGGACAGCACCCAGTTCTGTAGTGTCCTTGTATGACTTTGGCTCCATTGCACGCACTGGATGCATGCAGTCATGAGCCCAAGGATCCTCATTGCTTCTCTTATGGAGCAGCTCTTCTTTTTCTTGAACGCGTTTAGCTGGAGAATTAAATTTTCTCTCTTTGCTGGTGGGAGAAAAGACATCTGTCGTGTGGAGTCTATTAGAACTCCCAGGAATACCACGTTCATGCTCGGTTCTAGGTTGGATTTTTCTGTATTGATGATCCAGCCTAGCCGCTGAAGAGTCTTCAAGGTGATATCCCTGTGAAGAATCAGCTCCTGACTTGAGGCACTTACTACCAGAAGGTCGTCTAGGTACGGAATGATGGATATTCCTTCTTTTCTCAGAAATGCTACCACCTCGACCATAATCTTTGAAAAGGTTCTCGGTGCAGAAGATATCCCGAAGGGAAGGGCTTTGTATTGAAAGTGAGCTTCCTCGCCTTCTGGTGACAGGACTGCGAACCTGAGAAACTTCTGCGAGTTGGGGTATATTGGGACGTGGTAGTAGGCGTCCTTCAGGTCTATTGTACACATGAACGCCTGACGATGGATTAGCGCTGAAGCGGAAGAGACGGTCTCCATCTTGAATTTCCTGTATAGGACGAACCTGTTTAGCCCTTTCAGGTTGCAGATCATCCTGGACTTCCCGTTCGGTTTCTTTATGAGGAACAGTGGAGAGTAATGTCCTCTTCTCTGATGTTCCTGGGGTACAGGGATAATCACATCCAGTTCTAACAACTTCTGCACTTCTGTCCAGAGTTGGAGCGACAGGTCCAGAGAGGGTTGTCTGGTAAGGACGAAACTTGTGGGAGGAAGAGCGGTCAATTCTATCTTGTAGTCGTCCTGGAGGATGGACAGAATCCAGGGGTTTGATGTTATCCGGCTCCATTGCTGATGAAAATTCAACAGTCTTCCTCCCACCTTGGCGTCATTGTTTCCTGAAACTCGTAGCGGAGTTACTGGGGTTGAGCAGAAACCCCCTGCCTCTTCCACCTTTAGGGTAGCTCCACCTTCCTTGTTTACCCTTGCCCCTAAAGGATGGTCTCCTCTCTTTGGGGTCACGAAAGGAAGGTTTCTTCAGACTGGTCCTAGATTCTGGGAAGCCTTTTTTCTTATCCGCCGCCCTCTCCAGGATGGTGTCCAATTCGGGCCCAAACACATACTCGCCCTCGAACGGGATGCCGCACAATTTAGACTTCGACCTGAAGTCTCCGCTCCACTGGCGCAACCAGAGAGATCTTCTTACGGAGTTGGAAAGAGCCCCTTCTTTAGCACTAATCCTCACTCCCTCTGCCGAGGCGTCAGCAATGAAAGCTGTGGCTGCTTTCAGGGTCAGGAAGGTATTAAGTAACAGCTCCCTTGGGGTTCCATCCCTTACATGCTTTTCCAACTCCATTACCCAGTGGAATAGTGTGCGGGCTACGGACGTTGTAGCAATGTTGGATTTAAGGTTCAGCATGGAACATTCCCAGCTCTTTTTTAGTAGGCTGTCTGCCTTTCTATCCAGCGGATCTTTCAACTGGGTAGCATCCTCAAAAGGCAAATCGGTCTTCTTGGTCATTTTAGTGACCTGGATGTCCATCTTAGGAGCCGAGTTCCATAGCTTGGCTTCTTCTTCATCAAAAGAAAGACGATTTCTGAATTCTTTTGAGAGAGAAATTTTGTTTTCCGGATCCCTCCATTCTTCCAGAATCAGATCCCTGAGAGTATTATTGACCGGGAACACGCGCCGTTTTTTGGCTTTGAGCAGACCAAAGAGTTCATCCTGAATGGACTGCGTCTCCTCTACCTCTTCTATCTTCAGGGTATCTCGCACCGCTTTTAAGAGGGGTTCCAGGTCTTCAGGAGCCAGCAGATATCTCGATTCCATCCTGTTTGCAGAGGTGGAAGGGAACGTATCAGGCTCCAAAGAATCCCTGATCGTAGCACCATCAGAGTCTGAAGCGGGGTCAGAAGATGAATCCACTATTTTCTGGCGCTTTTGAGGTGGTTCCTGGGGGGCAAAGGCAGCCAAGAATGAAGACACAGATGATCTGACTTCCTCCTGGATAAAGCTGCGCATCTCATCCATGAATGAGGTCTTTTCTTCACGAATCAAATTATCCAGGCATTTTTTGCACACAGGTTTTTTATATGCACTAGGTAACTTTTCAAAGCACATGTTGCACTTTTTATGAGGAGTTTTCTTCCTCTCAGAGGAGGATTGCTCCTTAGCACGGCCTTTTTCCTTTTCCTTGGGATCCTATCAAGGAAAGGAGAGCCCGGATAAGGAACTGCTATAAACGGGACGTGCGGGTGACCCACCACCCTATCCCTTTAACCCCTACTCACAGGAGGTGGGGATATGAGGTCCAGACCTGAGGCCTCTAAATTGCAGGGTTCCATGCTCCTAGAGGAACTACAGTAACCAGCCAGCCTAGAATGTAATAATAACAATTGAAGGCTTGTAAATCAGCACTGTAATGGTTAAAGGGTAGGATTTTACCTGGTACCGGTAAGCCAGGAGAGATCCACCAGGGTCTATAAGGTAAACGTGGCCCATATCAGAATACAGTGCAATAAAATATAGTATGTGCCAGCATAATATACAGTTATACATATCAGGGTGTTTGAAGCCAAAGACCTGACCTGAAAAAACGCCAAAGGGAACCTTTAACTCGTAAGCCGCAGGTTAGAGGTGTGCTCCGGAATGAAGATTAGACCTCAGATCAACGTAATTACCACGCTAGAGCAATTTAAACTTACCGCCCCGCGATCCTGTTTCTGGGTCGCACGGTTTTGACGTCACTTCCGGTTTCGTCACTCCACCGGAAGTGCGCGGGAGCGCCAGAATCACATGTTCCGGGTGTCGTAAGCTCCAGGAGCTGCGGGCAGAGCCGGAAGGAAACACAGATCCACACAGGCAGAGGAAAGGGCCGCAACCCGATCGAGGCCCGGAGCTGTGCTGGGTAAGGGATAGGTCCCGCGCCATGGTGTCCCCCCTCACTGTCCCAACTAGTGGGAAGCGAGGAGAGAAACTTCTCTCCACTCCCTGCCCTGTGTAGGGACAGGAAGCCACTGGAGTGTGGATGTAGGGGAGGGGCTTTTAACCTCTCTGCTTCCTGTCCCTACAGAGGTCAAGGGCAATCCTCCAGTTGGGGCCGTCATGGGGGACGCCATGGAAACCATACATTTTCTGAAACCAGTCTTCATGCTGTAGTTAGTTTCATATGTACATATCAAAATAAAAAAAAAATTAAATTTGGCCAACAGCAAAACTTCCAGAAACAGGCGTCAAGGAAAGGTTTAATGATAATTATTTCAGAGAGGCAAATTAGGCATGTTGAGTAGAGATTACCTTTTTATCTTGCATTCAAAGTAAAAGGAAATCCCAGAACAATATTTTTGCTTGAATCTCAATTAAATTGCAAAAACTAGGAAACACAATAACAGGAAATATTTTGGCCCGCAACTAGTTCTAGCTTTGGCGTGCACTTAACACTCTTCCTCTCCTCAAATCTGGAGAAAGGCGGCATTTGCCCTGTTACAGACCCCACATGACTTTCTATTCTGGCGTAGGCGCAAGGATATTGATGAGGAGGAAAGGAGAGAGGTAGGACTGATTCAAAAGCGAGTGTCGGCATTTTTTCCAATTTAATCAATACTGGAACACATGAAACACCAAGGACTCACTTTTACTTGTGTAATCCCTGCAAACCTCAGGATTTCCATCATGGCAGTTTTTTACATGCTTGATAAGTAGGGGACACCCATCCCCCGTACTTATTAATTTATTATGTTCCCTGAATCTTATGTACAAACTGCGTATGGTTTTGCCTATACAAAATAACTTACATGGGCAAAAAACAATGTATACCACAGGTTTCGTGGCGCCGAGATCGATAGGCGACTATGTTCCTGCATACAGAGGCGATACCAACTCCACTAATCCAGCTCTGCGTGAACGTAGAGATTTGACTTTAACCACTGACAATAATTCCGACTGTCGAGATAACCAGATGGAACCTAGCATGCCCGAAGTATTAGCTTTTCAGCAGGGACAACCTACAGACAGTTCCTGCAGTAAACCTGCTGTAACGAATAATGTTACTAACCTTACTGATTTCACACTCTGAGGACTGTTTGTCTCTACTAACCAAAGGACTAAAAACTTTGCTGCAAATAATAGATATGACCCTATTCAATTTGATCTGACCCCATTGATCTGCATGAAAGTTGAAAATTGAATTTACATAAAATTCTTTCAGGACCGTTGTACAACTGACTGTATAAGAAGAGGGTGAAATACCAGCTATGGTAGGCCCTTAGGTTTTTCTCCCCCAGATATACCTACAATTGACTTTCTCTTGAGTGTAGGACGATCCTATTTCCCCACAGGACTCCATGGCAGGTACCACCATGGATATTTAAGTATTTAAGGAAATGGTAAAATCCATGTTCTGATCCCCCTCGTCTGCTGGCTCTCCTCTTGATATTTTCTGCCAACGCGTTAAAGAGGATGTGAAGGCTCTGGTATACCCTGTAGCCCGCAAAAACCTCACCACTGGTGAGACCAAGGCTTTGCATTGGCTCCAATCATGTAAATATTGTGTTATTAAGCCAGCAGACAAGGGGTGCAATGTGGTTATTATGACTTCACCTTGAAATAATATCAATACCAGACTTTCCTTAGGAGGAGTGTAGAAGTCTGTGTCCTTTCTGAACGCACAGCTGTAAAACTGTTGCCTGAATGTGCGAGATACCCAGTGTGGTATTTCTTACCCAAAGTGCACAAATCAATGTCAACCCCTCCTGGCTGACCTATTGTGGCAGCCCTTGTCGCAGTATCTTGACTGGCTTCTCCGTCCTCTGTTAGATGTCCCATCATACTTAAAGGACACAAATACTTTTTTGAAGGCCATTAAAGACATACATTGAAGAGAAAACTACACATTGGCATCCATCGATGTAGAGAGCCTATAAACCCGCATCCCACAAGAGTTGGGAGTACAGTGCATGCATGACATCTTAATCCATGCCCAAAAGAGCTTTCACCATGTTGAGTTTGTATGCAGGGTTTGCGGTTGGTATTGTCCCACAATGCCTTCCTGTTTGATGACAAGTGGTTTGTCCAGATAACAGGCACTGCAATGGGTACGCTCGTTGCATGCACTTTTGCCAACATATTTCTCGCTTGTTTCGAGAATCGTTACATCTTTTCTCTGGATAGTCCCTTTGTCTCAAACATGAAGGCGTTTATTCGGTATGTGGATGATATCTTCATTGTGTGGGATGGGACACAGACAATTCTTTCGTTTTGTGGAATATCTAAACAATTGTAATCAGATGAATATGCGCTTCACAGCCGTATTTGGGGTTAAGGAACTTGTTTTCCTGGATGTAAAGGTCACCGAAATAAGAGTTGTGTACGTCTGCCTTTAGAAAAAAAAAATTGGGGCATCCTAAGGCAGGACTCACGACTTTGTGACATTACTACTGAACATCTACGTGTTGCTTTTAGAAGATGTTCAAAAAGCACTAGTACACAACAGATTTAGGTGGCTGGAAAAAAAGTATTCCGAAAGTAAACTATAAATGCAGTTCTTGCAAGTTTTGCAATTGAAACTGATTGATTTTGGAGGCGTCACAAAAACAGTTGATTCCTTTATTACATGTATATCTGCTTATGTGGTATACATTGTTTTTTGCCCATGTAAGTCTTTTTTTTTTACTTAGGCAAAACCACACACAGTTTGTGCATAAGATTCAGGGAACATAAATCAATATGTACAGGGAATGGGTGTCCCGACTTATGGGGGGAAAAAAAACTGCAAAAAAATTAGAGAATGAGAGAAAGAGAGAGAGAGGTTACTTTGAATACGTTAATAGGGGTAACCTATGGACATGCAAGAAAAATACAACTAGTGATTTGTAATTGAAAACGTGCTACTTTATTTACAAGTGGTATATAAGTGGGGTATTGTAAGACGTATTCGATTCCTCGGCACTGTCTAGTAGTCTACAAATGAAAAAGATAGATGAGCGTATAAGAACTTGCCCAGGGCGTCCTCATATGTACGATAAGTATGTATGCAGAGGACTCTCCTCATAAGCTTTTTTGTACGTCTCAAGAATCACAGATGAGTCATCTATGTTGCTCTTTGGGGAGGTATCCGGAATGGTTGAGTGTGTCTGAGAAGTCAATATAGGAAAAATAGATAGGAAGTACATGTGGAGTACATAGAGTGTAAGATACAGGGAAGAGTGATGAATGTCCATATGGGCTTGGGTCTTGCTGACTTGTTGGTCGTAAGAAATCCCTAAAAGCCCTGATTTAGGACACAAATCTATGACGCCCTGATAGCCTAGCTTCGGATCTGTGGTCCTATTTAACCACAGTTCCGACCGGAACCTGACCCTGCAATATCTGGCCCTATTACAGACGTATTCAGCAGGTATAGTCAGGTAGTGAGTATTACTTGCATCAAAAAGAGTCACAGGTAGGATATAGGTACTGTGTCAAAGGCTTGTCACAGTAAGGCTACATTCACACTACAGTATGGGGGACGATATACGTCCCCCATACACTCCTATGGGCTCACGGCCCTGTACGGGAGCGGTACGGTGCAGCACACGTGCGGCACTGTACCGCTCCGTAGCCCGGGGAAAGATAGGACATGTCCTATCTTTCCCCGTATTACGGCGCCGTGCGCCATTAGTTTCTATGGAGAGGGGCGGGGGTGAGCTGCGCTCACCTCCTCCTCCTCCTCTCCCCGCGCTGCCGTGTGCCCGCCGTGCTACGGTGCGGCGGGCTCACGGCAGTGTGAATATAGCCTTAAGATATGAAACCCAATTCCCGACAAGGCTTGTTTTGCCCTATTGGGTTCATCAAGGGACTGCTGGGTTCATCAACAAATGTTCTATTAAAGGCAGGAAGTTTGTGCTAAATTAGCCCTATTGATTTACACAATGATTAAAAAAGTGGTGAGGGATCGGATAATGGTTATCTTACCTTATCCCTGTGGAGGGCAATGAAGGGTTAAATGTGATAGCCAGGCAAGCGAGATGGCTGAGCGAGTCAATTGAGCTCCCAGTGTCAGCCATGTGAACCAGTGGGTTCTGCTGGCTGCTCATACTGCTGGGGTTTTTAACACTGGGCGCCATATTGTAAACCACTCCCCTAGCAGCATCGCCCACCAGTGACGGCCAATCAGGATGGCTAGACCGAGAGGCGGACCCATGGGCGGTACTCGCCGGCAATCAGGTGCTGACGTGAGGCCGCACATACGCACCACCAACAGAAAGACAGCAGGTCGTGCACACGTGCCATGAGCACTGCTGCGCCAGAGGACCGCCCCCAATGGGCGTAGGAGGTAAGCGGATATTGGCTGCAGCGGGGAGGGGTGAGGATAAGTAATTAATACAAAGGCGCTGTGTTGGATCTTTTGTGCGGAATCTGTATGATACCAACCGCATAAAGAACAGTGTGGCCGACGGTGATACACAGTGGGTGTTAATGTAACAACAATAGGGGATTTAATGGTATAGTCTCAGTGGCCGAGTTTCGAGGGGTAGTGATAGTATTAGCAGAGGGGGAGCACATATATCCTACATTGGGGATCAATGAGGATATGGTCCCAAAAGGATGAAGAATCTTGATTAATATGTAAAAAGCAAGAATAAAAACAGAAAAACCTATGGGGAAATAGGGATGGGGATCAGTGGGGAAAAAAAAAAAAAACTGCCATGATGGAAATCCTGAGGTTTGCAGGGATTACACAAGTAAAAGTGGATCTCCTCGGAGGTGATAGAAACCGTACATTATTGAGAATTGGTTTTGATGCTACAGGAATTCTAGGACGGGTCTAGAACGAGCCCTCTCCATAGCCGGTAAGTCTTTGCTGCATATTGCAGCAAAGGCTTACCGGTACCACCTGCTAGCACCGATCGCGGGTGTTTTCACATCTATCGCCACCGGCATCGGGGAACTGTCGCCATGACAGCTTCGGGTCTCACGAAGGCCCAAAGCTGTCTCGTTTTAACCCCTTCATTACAATGTGCTGATAGCACATTGTAATGAATGAGGAGGAAAATCCCCATATACTGCAGTATGGCAGTATATGATAGGATCGATCAGACAACCTAGGGTTAAAGTAAATAGTAAAAATTAAAAAAAAAAAAATGTAAAAAATTTATAATAAAAAACCCCTAAAAATTCAAAATCACCCCCCTTTCCCTAGAACTGACAAATATACAGTAAAAATCATAAACACATTATGTATCGACGCGTTCGAAAAGGGCCGATCAATATATATTTACGGTTTTTTCAATGCGTTTAACCCCAGAACGTAAAATAGCGCCCAAAGTCGAAAATGGCACTTTTTTGCCATTATGAAAAATATATAAAAAAAAAAAAACTATAAAAAGTGATCAAAAGGTCGTACAGTACTAAAAATGATATAATTGAAAATATTATCAAATATCGCAAAAAAATTACACCACCCACAGCTCCGTACAAAGTATAAAAAAGTTATTAGCGCCAGAAGATGGCAAAATAAAAAAACATTTTGTACAGGAGGTTTTAATTTTTGTAAATGTATGAAAACATTATAAAATCTATACAAATTTGGTATCCCCTTAATCGTACCAACCCAAAGAATAAAGTAAACATATCAGTTGGGGCGCTCAGTGAAAGCCTTAATATCCAAGCCCACAAGAAAATGTCGCAAATGCGTTTTTTCACAATTTTCACTGCATTTGGAATTTTTTTCCAGCTTCCCAGTACATGGCATGTAATATTCAAAACCATCACTACAAAGTGCAATTTGTTACGCAGAAAACAAGCCATCACACAGCTCTTTACGTGTAAAAAAAAATAAGTTATAGATTTTTGAAGGTGGGGAGTGAAAAATGGAAATGAAAAAAAAAAAAAAAAAAAAAAGGAAAGTGCCCGGTCCTTAACCGGTTAAACTGTTAAGATTTTGTACTCGCTATGCACACAACCCAGTGTTTTAGATTGTGTACACTGTTTCCTTGACGACATTCGCCGGCCTCAGCACATAAATTGTGCGCAACGCAAATGAATGATGTCAACAGCTTGATAATGCGCTAAGGAGCGCAAAACGGCCCGCCGCCAGGCCTTGCACCTCCTCTGTACCATGCACCCGAAATAAAGGATTCATACATCTTGGTGTTTTTTCTTATACTTGAAGATTATCAGGATTATATACTGTTGGCAGAGCACCACCACCAAATGTTACACAATAGATCTGTGTCTTGGACTATGCTGTGGTTTCTGCTGTTGTCCCGTATTGGCTGTGAATGCCTTGAATCTTACAGGGTTATCAAACACAATGTAACATTAACCCCTTGCCGCTCCGCTCCGTACTAGTACTGCGCTGGCTCCTGTGTTTAGCGCCTTACTAATAATGCACGAGTGCATGTGAGGTATCTCATGTCACCACATCACGTGGCGACAACGTGATGGGACGTGAGTGATGAAGACAGGAGAACCTCCTGCCGACCAATCAGATTGGGTAATCGCTGCGAGCGGGACCAATCAATCCCGACAGGCCAATTGCAGCGTTTTTGGGCTAAAAAAAATGTGGTTTTAGCTCCTTCCTCTTCCTCCAGCAGCACAGTTTTTGTTTTGGTATCGCATGAGAGAGGAGAAGTGTGTTACTGTGTGCACCAAAACACTATTTTCTTATCTGATCCCCATTGTTCCCTATTGACCCTTTCTGTTCCCTCCTGCGTCCTGTGTGTTCCCTGTATGATCAGCTTGCATGATCAGACTTGTCCTCCGATTTTCACATCTCCTGTTTGTCCCTTCTGAACCCAAACGCACTTTTCAGTACGCTGCGTTAGCATTGTTCTTTTCAGTGCACCATGTGAATAGTGCTGCACATTATCTTTAGCAGTAGTTAGGGCGTTTGCTAGGTGCATTTGTAGCACCTTTTTTCCAGTGCGCCTGTAGGTGTACCCGCAGTTGGGTGCACTTATCTATATCTTGTGTGTGCCAGCTGTGCGGCTTGTCCGTGTAGTTTGGTGCACACTTTTTTGTGTGACAGCTAGACTTTTCATTCGAGTAGTTTGGTGCACATAATTTTTCTGGTGAACATTCGAAGAGAGTGTCCACAAAAAAAAATAAGAAAACGTACTGTACACAGTGTTAAAAGCATACAACATGCTGGCCTCGGACACAGTCAGCTAGTGCGGATGATGCCACCTTTTACCCATCATCCTCCTGCTGATCTTGAGTGACTTGGAAGAGCGCCTGAGAAGGGGCCGCGTGGCTGAAGTGCCTGGAACTTCTGCAGGAGAAGTGTCTGGAGCTTCCACTCACCCCACATGGGTAGCCCCAGATAATTATACCCCTCAGGGTCTGTCAGCACAGACATTCTGTACCACACCCAGATGTTCCGCATGGCGCTTTGAAGCCATCAATAAGTTACTGCACTACACCGACACACACAGTGCCCACCCAGAGGTGACCCCAGTTATGATAGTTTAAGGTCAGGCTCATATTAGATCATTTTAGTGCCAAGTTTGCCCAGGCATATACCCCCGCCAAACATGTGAGCATAGACGAGTCCCTGGTAAAATTTAAAAGGAGACAGTACATGCCCAATAAGAGGTCAAGGTAAGGCATGAAGATATACAAGCTGTGCGAAAGTACATCAGGGAATACCTACAAGTTCAGGGTATATGAAGGGAAGGACTCCACTACTGTGCCCCCAAAATGCCCCCCCCCCTCCTATGTGTTACAGGGAAGATGTGTGGGATTTGGTGCACCCACTGCTGGACCAGGGCTACCACCTCTAACTGGACAATTTCTACACCAGAACTACCCTGTTCAAGTGCCTCGCTTCCAGAAATACTGCGGCATGCGGCACTGTACGCAGAAGTCGCTGCTTGGGCAAAAACTTAAAAGGCACAATAGCAGGGCACTATGCAGAGACTCTGTATTGTGTGTTAAGTACAAGGACAAGAGAGAGGTCCTTGTATTAACCACAATACATGGGCACACCACCACCCCTGTCCCAGTACAAGGTACCAGTACAGAAACCCCTAAGTTTTGGGGGCGTGGCTGGACCTTGAGGAAGATGGCCGCAAACAGAGAGCTCTGCTACCCCAGTGCCAGATTTACCCCAAAAGAGAGGAGCCACCCTGGCCCCTAAAGCTAAAAAGACCCCTGGAAGGGGAGTGAAGACCCCTGAACCACGACCAGCCACACCGGGATGAGATACGGCACTTACCCGGTACCTCCGCTCCGTTCCCGCCGCTGAACCACCGGCGGGGACTGCGCACAGTCACAGCATGCCGGCGAAAACGGCTCCGCCAGCCACACTGTCACCCGCGGCTCCCCGGACACCTCTACGTTGCCCCCGCAGACGCGGTGCCATGTGGTGGCCTCCCCGCAACACGCGGCCTCCGGTCGCCATCTTGGCGCCCATGCGCCACAAGTACAGCAGGCTTCCCCTCTGGCGCAGCAGCGACAGTCTTCAGGCGCATCGACTAAGGAGACACGACAGGGATCTCCCAGGCAGCAGCATGGAGGTGAGAAGATGTCCCACACTATTAACCCTCTGCTTATTGATGATGGCTTTCCCTCTGTGGCATCAGGACAAGGGGACATGCAAACACAGGCACCGTCTCTCAGATCTCCGACTATATCGCAGCCAGGGGTGTTCACACCTGGAATTCCATATGTTCCGTTGTCACAATCACTTGGTGATGACATAAGTGCTACTCCTGCCATGGCACGCTATGCGGCACCTTCCCCAGAATGGGAGTCCTCATCCGAACAACAATTTACCACCTCTGCTGAGGACAGGAGATTACCGGTCCCTGACCTAAACTGGCATGCCCATTTGCGGAACCTGCCCACTAAAGAGGACTTTAAGTGTTTGATGGCTGAGGTCAAAGAAACCTTTAAAACCGAATTTTCAGAGAGGCGACGTGATATCCAGTCCATGACGCAGAAAACTGACACCCTGGAAGCTGAGCAAGCAGATACAAAACGTCAAGTTTCTCATACACAACAGGTTCTGCACACCCAGTCCTCCATGCTACAGGATATGGCCAGACATCTGGAGGACCTGGATAACAGGGGCAGGCGCAACAATATTCGGGTGAGGGGCATCCCTGAAGTTGAGGGTAAGGAGGATGTCCATTCCACTCTCCAAGCCTTATTCTCTGCACTGCTGGGGGAACCGGAGACTCAAGTCAAACTGGACAGAGCACACCGAGCACTGAGGCCTAAATTGATGGAGGCGAACCCAGGAGATATCATTTGCGGTGTCCACAATTTTGAGCTAAAAGAGCGTATTATGTCCCTGGCAAGAAGAAAGATTTCACCTTCAACGGCGAGGAGGTGCAGCTCTATCAGGACTTGTCAGGAATTACTCTTCAGAAGAGGAGGATTATGCGGCCGTTGCTGAATGTGTTACGTGAGCACGAGATCTCCTACAGATGGAACTTCCCATTTGCTCTAACGGCTACCAAAGATGGAGTCACGACCACACTATCTGCAAGTGCAGATTTACAGGAATTCTGCAATGTCTGGGATATCCCGACTCCGAAGATGGATGACTGGGACCTCCTCCCTCCACCGAGGTTTCAGCGGCTGGATGGTAGCCTACCTCAGCAAAAACGACGAAGACCGAGAAATAGAACCTCCTCTAGAGACTCGCGTGATTAAGGGCGATTGACCGCCCTGCTGCATATCCTTTACAGTTAACTTCTTGTGCCATGTTGGTCCAGGGGAGGGGGGTTACTTTTATATAGTTGTACCTTCAGGGTACTTCCTATCTTAATTTGTTAACTACTTACGTGCACTAAGGCGCTGGGGTGCTTCACGTTTTATTGTAATTTATTGTTTAACTTTTTCTTAAGTCATAATAGACTTGTGCTTCAAAGTGTTTATAGATCTTTAGAGGTCTCTGTTGCCACACTACCCCCCATAAGTGGGTCCTGCTCAGACCTTACCCCCCTAGCTTTTAGGTGGTTAAGGATTCTGGATCAGCCGACCGTACTCCCCAAGTTCAGGGGTAGACCGGCTGAATAGACCTACACTGGAGATAGGAGGGTTCTCCTCTCTCTAGTTTCAGGATTGTCATTCTATTTTTTCCCTCCCTACCTGGTTTGTCCTATTTACTTGTTTTCACTCCCCTGTCGTTCCTGATTGAGTGCCTGTCTTCCTGACTGTCTGTTGTGTCTTTGTCAAGACCGTTCTGAGGTAAAATCCACATAGGGGACACTACCTGCACTAATCCCACGCATTAGCTGTTTAATCCACCATGGTCCAGTTCCTGACACTGAATGTGAAGGGGCTCAACTCTGCCTGTAAGCGTCGCCTCGCGCTTAACGAGCTTAAAAGATCTAGAGCCGATGTAGTTTTCCTGCAGGAAACGCACTTTGACACCACCGGGAACCTTAATTTTACACGGCATCTATATGGCCTCCATCGATAATAAAAAGGCGGGAGTAGCGATTTTATTCTCACCTCCCATCGTCCCAGAAACAGTGACCTTGGATCCCAATGGGAGATACATTATCATCCAGGGTAAAATGTTTGGATCCCAAATCCTCTTATGCAATTTGTATGCCCCCAATAAGTCTCAGGTTCGGTTTGTCACCAAAGACCTGAACAAATTGACTAAACTCCCGCTAGCGCCATTACTGCTGGGGGGCGACTTTAATGTGATTTTTTCAGAATTCATGGACCGCTTAGCAATAAACCCAGCACCCCCAGCAAGATCCCAAAACACCATCTCGAGGGTCATCCGACGATTCGCCTTGTATGACTTATGGAGGGTGGGCAACCCGGGCGACCGCTCTTTTACCTTCTACTCGGCCCCGCATGGCCCGCACTGATTACTGGTTTGAAGACATACAAATACTGCGGCTGATGCAATCTGCAAAGGTGGGGGATATTTCCTGGTCAGATCATGCACCAGTACACTTGACACTAAGGGAGGATTTCTCTTCAGTCAGGGCTTGTCACTGGCGCCTAAACGAGTCCCTTCTTTAAAAACCCTTAATTAAGGAGGAGCTTACTGCAGCCTTAAAAGAATATTTTCAATTTAATGAGGAATCCATACCCTCCATCCCTATGATCTGGGAGGCCCACAAAGCAGTTTTTAGGGGACACTGTATGGAGCAAGGGGCCAGACTCAAAAAGAATAGGTTGCATTTGGAAAGGGAACTGCGAAAGGAGATAGGCAAGCAAGAGGCAGCACTTCTAGGAGTCGCTTACGCCGGTTGACAGAGACAAGGGAGCAGCTCCAGGAAATTCAAACGCAAGCAGTGGAGAAACTACTTGTGTTCACTAAACAAAGATATTATGAGCACGCCAATAAACCGCACTCCCTGTTAGCGAGGCAGCTGAGGGAAAGGAGAGATCATCAGGTTCCCCAAGTCATACGGGATGATGCAGGAGGCTTACTTCATGACCCGAGAGCAAATAGCATCACGCTTCCATGAATTTTATGCCAAACTATATTCCCTACCAGATACCTTGCCCCGAGACGAGAGTCACAGGAAAGCAGCTCTGGTTGAATTTTTAGAATCATGCTCCCTTCCAGGGCTACCCCAGGAGGCTGTAGAGGCCCTCAACTCAGATCTAACACCAGATGAGATAGAGGTAATAAAGCAAATGCCCAATGGGAAGTCCCCTGACCCGGATGGGCTCACATACTTGTAGTATCAAGTTTTCTCTGATGTGTTGTTGCCCCGTATGACGAAGCTATTTAACATCTTTCTCAAAGGCGAACCCCTGCCTGAGACCCTTACTCACTCATACATTACTCTTATCCCTAAACCGGGGAAAGACGCAACTGATTGTTCCAATTACAGACCAATAGCACTCTTGAATACAGATTTGAAAATATTTTCGAAATTACTGGCCAATCATTTGATTCAGTGGATCCCCCACCTGATCCATAAAGACCAGGTTGGGTTTGTCCCTGGTAGGCAGGGGGGTGACAACACTAGGAGAACAATTGATCTTATTGACCTGGTTAACAAACGGGGGGATCAAGCTCTGGTATTGAGCTTAGACGCGGAAAAGGCGTTTGACCGCCTTAGTTGGCCCTTTATGTTCTAGGTCAGAGAACAAATCGGTATACGGGGCCCCTTTCTTCAGGCGTTGAAAGGGCTATACTCACACCCCACAGCCCAAATCAAGCTCCCGCATGCATCTTCCCCACCTCTGCAGATACGGAATGGCACACGACAGGGCTGCCCGCTATCCCCGCTTCTGTTCATACTATGCATAGAGCCCCTGGCTTCCATCATCAGGCAAGACCCCAATATTCATGGTATTACACTCCGGGATAAGGAATTCAAGTTGGCGCTTTTCGCAGACGATATTTTGCTTACTGTAATGCAGCCCCTTATCTCTCTGCCCAATTTGCAAGCGCGGCTGGTACAGTACGGGCGCTTATCCGGATACAAGGTCAACACTACTAAGACGGAGGCTCTGCCGCTTAATTTACCGCAACCATTAGTGGACAACCTCAAGCTATCCTTTAAATACAACTGGAAAACGGACGCTATTAAATATTTGGGGATATTACTGACTCCTTCATATGGCTCCCTCTATGCACAGAATTTCCCTGGGCTTTTCCGGGCGATAAGAACCTTGCTGGATAAATGGAATTCCCTTCCCCTGTCTCTTTTTGGCAGGATAGCAGCGGTCAAAATGACCATCTTGCCTAAGTTGGCCTGATCTCTGCAGGCAATAATCTTGCATTTCATATGGGCCAAAAAGAGACATAGGGTTTCCAAGTCAGTCCTGCTGTCCCACAAGTCTAGGGGAGGCTTGTCAGTGCCGGAAATCACTAAGTATTATTGGGCGACCCACCTGAGACGCATTCCAGCCTGGTCCACTTTGTGGGCATTCTCCAAGTGGATGGAGATTGAAAAATTGTGGTTAGCCCAATTCCACCCCAACTCCTAACTCTGGTCCAAGAAGCCGCCCCCGACACCTAGCTCTTTGCTAGGTCCCATTGCCTTCACAATCAGAGCCTGGAAAGCTTGAATGAACAAATTCCCCTTGGTGTCACAGTGTTCTCCGATGCAGTCTTTTACATACCCCTTCCTTGCAGTGCGCAGGGGCTATGCAGGATTCCAAGCCCTGGCATGAGAAGGGATTATTTAGATTTGCAGACATTGTGGACTACAAAGATAGGAAGATTTTACCCCTTGAGGCCCTGCGGGATAAGTTCAACCTCCCACCCTCCACCAATCTATACTATATGCAGGTTAGGCACCTGTTGCAATCCATGGAGGGTACTGAGACAGTCTTTGTGCCTACGTTTTTTGAGCATATATGTATAAATGCCACTCAAACGGCTGGTCTTATATCAGACATTTATATGGTATTATTGCACCCAGATCCAGAAGAGCTGATCGCACATCCAAACATGACCAAGTGGGAGGCCAAAGTGGGAGAGACTATATCACAGGAGACTTGGCAGTTGATTTGACGGAGGGCTGCGGAGACATCTCGTTGTGCCACAAACAAGGAGAACCAGTACAAGCTAATGATGCAGTGGTACCATACACCCTCTTTGCTACATAGATTGTTCCCTGACACACCTGACATCTGCTGGCGTTGTGGCCTTGCTGGCGGGACCCTTCAGCACATCTTTTGGAGCTGCCCATTCATACAGCCTTTCTGGCAAGAGGTGAAGGCCCTCGTCCAAGCGGTCACAGCGGTAGACGCCCCACTTTCCCCTCTATTCTACCTACTGAATGTCTCTCCCCAACCCCTGGCCAAGACAAATGTGTCTACACATACTCACTGCAGCCAGGTGCCTGATATCACAATTTTGGAAGAGACAGGCCCCCCCCTCTCGCCTTGATCTCCTCTCCAGAGTGAGGGGTATTCGCACGATGGAATCCCTAACTGCTTCTTTGGACAACCGCATTCTGGCATTTGATAAGGTATGGGACCGTTTCTGGGCAGAGGAGTTGGGGCGTGAGGAAGGGTGAAGTGGTCACCCAACTGCCTGGGAAGAATCTTTTCTCTTTGTTTAAATGTTGTTTGTCGTTATTGTGAGTATGAATGGTACCCTTGTGTCTCTATTATTGGTTGGTTTTTTCGTTATGGATTCTTATGATCATCGCTAGAAAGGTGTTAATACTTAGGCGAATATGTTTGATTGCAATCTCTAGTAGTGAGGCCAAATACTTCATAAGCTTAATGCAGTTCCTGACTGCCCATTCATAGGCCTCTGTACTGATAGGATTCTATGTAACATGATAATACACCTGAAATCGTTGTTTAGTTATTATGTTTGCAGTAGAAACCTGGGATCGAGGGACTGTGGGGCAAAGCTCCAAGTCCCAACGAATGGTAAAGAGAAGATGCAAAGGAAGAGAAAAAAAGCGCAGCTGTCGTGTGATACCGTAAAATATAGATGGAGAAGAGTAAGGCCAAACTCTCACCTTGTGGAGGGTGGTATGGGCATATAGAAAAGTTGCTACCAGCAGCTGCCGCTCCTTGGATGCCACATTCACCGAGGACCAGGACCCCGGGACGATGTGGAAATGAGAAGAGAGCCCGAAGAGACGTTTAGGAAGGCGCTTGGTGCAATCAGCAAACACAGAGTTCCAGGGCTTGAAGGAATCTCTTTTTTTATTTCTACTTTAAAAGTAGGTGATAAAATAAAAGTATACAAACGTAATAAAATAAAATGAAATAAAATGCGACGCGTTTCAGCCCCGATCTATAGGCATCTACAAATGCATCTTGCCAAAAAGAAAAAAAATGTTACAATGTCTGTGCTCCAAACACCAGTTATTCCCTTTTAAGCCCTGCCGTGTCCATCCTGCAGATCTTTGCCACATATGAGGTATTTCCTGCAGAATGATTTCAGCTGTGTTTTTCCCCAGTGGCATGAGTTGGGCAGAATACATTTACCACTAGGATGGCATATTTGATAGTACTCAGCACTACTCACTTTGTATTACATTTAAGTCAGCATCTTAAGGGGTTAAAGTGCTCATACAACCCAAAATACATTCTTTGAGGGGTGCCTTTTCCAAAATCGGGTCACTACTTGGGGGTTTCTATTGTACTGGTACCTCAGGGGCACTCCCAAAACAAACTAGTGAAAACGGAGCTCCAAAACCTAAATTTCGCTCCTTCCCTTCTCAGCCCTGCTGTGTGCCTAGCCTGTCAATTATTGGCAAGTGTGGCATTTCCGTACTCGGGACAACCCGCAGAATTATTTTTGGGGTGTTTGTCTAAAATGGCATGGGTTGAGCACAATATATTAGGCACCCAAATTACATTTTTGAGAAAAACGCATTTCTATTGTACTGTTACTTCAGGGGCTCTTCAATTACACTGTGGCATCACAAAACATTTGCAGCCAAATTAGCCTTCCAAAAACCCAATGGTATGAACTCTGTTTTACCAAAGAGAAAAAGAGCAAGTGTGTAAAGGCTGAAAAATGAGTAAACTTTATTATAATTCATGAACAATGATCAAAAAAAGTGACCTTACCCCTGAGGAAGTCGCAATCAAGCGACGGAACGCGTGGGATGCCTTCGGCCACGGGTCTATGACCTAGCTTTTCCTCCTTCCACTTGGGCTCTCACGCTTAGCAACTTTGATGAGTTGGGCTCTGTTCTATTCGTACCTCATGGGATTACCCTTGTTCCCTGTTACTCTTTGTCTTACCGACCAGTCTCAGTTCCGTCCTGGGTAATGTGTAGTATTCTCATTTGGCTCTCTGAGCATTTGGATCTGACTTATTTCTCATATCTCTTCAGGACAGTGATCAGGTATAGTTCTCAGGGCTCCATTCTCATTTCATTTTTGTGAGGAAATAGCATCCACATATCTGTGTTGACCTGTGGCCATATGTGGGTCTCGGTAACCAGACTCTGACCCACTCTGTTGTATATATGTGTTTTTGTACACTTTTAAATGTTTTTAATCATGCATGTAGGATTTTTTTTTATCATTGTTCATGAATTATAATAAAGTTAACTGATTTTTCAGCCTTTACACACTTGCTCTTTTTCTCTTTTTGGTTTACCTTGTCTATTAGGTGTTGGCTACTGTGATACTGATCTCTCTGCATGAGATCACTCTTCACATTGTTTGGTTTAAAATGAACTCAGTTCTAGACATCGCTGCGCGACGAAACAGCAGCCTACATCCCTATGTCTGGTATTGCCGTACTTTGAAGAAGCATGGCAAAAATTTTGGGATGTATATTTACCTCAAATTCCTTCTGAATGTGTCCATTTTAGGGCTAAATGAGAAAAATCGCAATCAAAAAATTTCAAATCATTTTTTTTTTTGGTTTTTGGAGAAAAAAAAAAAAAAAATTAAAAAAAGGGTTACAAGACTTCTCAAATGCGGATTTGAATAGGTTGAGATGTTAGGTTCATAAAATGGTGTTACTTGTGGGGATTTATACTACACCAAAAGGCAGTAGGGGTGAGTGCTGCTCCTGCCTGTGGTTTGTACCTACTACCCTCCCTTGATTTTCCTGGGCATTGTTTACCACTACCCAGGCCCTGTATACTGTATTGTCTTATGTGGATGTACTGGTATTGATTTAATGTCTGCATGTACATAGGGATTTATCAGCATCTTTGATTAAGGTAGAGAGCTTTGCTTTTGTCTGTTTGTTGTTCCTGTATTGTCTACCACTCGTTCCCATGCATGTCTATAGGGGACATAAGTTTTACATTTTTATGTGTGTATAATAAAGGTTATTGCAGTATACTCAGTACATTGTATTCCTTTTTTGGTGCATTGTGGGGATTTATAGTACATAAGCCTTTATAGGGCACTTCCAAATCTCTTGAAAATCTGAGAAGTTGCTACTAAAACTTGAAACCTTCTCACATCCGTAAAAAAATGGAAACTTAAAACAAATGATGGAAATAAAAAGAAGCCCAATGGCAAAAGGTTTCTACCAAAAAATTGTGGTGTGACTTTTCTTAAATTTTTCCTAAATTATTGAATTTTTACCCCCCAAAAAGGAAACTGATCACCGAAATGATAAACTACAAT
This sequence comes from Engystomops pustulosus, assembly GCF_040894005.1. Taxonomy (NCBI): domain Eukaryota; kingdom Metazoa; phylum Chordata; class Amphibia; order Anura; family Leptodactylidae; genus Engystomops; species Engystomops pustulosus. The sequence goes on along the minus strand of NC_092415.1, from coordinate 128,888,149 downwards.
TTCTCTCGAAAAAAAGTCTCAAAATCACAAAGATATCTTAAAGTGTTGAAAAGTTATTACCACAGGAAGAGACACTGTCAAATTGGACTGAGCCTTAACATACAAAAAGGCTGCGTCCTTAAAAGGTTAAGCCACTGGAGTGGTGGTGGTTGGAAATGGGACTATATACACATTTATGTAGATGCGGCATTAAAAACATGAAAAAAAAATAATAATATCACATTTGTAACTAGAATAGTCATTTATCACATTTTCAAACTTTGGAGCATTGGAGCAAGGGAACTCTCCTGCAGACAGTTTTTTTTAGAAACCACCTTGAATTAACCACTCTTCCTTAATGAGGGCACACAATTAGTCTAAAAAGGTCAATTATTTTCTGCATACAATATTCTGAATACAACTGGCACATATTGGCTTGTCATAGGATGACAGCATGGATGCAGCATAAACTCTACACTCCCCAGGGTGTGCCTATCAAGTGGCTTTCCTAGGCTGCCCATCTTCCCCCTAGAAATCAGGAAGCAGGATAAATCAGTCTGTTTAAAGTCAGGAATGGCTGTACTCAACACTAGAGATGAGCAGTCCCAATGTCTATGTTCGGAGTTCTGCTGCCTGACCAGGACATATTGCCGGCCAAACAGCCATGGCTATAATTGGCCAGGGGTCTGGGTCAGGCGGCAAAACCCCAATATCTTGTCTACTCATCACTTTCACCACCTTTAAGGATCCAAACACTCATATTACTGTAGAACTCTGGCGGGATGTTCCAGGAGTGTCCTTCTTGCCGCTATCGTTAACTTATCACTTCCTTAATGAGGGCACAGGTTGAGTCTAAAAGTAATGAAGCACAGGAAGTGGGGGGCAAACCACAACCGCAGTCAAATATACAGTCACCCCAAGCTCACGTGCGGCAAAGAAAACCGCAGATGTCTACAAATGCTGCACACTGGCAGAAGTGTCGTACCTCACTGCCAAAATCAGAACAAAAAGATGGGAAATAGATTACTGAGGTGTGCTGCAGTTCCTTAGACTAAACTCTCTAAACTGCTCAAGGGGCCTACCAAGGTAATCTAAAAAAAATATCTTCTGTTTTCTTTGCCTGACAGGCAATCCGGTCTCCTGTCTCAAACGAACAGCCACTCACTCTGTCTCGGTTTGCCAAGCAGCATACTCGGGCAGGAATTGGAGCCACTCAGTGTGTGAACCCACTAATTTGCATTTGTCCGCGTGCTAAATATTAATGGGTAGCTTAAGATCAAAAACGTTTGTGTGCAGCTGGCCAATCTAACATTCGATTATAATATAAATGCTTCACTGTATAATTAAATATCTTACATCTTCAATTAAGTTAGACCATCTTACCTTGTAGTCCTCTCTGGCGTGAGCACCACGGCTTTCTTTGCGAGCTTCAGCTGCATAAATAGTCTGAAGTGCATTAAGCATCAAGTTTTGTAACTCAAGTGACTCCACCAAATCAGAATTCCAAACGATGCCTAACAGTTAAAGGGAACATATTATTCAATTTAGACAAATTAAACATTTTTAATTTACAGAAATAAATAATCTAAATTAACCTATAGCAAAAATGATGGCAGTATTAAAGAAAGAAAAAAAAATAAAAACAAACAAAAAACAAACAAAAAAACTGGATTCTTATGCAATGAAAAATTCGGTTAACCATTATAATATTTTAATATTTATATTAAGCCATTAAACTAAAATATGGTGCTACTGTGTGAGAAGTTACCAATGTTTCATATAATTAATAACAGCTTCCCTCCACTATATTGCCATTTCTGGTCCCAATTATCAGTCAACACCATCATTACCACATCCTGGGATGAGTCCTCCATTGCCAAAACTATGCTAGAAATTTGCATGGAGACTGGTAGGTGTGCAGAGGTCAGAGTTAACTCTTTAGATGTGTGATACAGCCGTTTTTTAAAGAAAACTGCAAGCCATTTATTATGACAGTGTATAATACACTACAAGAGTAATGCAATTATACAGGTCCCCATGTTGCATTAATAAAACCTGAATAAAAAAGTTAAATTGAAGTAAAATCCGAAACAAAGAAAGTGAAAAATTGTGTTATTACATTTCAAGATCCATAGCTTTTTTGGCTTTGTTTGGACTTTTTAGGAGACAGTTTGAGGTTTCTAACATATTGGCTTTTGTGTTTTATGTTGCTCTCTGAGTTGTTCTGGCCAAACAAAAAAAAAAAATATACGTTTCTAACCTTAAAGGGGTATTCTCGTCTGGGCATTCACTTTCATTAATCAGCTATATATAAACATTTCTTCAATTAGATATTATTAACCCCTTCAAGACTTGTGCCGTACTATTTAGGCGCGGCAGGAAGCGTTTAACGTGAAAGGGGCTTTTAAGATGGATCGGACCCCCCGCAGCACTTATGGGGGGGGGGAGGGGGAAGTGTGTGTTTCCGATCCTCCGCTGACGGCCCTGGGGTCAGCTAGTGCCAGCACCCGGATGTAATAGACAGTGCAATGTAAGACACTGAGCAAGAGTAAGATCACTTCAAGCTTACATGTCAATAATAAAAGAAAGTGAAAGTCCCCCACCCCAAAGCACCACAATTCCCTATATACAAGTAATAAAGTACAAAAACCCACTAAATCACAAAAAAACCCACATTTATTTGGTATAACCGCGTCCATAACAATCTGTACAATAAATCATACTCATAATTGGACCCGCTCGGTGAACGCTGTAGAAAAAAAAAAAAAGCTGAAAAACTTGCCAAAAATGTACAAAAAAAATTAGCCCACAAACAGCTCCGTCAAACAAATGCAATTTTTTCTATTCTGGTGTTTCTTCAATAAAATTGGACAAATATAAATAAAACTATTCTATGGCTCACTACGGTGATTCCTCATTTATATAAAGATCATATATTTTTATGCTACAGTGAACGCCCCCCCCCCCAAATGCTAAAAATCAGAAATAATTATTGATTTTATTTTCCTCCACACGTAAAGAGTTAATAAAAACGCCTTAAATAAGCTAAAGACCCACTAAAATGACGGTTTTTACAGTGCATCTCGTCTTGCCAAATTGCCAATAAAATAAATAAATAGATTGTATATAGCCTATAAACCCCTTCCTGATGTGAGCTGTAATAGAACAGTGTGGCGGGAAGTCACTCGCCAACACGGTTCATACACAGTGATCGGGCAAGATGGCGGCTGTTCCTGAAGGCTATCCATCCTGCCCCATGGACCAGAGGGGTTTGTGCCCCCCACCCCCTAGTTCATGATCAGACCAGTCAATAGCATCAATTTTACTTATGCTGATCGGTATTACTGACGTGTCTATAGACACGGTGATCGTGCAAGATGGCGGCTGTTCCTGACAGCCACCAATTTTGCCTTGCGGTCCAGAGGGGTTTCGCTGCCCCCCTCTGTTCATGTTCGCCGCTATTGGCTGGTCGATCTAGACCAGCCAATAACAGCAATATTAGTCACAATGTTGGGGTGAATAAGAGCAACACGGACAGCACCAATCATCAGTGGTAGGGGCATGTCTGGTGGCAACATGACATCTCTCAGAGAGCTCCGACTGACAGATCTGTGCACCCACTGCTGGATAAGGGTTACCATTTGTATGTGGATAACTTTTATCCCAGCGTTCCCGTTCCTGACACCGTACAGCACCCTATGGAAAACTAAGATATGGTACAAAAGCGTTGGCCGTGTACATTGTACAGGTAATGCGGTTAGGAAGGACATTACATACTACTATGAGACCTGCGACAACTCCAGAGTGACAATTTTAGTTGATTCCTTGGTATATTCCGCCTCCTTATATGCAACACATTCTCAATTCACGTCCAACCTTTGTTGTGAATTCATTTCGGTAAAAGGAATTATTGTCACAACTGTTAGGTCAAATTAATCCCCATACCCCCGATTATTTCATTGCGGGATGTAGTTTATTGGAGTTTATTGTATATTGTGTATTACTCTACACCACATATTATACCTTGCAAAGTTCTCCAAGGGGTATGAAATCAACAATTAGGGTCACTTTTCGGAATTTCCTCTGTTTTGGTACCACTAGGGCTCTCCAAATGAATCCTGACACGTAAAGGATTTCTGTCAAATTTGCCTTCTAAAAGACAAACATTCCTCTTTCCCCCTACTGTGCACCCATAAAGCATTTTCTATGCACATGTAGGGTACTTTACACTCGGGAGAAATAAGTTTACACATTTTTCGGGGTGATTTAATCTTTTATTCGTTGTGGCTTACAAAAATTAGGGGTAAAAGTGACCTTTATAGGTATATTTTCACCTTTTTCATTTTTAGAGCCTTATTGGATCATTCACCTGTAGGGTCAAATACACATATTACACATTGCTAAATTCTCTAAGGGGTGTGCGTTCAAAAATTACAGTCACTTCTTGGGTTGTTCTCCGTTTTATGCCACTAGGACTCTCCAAATGCATGTAAAAGATTTCTGTCAAATTTGGCTTCTAAAAAGGCAAACTCTTTCCCTCTACTGTGCGCCCATAAAACATTTTATGTACACATGTGGGGTATTTCTACACGCGGGAGAAATAGGTTCACACATTTTTGGGGGTTATTACATTTTTATTATTCCCTGTAGCTATAAAAAATGACGGTTAAAAATGATCTTGATAGGAAAACTTTCATCTTTTTCCTTTTTAGAGCCTAATTAAATCAAACACCTTTACGGGCAAATACACGTATTACATCTTTCTAAATTCTCCAAGGGGTGCACTTTCCTAAATGGTGTCACTTGTTGGGAATCTCCTCTGTTTTGTACCACTAGGGCTCTACAAATGAATGTAAAGGATGTGTGTCAAATTTGGCTTCTAAAACGCAAACGTCCCTCTTTCCCTCCTGAGCCCTACTGTGTACCCATACAACATTTTATTTGCATGTGTGGGGCAATTTTATACTCAGGAGAAATAATAGTACACACTTTTTGGGGGTGTTTCATCTTTAATCCCCTATAGCTTACAAAAATTAGGACTGAATTTTTGGGAAAATTTTTTATCTTTTTCCTTTTAGGGGCCTAATTGATTCAAACACCTGTAGGGCAAAATGCACTTATATACCTTGCTAAATTCTCTAAGGAGTGCACTTTCCAAAATGGTGACACTTGTTTTGGTACCACTAGGGCTCTATTTGCATCCTGACACATGTAAAGGATTTCTGTCAAATTTGGCTTCTAAAAGACAAACATCCCTCTTTCCCTTCTGAGCTTCACTGGTACCCATACATTTTATATGTACAAGTGGTGCAGTTCTGTGCTTAGAAGAAATAGTTTTCCACATTTATAGGGGTTGTTCATCTTTTATCCCTTGTGGCTTACAAAAATTTGGGGTAAATTACTTTTTTGAGATTTTCACCTTTTCCCTTTTTGTGTCCAAATTGAATCAAACACCTGTTGGGGCAAATACACAAATTACACCTTGCTAAATTCTCCAAGGGTTGTACTTTCCAAAATGGTGTCTCTTGTTGTGGCTTTCCTCTGTTTTGGTACCACTCGGGCTCTCCAAATGTATCCAGACACATGAAAACTTTTTCAGCCATATTTGCCCTCCAAAAACAAAACAATGCTCTTTCCCTTTCAAGTGCCCCCCTGTGCCCGTACAGCAGGGTACAGTGACAAAATGGGTATTGGCATGCTCTGGAGGAATTGCACTTAACATTGTAAAATGCATTTTACCTTTTAACCCATTGTGAAGGTGCAAATTTTAGTGTTCATTGAAAATATTGTAAGATGAAATTACATTTCTGTAATTTCCCTTTCATTTATTTTTCGCCCTCATGAAATGCTCATAAAGTTAACACACTTCCCAAAAGGTTGTTTTGGGTGCAGTTTCTAAAATGGTGTCATTTGTGGGGGGTTTCTGTCATGTGGGCCTTATAAAGTCACTTCTAACTAAATTGACCCTCCAAAAGTAGGTTTATGATTTACGTGAAAATAGGGAAAATAAGAAGAAAAAAAAAAAAAAGAATTTCAAATTTCTATGCCCAAGTGAGGTTTACACAATAAAGCTCATTTTAACCCCTTACTTTACATCTTTACTCAGTTTCATTGCTGCTTTAGCTCCTATCACTCAGTGAAGGTGTGTGGACGGGCATTCTCTAAGCAGACACTTCAGGATTCCACTAGTGCTGTGCGTCGACAATGTGGTTGTGTTATCAAGGTACAGGTTTATATACACTAATTTACCTTCTGAACATTATCCTGGTATAGGACACAGAGAAATGAGACAGATCAGAGATGAGATCCATGAGATGCATATTACACACAATGACAGTGTTAGCACTGCTACATCTCTGCTCTCGCACCATCAGATCTGATATGTCTCCCTCCCCCTGGATAAAGAACTTACCTGCCTGTAGCTTTTCTCTTGCTGCTGTTTGCATACAGGAAGTGTGTGTGTGTGTGTGTGTGTGTGTGTGTGTGTGTGTGTGTGTGTGTGTGTGTGTGTGTGTGTGTGTGTGTGTGTGTGTGTGTGTGTGTGTGTGTGCAACGTAAGTTTGCCCTGGACTGCAGCGGGAGGGGCCGCTGCAGGGAGCAGAGAACAGCTTAGCTCCACAGCATCAGGCAAGATGGATGCCAATCCTAAAGTCAGAAGATACAGGGTCAGCATCCAAGGGCAACTGAAATTGTGTAGACCATGACAGAGAGGTTGGACTTAGATCTGTGTAATGCTGTATTTTTAAGAAAAGGGAATTAGGATAACAAAATAACATTCTCCGAGTATATTTAGGAAACTTGTGGGAATACCCCTTTAACAGGATTTGGGGGAGTGGGGGGGAGAGGCAAGTCGGAAAAGGCGTGTACATAGTACAGAGAAACAATTTTACAAAGTGTGGAGTGGTACTGAGACTATGGGCTTATGTGTGGAGGGGCACTGTGACTATTGCAGGGGCACATACTGGCCATGCCACTGTCTCTGGTTCAGCTTTATAGTGCCCTCAAATGGCGGATTGTGATGGTAATGGAAACTGTGTGTTAATTTAACTACCCATTGTATAGTTTAGAATGACTCAGACCAGAAGGAAAACTAAAAAATAAAATAAGTATAATTAACAGCACAAAAAGTTCAGTACATAGATTACCTCTGTCAAATGTTTTGATGTCATCCATGGAAGAGTTGATGGCGCTCAACTTCTCACAACCTTCCTGCAGCACAGAGCCAGTTCGAAAGACAGCAGCATGATTCTGCATAGTCTGTAGTCAAAACAAAACAACTCCAAAGAATTGCATGGAGAGACCAACACAAGTGAAACCACTTTGAGCTGACCAACAAAATTTGCACTTAATTATTATATGGTGTTTTTGAAGGGGTGGTATTTCTCAGGAAAATATACACAAAATGCATAAAGCGTCCAACAAAAAAAACAATCCTTTCATTAGTACTAGTTTGGGCTGAGGAGAGATACTATACACCTCCACACATAAGGTTTCCCTTAATCTGCAAACAGTCAGCTTCTGTCAGAACAGTCTTCCTGCAGTTAATTTATTTTATATGGTATTAATGATTTATTCAGACAAATTATTGATACAGGGAATAATTTCAATTTTTTATGTTCAGATCATAATTTGTAAAAGCTGGAGGCTTTGTTGGCAAAAATGCTAATTCGAGCTTCATAAGTGTAAAGTGTATGCTCTTGTGAATGTATCAAATGAAATTTTATTTATTCAATAATTTTTTTTTTTTTTTTTTTTTTTTTTTTACAGCCCTACCCCCTTCTCCAGGCCACTTGCAGATTTTTTTTTAAAACACTCAGACAACCCCTTTAAGCATTAATGTTTTCAGCACTAGTGTTTAGTACAATACCTTCTGCATGTTGATTCTCAGCTCTGAAGTTCTTGTACTTCCATTGGCAAACCGTAATTTGTCCAAATTTGCAACAGACTCCTCACCTGCATTAGTTTTAATAGCTGGTAACGGCTCTCCTAAAAATATTAATTACCATACATTTTATAACATGGTTTCACATTGGCTGAAAAATATGTCAAGTAAGTCTGTAATGTAGATGCATTTACGCTACTTAAAGGAAATATACGATCAGAACCACTGATGGCCCACCACTTGCAAGCAAGTCTCATGTCCTGCAGCTCGGAAACGTCTTTGTTATATTCTTTAATCCCCTCAATTTTCAAAAAATAGCCTTTAAAAATATGAGCCTTACAGGCTCTGGGGCATCGATGTAGCCCCTCCAGACTACTGTGTTTTAATTTATTCACTCCCCATGCCGCCACCACCGCTGGCAGATAGCCGGTGAAGTCACCTGGCTCTTTGCAAATCTTAATTGTGCAGCCATCAGTGCAATCGTTGGATTTGCAAAAAATAATAATAATGAAGGCACGACATACCGGGCTTGCAGGTCTCTGCAATGCTTAGAGCACAGGCACGTCCAAACACAACCAAATCTAGGAGGGAGTTAGCACCAAGTCGGTTGGCACCATGTACAGATGCAGAAGCTGCTTCACCACATGCATACAGGCCAGGAACTACTTGGTCTTGACCATTTTCATGGATAATCACCTAACAAAAAAAAAAAAAAAACACAAAACACATAATTAACATCCGTTATGAATAAGTGACCAATAAAGAGAAATGCTTACATGCATAGTGTGTGCACCTTTTCAACAGTTTCAATTCCAAGATACAGTTACAATGAATTACACTAAAAAAAAACCCTCAAGAGAAACCTTGGGACCATCTACCCAGCCAGCATAACACAAGTGGTATAACTTCAATGGGTGGGAGTAACACAGTAACAACATGCCTCTGCCAAGAATGCAATGTATATATCCATAAGAATTATTTTCATTCTACTGAATATATTAAACATTTTTACAAACGATAATGTATTTTTAGGACTATAGAATACTTTTTATCAAGAAAAACAAATCTTATTAAAAAGTAACTGCATCTTATAATCTGAAGGTAAGGAGTCCCCAGCATTGCCAGACCCTCCTGACAGCTTTCCTGAAAAATGGGTGAAGCACTCAAAGTGCTTCACACAATCTCAGAGACACCAAAACCTCTGCATTGCTCTCTACCACTCCCGTTGTCCAACTATCACAGACAAGCGCTTGAGGTAACATTGCGTCAGGTCAGTCTTAGTGGAGACAAGAGTAGTTGTGCAGGTGAAGGTAGGTTGCTACACTGGGGGATGAGGAGGTGGGGTGGCTGAAGGGGGAAAAATGCATGCTGGGGAGATATTTTCTAGAGGGGATAAAGTTCTGATAGAGGAAATAATAAGGGGTTGAGGGCTTATACTAGGTGTTTGGAAAAAGGGAAATGTAAAGGGCCACATGGTGGTCAAGTTATTCTAATGGAAATTCATAAATTTAGCTGAGCTGTGTGTGCTCAGATGATGCAAAGCTATTGCAGAGTTGTGTCCCCACCAGGGAATTTCCATTTGGTGTCAAAAGATAGATTTCCTTTTTTTGTTGGCCAGATCTAGGATCTTCTAGTAAGGCTTGTGTTATAGTCCAAAAATTACTGATAATTTCAAATATTAGGCTTACTTGTCCTTTATAGTTAGTTGGTATGCCTCCCATGTTATAATGGACTGTAGGCAGTACAGGTATAGGCTCCTTTGTGACATCAACACCTGCAAAAATCATTGCAGTCTCTGAAATGCCAGGCAGACGTGAAGCTAATTGCTGTGGTGGAAGATGGTGCAGCTGTAGGTAAACATGGTCTTTTTCAGGTCCACAACCTCTGTAAAGTAGGAGAGAGGGCGAGAACGAAAGAGAGAAAATTGAATTCAGATTCTGCATTCCAGGGTAGTGACAATACATCCATGCAATACCATATATACAATTTTTGTGCTGAAAATTCCCCACTCAGTTTATACAGGCGGTCCCCTACTTAATGACACCCGACTTACAGACGACCCCCTAGTTAAAGAAAGACCCCTTTGCCCACTGACCTCTGGTGAAGCTCTCTAGATGTTTTACTATAGTCCCAGGCTGTAATGATCAGCTGTAAAGTGTCTGTAATGAAGATTTATTGAAAATCCTTTGTCTCTTAACAGCAAAAAAATTTTGAAACTCCAATTGTCAATGGGGCAAAAAAAAAAAAAAAATTGCCTCGACTACAATTATAAAATATACAATTTTGACTTACATACAAATTCAACTTAAGAACAAACCTTTGTTTGTTTTTTTTTTTATGTGCTGGGCACACTGGGATACTGTCTGGCTGGCTATATGCTACACATTTTATACTCGGGTCAATAGGTTTTTCCAGTTTTTGGTGGTAAAATTAGGTGCCTCAGCTTGGAAGACTTGAGAATAGTCTGTATTCAGCGTAGTCCCATTAAAGTCATACAATGCCAAGACATAAAAAATATAAATCCCAATACAAAAATTTGTGTTCAAATGATGAGAAAATATAACTGCCTGAAATTATAACACTTAAAAATTAAATTTTATTGTAAATATTAAAATAAGGGCCACTCTTCAGCCACAAGCTGACCTTAGCACTCTGCCGGGTATTGTTTGAAAAATACTCGGCAGAGTGCTAAGGTCTAAAACGGGAGTAATATGTAGCACTATTTTCACTTCATATTAGTACTTTAGTTCATTGGGCGGAAAGGCTTAGAAGCTATCTTTATTGTGATCTCGCTGGTTGTCACAAATGATGAACAAGTTAATACTACAATAGTAGCACTTTAATTCAGTGTGTAGGAGCCTATCTTAGACAGAGAACTCTGGAAGTACTTTATGTTCTGATATACACACTGAAAGCCGGAATTAAATCAGCTTGTGGCTGAAAAGTGGCCCTTATTTTAAAATTTACAATAAAATTTAATTTTCAAGTGTTCTAATTTCAGGCAGTTATATACAATGCCCAGACACCCTGTTCTTAGTTTACATACTGCACTACTGTTAAAGCCTCGTAACATGTTTTGAGTACACTGAGAAAAGTGCATTAATGTTATTGAAAGGCTAGGTTCTTTTTATATGTGCATTCCCTGTAGATGTTTTGTATTTAAAAAGGGGACCAACCTTCCTTCACGGATCTCAATGGTCATAGATCGAGAGACAACATCGCGAGAAGCGAGGTCCTTTGCTACAGGTGCATATCTTTCCATGAATCTTTCACCTTCACCATTAATAAGAATGCCTCCTTCACCACGGCATCCTTCAGTTATCAAACAACCAGCTCCATAAATACCTATAGATAAAAATATATATATATGTATATAAATATGCTTTAAAAATGCAATGACATTTTTGTAGTTTTTTGTGCAAATAATATTTATTTTTCCATTAAAAGGAAATATTATTTATATAGGTCATTTTTTTTTTTTACATTTTTCAATAGTAAACTAGTGATCCCACTTGTGTTATAGGTCACAAAGATGATGATTTTCTGATCTGACGATCTGCTGCTTTGAGTCTTATGTAGATACTCTATATTGTGAAATTAATTATTGTTTTAATAGGGGACAGTGATATGTCAGTATAGTAAAACATTTAGTTCCAGTTGGAGTTAGAGAGGAACCCACAGTGGTCTATTTTACTTATCTGTTGAGAGGACCCAACTCAAGCAATTATGTTTTCATGGCAATAGAAGTTAGTATATCTGTAAAAGTTCTTCCTGCAAGGCTTCCTGAGGAACAAATGTACAGGCGGTCCCCTACTTAAGAACACCCGACTTACAGACGACCCCTAGTTACAAACGGACCATTGGATATTAGTAATTTACTGTACTTTAGCCCTAGGTTACAATAATCAGCTATAACAGTTATTAAAGGTGTCTGTAATGAAGCTTTATTGTTAATCCTGGTTCTTATGACAATACAACATTTTTAAAATCCAATTGTCACAAACCTACAGACCCTATCTTGTACGAAACCCGGGGACTGCCTGTAACATTGCATTTCTGAGGTCTCTTTTCAAAGTTGCCTGCTCCCAGCACACTTGTGTGGTTTGTGGTGGTGTTGTTAATTTGCGCATCATTTTTTTGCAGGTATGGGTCAGTTGTACTTCAATTTGCAGACAACACAAATCAATAAAATCCTGCAAAGATACATTAGTCTGCAACAGACACATGACAGACAGTCAAATAAACATACGTTACTCTTACTATTATCCCTCATAAAGGTACGGTCTTGAGTTTTATAGATAGTTATATGGCTTTTTCAATGGTTTTCAGGATCATAGGAAATGGAGGCGTATGACAGGATCACGTTTTAACTGACTGAAGACATCCAGATTGTTACAAGGACTCTCTGAACAGAGTAAAATATTTCATAGTTTTCGCATTCTCGTGAGTGTCAAACAAGTCTTATTGAGAATTTCCCAATTATGCTTTTAGTTTACCGATTTTTGGACTACACATTCCAGATTTGGACATCAAAAAAAGGAAAAATATATTTGACACTTGTGATTTTTCAAGAGGAGTATGCTAAGGGACACTATCAATAATCTTCATTCAAAAGGAAAATGTCCACATCCTCCGTTTACCAGCTCCCCCCCCCCCCCACATTCCATCATCTATCAAACATTTAGAAAGAATAACCCCTCCCTACACCAACTAGGAGGGTCTGGCAGTGCTGGATCCTCATGACCTTCGGACTAGAAGACTTATGTTGTTGAGGCACCACCCCCTTGGGATAAATGTTGTGTCAGCTTAGAAAATCTTCAATGTTTTCTGATGCTTTGAGATGCATTGCTGTTTGGCTATGAACAATGTACCATCTCTAACAGAAGATCTTTCTTGACATAGGAATTGGGGATGGAGTGCCTTCTAACATCTGATATAAGCCACCATTGTCATATTGTCTAATAGTATTTTTCAGGTTTTGGCATTTCATTTGCCGCTTTCAGTTATCTGAAGTTTGAGAACTTTCCTTTCACTTAAGGTCACAGGTCTTGTCCTTTAGTGGGTTTTCCCACTAAAGAAAATTCTCAAATTTTAATTCCCTAGTGATGTTTACACAATAAAGAGCATTTTAACCCCTTTATTACACATTTTACTCAGAGTTATGGCTGTGTTCTCACAGATATGTTCCTGCCTCCCACTTCCCCTGAAGTTAAAAGTTACAGGGTCATGTCTAGGGTTAACTGAAATTGTATACACCAGGACTGATAGACCCAGATTGGTGAAATGCTGTATTTTTGTTAACAGTGAATTACTTTATGTTATTTTGTTATCACAAAGAGATATACTATGCATAATTTTTCCAGAAGTGCAGGATTTTTGTCTGACAACCCAATTCACTGACACCATGTTTTTTACTAGGGTTTCATGGCTTTTTTTTTTTTTTAAGGAATGCATTTGTCGATTTAGTGATTTGGAACAAAAACCCAGAGAACATTTCTTCAACCAGAATGACCTGGAAGCCACATTAGTGATTGCAAAAACAGTTCTTAAATGCCAAGCTGAACTTTTTTTGAGAAAATGGAAATGCTTTAAAATCGGTAGTGGAAGGAGCTTTACACTTTCCTCTTGGTTGTGCTCTATTGGCCTTGTTCACCCCAAAGCGTCCCAACTTTATGTCCTCAAATTCCTTTCAGGGAAAGGTAGACTTATAGGACAGATCGAAACAAGATACGTAGCGTACTTCAAAAATGTCATATGTTATACTCAGCATTAAAGTGCTTTTCATTGCAACCAAAATGAAGCCAGATAGTTTACACAGCCACCCCAGGGTTTTGCCATGAAGACTTCTTCCAGGGCTCGTCTCTGGTTAGGCCACACCCCCATTTTTCCAGTTTGAAAAACTTGCTCCCAACAATTTGGAATAACTGTATATACTTGAGTACAAGTCAAGTTTTTCAGCACAAAAAATATTCTGAAAAACTTCACCTCGGCTTATACTCGAGTCATGAAAAAACAAACACTGTACTCCTCTTCTGATGTCCCCCGGCAGGTCCTCGTCTAAATATCGATGCTCCGGCATAGGCTTCGGGTCCCTGCGCTGTCCGTCGCAGGGATCGTGACGCCAGCCGCTCAGCACACACAATGATGTCAGTGAGCAGCTGACGTCACGGTCCCTGCGACGAACCGCACAGGGACACTGAGCAGATGCCGGAGCATCGCGGTATAGAAGAGGAACTGCCGGGTGGACATTGGAAGGTGAGTACAGTATTTGCTTTGTTTCCTAAATGAATTGCACTCTGGGCGGGGGCTGGGCAGCCTGTATACTACTGGGGCTGGCTATATACTGAGAGGCTGTGACCAATGCATTTCCCACCCTCGGCTTATACTCGAGTCAATAGGTTTTTCCAGTTTTTTGTGTTAAGGGTTTACCGTATATACTCAAGTATAAGCCGAGACCCTTAATTTTAAGGACGCAGCCATTTTGTAGCTCAAGGCTCAGCCCCTTTTTTGGGATTCTGACATACGTCGCTTAATATGGTTATAACTTTTGAACATTTATCAAAGCAATTCGGAGATTGTTTTTTGCCCACATGTTGTACTTCATTTTAGTGGTAAATGCTGGATGGTAAGTTTATTTACAAAGAAAAATTTTTTTTTAATTTTTTGAAAGATTTGCCATTTTTGAAATTGAAAATCATTGAATTTTTCAGGCAGATAGATTTACCAACTAAATAAATTGCCGAATAACATTTCCCATATGTCTACTTTACATTTTCATCATTTTTTAAATGTCTGCATAATTTATTTTGATGTCACGCGGCTTATAAATCGAATATCGATTCTCCGTATTTTCAGAATTGACCATTTTGGGGATAAATACAATATTGAATGAAATTTTACATATTTAGCATCAAAAACCCCCAATGTATCAACCCATTTTTAAATCTGCACCCCTCAAACTATCAGAAACAGCTTTTACGAAGATTGTTAACCCCTTGAGACCTTCATAGTAATGAAATCAAAATTGAGGTGAAATTTAGAATGGTCAAATTGTGCCGGTTATACGTCCATTTAGCCATAAAATTTACACATTTCCAAAAGATAAAAAGAGAAAACCCATCATACAATTTGTTCTGCATTTTCTCCCGAGACCCCCCACATGTGGCCGTGACTTGATTTATGGGCGCACAGCGAGACGCAGAAGGGTAGGAGCGCCCTGCAGCTGCCAGGATTTTAGTTACCTCATTAGCCCCTTTCGTAGGCTATAAAATTTTAACTTTTTCGCTATTAGGACCATGTGACGGCATTTTTTTTGCAGGATGAGATGCTTTTTCCAGTGTTCCCCCATTGTTGAAAATCTAGGAACTTTTTTTCAGGGCAGGAGTAGAAAAGCATCAATTCTGTACTGGATTTTTATCTTTTTCTGTGTTCACCTTTTAGGCCAATAATCATGTCATCTTTATTCTATGGGTCGATACGATCACAGGGATACCATACTTGAATCTTTTTTTCTCAAGTTTTACTAAATTTGCCAAATAAAACCCTAAAGTGGGAGAAATTATCATTTTTGCATTACCGTCTTCCAAGTGGCATAACATTTTTACTTTTGTAAAGGACATGTGCAGGACATGTTGTACTTTGCAACAGTATCATTCTGGAGTACATATTTTTACCTATTGAATCCCACAAAAATGCAATATAAAGTGATAAAAAAAAAAGCGTTCATGGTGCGGGTTCAATAATTATTTAGTTTTATTCTATGGGTTGTTACGGACGCAGTGATAGTATATATGTGGGGTTTGTGTTATGATTTAGACTTTTTAGCGTTATAGGTCTCTTAATACGTTATCGGGCTTATGGGCATTTTTAGTGATTTATTAGTTTTTCAATAAAAAAATTGTTTTTTTTTTTTACTACTTCCATCATGGGACAGGAACAAGCAATCATCTGCTTGTTCATGATAATACTCTACAATACTGATGTATTGCAGGGTATTAGCAGCGTCAGCATATGCACACCGATAGGCTGACACTGTGCCTGTAAGATGACGTCAGAGACGCCATCTTACTGGCAGTGCTTGCAGGCAGTACTGGGGACCAGATCGGATGCCAGCGCTGCCATAGCAACGATCGGGGGGGGGGGGGCAATCGTAGGGGGAAAGACCCGCCAAAGGCATGTTAATGGGATACACACCCGCGATCTGAGCCCACTCCGACCAGGGGTGTTACACTGGGGTGTCATCTATCAGTCACAGCTGGCACCCTGCGTTTCCCAATGCCACTTCGGCTCAGATCTTCGGCTCAGACAGCGCCATTACGAAGGCCGGGACTTTGTGTTAGTCTTTGGAAAGGCCATCGCCAACCCACTTGTTTACCAGGGGTGCCGGGAACAAATAAAATACCCAACCATCCAGTGATGGTCCGATACTGGGGCGTCCACCGGCTGGTAATATTGGGCTGGAAAAGGCCAAACACAGTGGCCTATTCCACCACAATAATGCCAGACTGTTTGTACAGTCTAGGAAGGGAGAGACCTCAAGTCATTATGTAAAAATAAATAACATGGGGTCCCCCTTATTTTCTACAACCAGCCAGATACATTAGAGAAGCTACGAACTGGCATTACTGTGGTGGAATAGGCCACTGTTTTGGCCCTTTTCCAGCCCAATAATACTAGCCTGTGGTCGACCCAGTACCCGACAATTCAGTATGTAAGTTTGCCTGGTTTACAATCCTTGATACTGGTGGTAGATTTTCTTTAAAAAGTTACCCGTGCAGACGTTCTGGTTTTAATGTTTTCCCACAAAGACAATTTAGGCCCTATTCACGGGAAAGGGCCTAACTTGTTGAACATAGGGTGTCCCGGGCACAAAGATCCCCACAAATCACGAAAACGAGGGATCCAATGGGATCCCACGTACCTCCGTCGGACCCCTCGTTGCTCCGTCAGATTAATGGAGCAGATGGCCGCACATGACCGCTCTCCTCCATTAATCTCGATGGAGCTGACGGAAATCACCAAGCGCAGCGCTTGGAGACTTCCGTCAGCTCCATAGAGATTAATGGATGAGAGCGGTCATGCGCTACTTTTCAAGCTTCTACACAATCCTCATTTTACAATACTGAAAGCAATCTAAACATTCTCCCTACTATGCTAACAAATGTGGGTGTCCGCTTTTGCACAACCTCCAACACAATGCCACAAGAGGGTGGATGGGGGGTTAACACACAGCCCTTCTAAAATCCTGGGTGCCTTTCACCCATGGTTTAAGACACTGCCCTTACAACCCTTTGAAGATGAGGCTGCAGAAGCGCTGGAACAAAACAAGAGGGTGCGGTGGGCCACCCTCTTAAAGATGGTGTTAAAATATTGGGGCTTGACCAGGGTTTTAAATTCGATACTCAATACCAGTCAATGCTACTCATTCTTTGGAGGCATACATTCTGACAAATTAATTTGAAATCTATTTAAATGCATAAATGTTTGAGTCGAGATTAATCGTATTATAGGATTATTAACACCTTTCTCGTTAAAGAAAAAAATTAATATACCTGTTGGATGAAACTGTACAAACTCCAAGTCTTGACAGGGAAGCCCAGCTCGAGTGACCATGGCATTGCCATCTCCTGTGCAGGTGTGTGCTGATGTGCAGCTAAAATAAGTTCGACCATATCCCCTAGATAAAACAAAATAATTTTCATTCAAGGAACACAATGTCAAGTTAAAATTAGTTGATGCAGCAGCATCTACAAGCTTTATGCCTCTAATAGTATAGTCCAAGACTTGTGAATTAAACACACACACTATTGTAATTTCATTTGTAATTTCCCTGGCAGTGCCGACCGGCTTTTAACCCATTAGATCCCACTGTCAATGTTGTGACCGGGGGATCTAGGTACCTGTAGAGGGAATTGGCTCCTACCCTCTCCTCCTGGCACCCTGCGATACAGTCTTCACAGCCGCGCACCTAAGGTCCCTGGGTCTGCCATCAGCATCTGCCTGCCAGGGACTGGACCAAATCCTAGACAAGGCCTATTGGCGCTAAAAGCAAGCTCTGTAGAAAAGCACTAAGGACTCAGGAGTCAGGACTGGCCTATGATTGCCAGTTCCTTGTTTGCCCGTTTGTCTTGTACTTTTTCCGGGATTTTGTGTTTTTGGGGACTTCAGTTATTTTTTGGGCTACTGGCAGTGGATTTAAGCACACCGTTTTGAATATTGGGAACCAGCAAATATCGTGGACCTTTGGAAATTCCATCCAGTTCCTAATTGGAATATTTCGCTCTTATCCAAGAAACAAGAAGGTGAGCAGCCTACAGTGGGAGTTTGATCTTAAAGGACACCTGTCATCAGGTCTCTGTCACTATTTCTGTCACCTCTACTGTTGGAGCAGCTCACAAGGATCCATCCCCAGCATTTATCTAGTAAATTCATACATTAATCATTGTAAAATCATCATCTTTATTATGTAAATGAGGCCGGCCACATGGTCAGAGGCAGTGATGTCACGCCCGTTACCTCTCCCCTTTCCTCCCACTGCTCATGTCTGTGTGTAAGATACAGTAAAGCATTGCTAGTGTCTGTGCTTTTACCTGCTGACATGCTCTCACTCCCAATACACATGTGAGAGACACAGACATCAGCTACACAAGTACCTGACATGTTTTGCTATAACATGGCTGCATCCTGGAGCGGTTGTATCTCTCCTATACACACACAGGCTGCAGGGGGTGTGGCCGCCTGCACCAGGAAGCACATGGAGGAGCCATGACACCATTATACCTCACACCATTATACAGGCTGTCAGTCAAGCACTGGGGGGTGTGGCTGGGCCTCCCACTCATGAATTAGCTGGACAGCTTGATGATTGAGTTATTGATTTCTGAAAGTGGGGAGCAATAAACAAAGTAAAATGGAAAAAGCCCATCAGTGCCAGGAGTTAAAATCCCCCTTATGCCACGATAAAAAGTTCAAATTCTCTGGGATAACTGAACACAAAGAGAAAGCAATCTTGCCTAGACATGCGATCACAGGTGGAGCCTTTGGATTGCGTTTGAAAACACAACCAAAATGCCACATGTAAATGCAGCCTCAGGGGCTCTGCAAGCACATCATGGCACCAGAAAATTTCCTGCCCTGAAAAAGATCAATGGCGCTTCTTCCCTTCCACACCCCACCATGTGCCCTGACAGCAGGTTAAATCCATATATGGGGTGTCCTCTTAGAAAAATTGTTTAATATATTCCTAGATGCATTTTCTCAGCTAATGTGGGTAAATTTTGCAACTACATGAATGTATCAATGATAAATATTAGTAAATTCCAAATCAAACCTTTATTTTGTCTGAAATTGTGTAAAATACATAAAGGGTTAACAAGCTTCTTATGTGGTGTTATTAGAACAGGGTGATAGAAAACCCCTATAGAAATGAAACTGTCCCCAAAATAATTTATTCTAAAATGTTCTTAAAATTTGAGAATACTGTTCAATTTGTGACCTTTCTGTTGTTGTAACAAAACAAAATGACTCTTCTAAAATGATGCCAACACAAAGCTGAGATATGGTGAATGTTAATAACTAATTTGGGTAGCAAGACTATCAGTTTGAAAACAGCAAAATTTCCAACTAACTTGAAGTACAATGTCACAGAAAAACTCAAACACTCAAGTTAAAGCCGGATATAACTGGATAAAGTAACATATGCTGGTTTAGAAAAATAGGCCTTGGTCATCAATGAGCTTGGTCTTTAAGGGGTTAAAGACACTTTGCAATCTCAGTTGATCACTTAGACCAGGAATGCAGTGTAAGTTTTCTGTAGGTTTAGAACCAAAATCATGCTAGGATACTGGGAAAAAAAGTGCTGCTGGCTCATAAAACTGCATCGCAAACAATCACAAAAAGACTGACTGTTTAATAGGGTAAAATAGCAACAGATTCCACTCAACAGGATTCCACTCACTTAAAAGTTGATAAAAATCTACCTGGAAAACTGCGATGTGTCATGGACTCAATTATCTGCTACCGGATCTACTTCCTCTTCATACAGACGTAAACAAACTTTTCGCTCGGGGCAGGCTCAAGTTTGCAGGCTCGAGTCGGGAGCAATAAGTCCAAATAATGATGATCATTGACTCATACAGCGAGTGCAACAAATAATGTTCATTATAAAAAAAAATAACATATTGGGAAATGGTATCTAAAAAAAGACTATGGGAACCCATTTTTTTTTTTTTGGATAGCTTCACTCGCTTCTCTATTACATGAGGAAAAGAGTAATGTGATTGTTTTGGATGCTTGTTTTTAAAGTAGTATGTGCTCTGGTTCAGGTCTGTTGACAGATGAACTGCAGTCTGGCTACCACCATGTGGATTAGAAATCACTTCCTCCACGCAAGTACATGAAAGTTTCAATAAAAAGCAGCAACAACCACTATTTATTATGCTTCATTGAAATGAAGCTAAAAACAAAGAATTTGGGTAAAAACTACAAGCCAGTTCAAAGCTTCTACCAGTTTCCACACAGTGATATTGGAAAGCAGACAACCCTTTCAATACAGTTACAATTAAATATATTACCCAGTGGCTATAACAGTATTCTTAGCCTTGAAGCGGTGTATCGATCCATCTTCCATGCATAATGCAATAACACCTCGGCATTCTCCATTTTCCATTAGAAGGTCCAATGCAAAATATTCCACAAAATAGCTAGTGTCATATCTAAGAGACTAAGAGGAAAGAAAAGAAAAAAAAAAAAGAAAAAAAGGTTAGCCAACATTAGAAACAAAAGAAAATCTACCATCATAATCAAGCATGGATAAACCCTTGACGCTTAAAGAGGACCTGTCACCTATAAAAACTGCTACTAAAGTAAGCTGCTCCTAGTGCTACAACAGACGTAGCAGTGTTACACTGCTAGCGTAATCGGAGACCTTCAATAACTCTAACAAACACTGCCCCGCCCATTCCATAGGTCAGCGGTGATTCCCACACGTCATGTGGCAGTCACCGCCCCCTCATGAATACGCCGGACCGCTTCCAGCGTGTTTGTTAGCATTATTGGAAGTTTCCGATAACACTAGCAGTGTAACACTGCTACGTCTGTTTTAGCACTCGGAGCTGCTTAATTTAGTCCTCTTTAACCACGATGCCAGTTCCTGGATCTATAATTACCTTCTCACATTTATTATCCATGGCCTCCATTCTAAAATCAACTTTTTACACTATACCAATGAGCCAGAAAAGCGCTGGTGGCTTTCCCAGAACCCCTCCTTGTTCTGGCTTGACAAGCTGTTCCTTTGTGCAGGAGCTCGTCGCACTCTCCCCCACAGGTCGCATTCATGTTTGTACAAAAGTCTCATGCTTGTATAGACATTTTTCCTGATTAAAAAAAAAAAATCCAGAGGTGTCTAAAAACGCAAAGACTTTTCCTGCACCCAGGGAACAACAAGGGTGGCAAGACAGCACCTAACATCTCCTCCCACGCAGCCTCTGGTGAGAGAAGAAGAGGTGCAGTGGAGTTACTATGATTATGCCACTAGACTTCTCCATGGCAGGAAGTTGTTGGGTCAACGTGGGCCTCTGGACAGTATCACATGCTCATCTAAAAGGCTGGGGCTGTCCAAGACCAGGTCGTTAACGCCGAAACCCTTTCATTTTTGCGTTTAGATTTTTTTCACTCCCCACCTCCAAAAATCTATAACTTTATATGAAGCGGTGTATGAGGGTTTTTATTTTCTGTGTAACAAATTGCAATTCATAGAGACGGTATTTAATATTCCATGCCATGTACTGGGAAGCAGGAAAAAAAATAGCATTTGACCCTTTTCTTGTTGGCTTGGATTCTACGGTTTTTGCTGTGCACCCCAAATGACATGTCTGCTTTATTCTTTGAGTTGATACGATCACGGGGAGACCAAATTTGTATAGGTTTTATGTTTTCATACATTTACAAAAATTAAAACCTCCTGTACAATAAAAAACAATTCTTCATTTTGCCATCTTCTGGCGCTAATAATTTTCATATTTCAGTGTACGGGGCTGTGGGCGATGTCATTTTTTGCGACTTTTGGAATAAACGTTAATATATTTGGATAGATAGGACATTTTGGGATGCGGTGATACCCAACATATAAATGATTTTTACAGTTAATTTATACAAGTTCTAGGGGCTCGAGTAGAAGCCTAGGGTTCACGGCCAGGCGGGAAGGTGCAAGTCTGACACTCCAGTCAGAGTTAATTAAATAATGCATGGTGCCCAGCATGAAAGGAGGAGCACAACTCATTTGCATTGTATTCCTGGAAACTTAATGGAACCTAGACTGATCCCTCCTAACCAAGCTCCTCCCTTTGAGTCCTGCATGAGGTACAATTCAATAAATCAGCTGTGACTAGAGTGTTCCTTTAAGGAAAGCAGAAGCTTCAACTAGATTTACTCAAATTTTAAAAGTCACATTTTTGGGATGCTTTTTTCTAACTTTAATGTAATTGATAGAGGTAAAAAGAATGTCTTCTCTCTCTTACCCTTCCATATAAAGTATGTAGCAATGAATGTCCTGTTCTGTCTGCTACACAGCAGCAGCGATGAGCCTGCCCACCTTTACCATACTTCAGGCTTTGTCCTCCAAAAGCACGCTGATAAATCTTTCCTTGCTCTGTCCTGCTGAAAGGCATTCCATAGTTTTCAAGCTGCCAGAAAAAGAAAGCAAACAAATTTGTCTAGCATACACTTTTGATGAAAATTTGATTCAAACAGAGCCAGATTATAGGGAGGGCACAAGCTCCCCCCCCCCCACTTAGTAGGAGGAACAGGCCTTCATCTTTATGATAAGAAATACTGCTGAGGGCCGAGTATGAGGCAGCACGGTGACCGAGATGGTAGCACTTCTGCCTTGCAGCACTGGAGCCCTGTGTTTAAGTTCCACCAAGGTCAACATCTGCAAAGAGTTTGTATGTGCTCTCTGTGTTTGGGTGGGTTTCCTCCGGGTCCTCCGGTTTCCTCCCACACTCCAAAACATACTGGTAGGTTGATTAGATTATGAGCCCCATGGTGACCGGGACCAATTTGGCAAGCTTTGTGCAGCGCTGTGTAATCTGTAGGCGCAATAATAATAATAATAATAATAATGATAATAATAATAGTGGACAACCCATTTAAGGCAAAAAATATATGCAATGAGAGATGTGGGCTAACAGCAATACTCAATCCAAAACTTCAACTGCATTTAGGCACCATATTTTGTTAGTACTGATCCTGACTTTCTGTGCAAATATAAAAGAATTTTGTCACTTACCTCAACAACAGAAGCAGGTGCTTGCTCGGTCATGTAATGGATGGCGTCTTGATCACCTAACCAATCAGATCCCTTCACAGTGTCATAAAAGTGCCACCTCCAGTCGTCATCTTCCATGTTACCCAAAGCAGCGTTTATGCCCCCCTATATAACAAGTTAAAATGATCAAAACTAAAAATGATGAGGTAAATGGAAAAACACAAGCATAGCATATGATTACTACATCATATGACAACCCAGTACTGCCTCATGTTTCCGGAGGGGTAATACTTCTTTCACCATTTTTGAGGAGTATTTTTAGCCAAAGAAGAGTATAAAATTTTTAGCAATACAGTATACAGTGTATCTACTACGTATGTATAAGGTTAATAGACATCTACTTAAGAAAATGGTTACTAATTAACTTAAAATTTCCCAAATGACTGTTTTTATGTCAGTATGGGGTTTTAAGCATCCACTAAATTTTCTAAAATGTTTTGAGGTTTAGAATTTGGGTTCGATTTTTTCCGCCAAAACCTACATTTAAGAGGCACATGCTCAGCTTTAGAGTGACTGTCTTAAATAGTGAAGCCCTTTAAATTAGCACCTCTGAATATACATGCCTCATCCCTGAATGTTCACCAATAAATCATGCCTGATGCTTTCTTTAATGCTAACTGCAGACTCTGTTTACATGTCTATGCAGAGTGCACATAGATCCTACACTGATAAAGAGGGGAACCTGTAGCAGGAGATTATGACTCATCCCGCTCCCCCTCCCACCACCCAGTCTATGTCAGTGACAGATACACACTAGAACAGACTGAAGGAATGAGAAATGGGAACTGTGTACATATTAAGAATGAATGGGGGGGGGGGGGGGCGGCGGTCCAAGGAAAGGCTGAGGTACTCACAGGAGGCAAAGACACAGGAACATATAACATGCTGAGACCTGTCCTATGGAAGATTTATAGAAAAGTGGCCAACTACTTTAAAACAAAAAAATGGGGATGCAATTAAGAAAATGTCATTCCATTGTGAACGTTTCATTTTTGGGCCAAAACGAAGGCAATGTTCAAAATATTACAAAGAGATCCACAAAGTTTTATATCCTATCTCTATGTGTACAGTTTCCCTAGGGGAAAGCCCCTCTATGCAGCTGACACCGGCTAAAAACATTTGTTTGTGCCAGAAGCAGTAATGGTATGTCAATTTCCTGCACAGACATACTATTATGTCCAGGTGCGCATAGGGGTTAAACAATGGGTGCATAATCTTTTGTCTCGGATGCATATAGCATCTTTGCTGCATGCCTTCCACTTTATACAGAGGCTGCTGTGACAAGGGACTGGTAATAAATCGCCCCCCTCGTCACAATACCAGATCAGGCCACCAGACAGCTCAATCCCATTAATTACTTGAGCTGTGGTTGGGGCAGAGCCAATCACCGCTCCACCCCACAGCTGTTGTAGAATGTCATGATACTGAGCTCCAGTCACATGACCCATCGGAGCTGAAAACTGGTCTTGCAGGGGAGGAGGTGGCCACTAGAGAATTGCTGTCCATCAGTGCGGATTCACGACTGGTGGAGGAGGAGGTAGTCACAACACCAGATGCAGCAGACAGTGCTGCTATGGAACTGACTGGAATTTGGACTTCCAGTAGCACTATTTCTCAGAAAGCTATGGAGATTCCTCTAGCCTTGATTCTTCAACAGTTGAGCAATTGTGACCCTAATCTGTGAATGGCCCTTGCATTAAAAGCACAGGATGAGCAAGAATTTGCTGACTAGCTGCAGCTAGCACAACTCCAGATGTCTAGTTTTTTCACACCAAAACAAAGAATTCCAGTGGGACGGTTCAATTTAAACTTTGTTTGGGCCACCGAGTGAAAAAGGATGACCTGGACAGAGGATTTGGAAAAAAGAAAATAAATTAAATAAACTACCAGCAGTACCAACTGGATGTGTTTCTTCTCTCTACCCAGAGACAAAGATGGAGATTCAGAAATATAACCTCACCCCAGAGATGTTCATCATTTGGTTCAGTTTGTATAGTCTTGGAATTTTAAGGAAACCTACTCTGATGTGGTACATAGTCTTATACCGTCTATCCTCCAGGCAGCACACTACAGCCACGTTATCTGCCGGTTGTATTATCTGTCTATTTTGGTCTGAAGAAGGTTTTTTATAACCGAAACACGTTACCTAGACTTTATCACTGTTTGTGGTTTGATTTAATAAAAGATTTTCAATACAGATTATTTCCAGCTATTTATCACTGTTGTATATACCATTAGGCCTATTAGCGCCCCACGATAGCTTCCTCCTGTTTTTTCCATTTTTTACTCCACTTAGCAACTCGGGTCTTCAGCTCCCACCATAAATTCTCAAGGAGATTAAGGTATAGAGACTAGCTAGGCCACTCCTTGACCATAATATGGGCAGCACTGTGGCTCTGTGATTAACATTGATTAGGCTGTGATCAGCCTTGCAGCGCTGGGGACATGGGTTTGAGTCCCATGGTCAACATCTCCAAAGAGTTTCTATGTTCTCTTTGCGTGGGTTTCCTCCCACACTCCAAAACATACTGGTAGGTGGATTAGATTGTGAGCCCCATCAGGGACAGGAACCGTTCTGGAAAGCTCTGTGGAGCGCTGGGTAATCTGTATGTGCAATATAAAATTATTATATCTGTCTTTATGAGCCCCTTTGTTGCATTGGCTGTATGCCCTAAACCCATAACCCATTTTTAATGTTCTGGTGGACAGAAGGTTGTCACTCAGGATTCTACAGTATATGGCTTCAGTGAATAGAAAAGAGATCTGTAGTTCCTGCTCACCTTCTGGCACGATTGGCCCCCAGCGCGAGATGCATCCAGTAAAGCCCCACGGACCACAGGCACAAAATCCACAAAAGAAAAAACGATGTCCGCGCTTCAGGGGATATGCAGATAAAACAAAGTTCCTTTATTTTGTATTCATGCAAAATCCAAAATTATTTAACCGTTTCGCGACCGCCCGCCGTGTATTCACGGCGCGGTCGCGTCGCGCTGCATGGAGAGGGCTCACGGGCTGAGCCCTCTCCATAGCCGATAAGTCTTTGCTGCATATTGCAGCAAAGGCTTACCGGTAACATCCGGTAAGCCTCTTTTCCCATTCTATCAACTGGGTGTCAAAAATCTGATTCGAAGAACTATTACGGCGAAGACTTATTCGTTCGCCATAGGGTATATTGTCAATGACATGCCTGGGGCAAAACACTATTCCCTGCTATGGGTTTTCGAAATGGAGACACCATGGTTATTGTTGTGGCCTCGTATTGTCACATCCAGATAGTCAATATGGTTGCCACCAAAATGGTGGGTAAATTTCAAGTTCATGTCGTTGTTATTGATATAGTTTACAAAACTGTCAAACTCTGTGTGAGTACCTTGCCATAACCACAGTAAGTCGTCTATAAAAAGACCAAACCATTGTATAGACGATCTGAAGGGGTTTGACTCAGAAAATATGTATTTAATCTCCCATTGTATCATGAAAATGTTAGCAAGGGAGGGAGAAAATTTTGCTCCCATAGGAGCCCCCTCCACTTGCAAATAGAACTGGGAATCAAACAAAGTTATTTTGAGTGGATAGGAGCACACTCCTTGTAGATAGAGATCACAACATTAACAAGCAAAAATTCAACTCCAAACCCATCACCTTCGTGACCACATATAGCAACCAATTTCATTTGGTAAAAAAAGTTATAACTAAGTATTTACCCATTTTAGAGCAAAACAAAGAACTTAAAGAATGCCTGTCAGAAGGTGTTAGATTTATCTCCAAAAAAGCCCCTACTGTAGGTTCTATGGTGTCCCCGAGTGTGTTTAAAAGTTGCACTACAGAGGACAATGACAGGAAATACACTTGGTTGTATCATCCCGGTAACCACAAATGTGGTCACCTCAAGCGTATAACCTGTGAACATCTCCTGACCACAGACAGTTTTTCATCATGCGTTACCAATAATAAATACACCATTACCACATACATAAACTGTAATGCTACTTTTGTTATTTATTTAATATCTTGCATTACGTGCAATTTACAGTATGTGGGATATACCACTAATTCCTTAAAAGTTCGCATTAGAAAACATCTGTCAGACATTAAAAATTCCAAATCTAACCAATATGTCAGCAGCCTCTAGGCATTTTCGAGATGTCCACAATGGTAACAGTAACAGTTTCAGGTGGCAGGGCATTGAAAAAGTAAAAAGACCAGAGAGAGGGGGAGATCATAGGAGAAAGCTCATGAACAGAGAAATGTACTGGATGTTTATATTAAAAACAACTCAACCCCAGGGTATGAACCTGAGACAGCATTTGATATTATGTTACCAATAATTACATGTATATAATTGCCAGTTATTGTTGTATAGAGCTGGGTTATTCTACACTCTAATATGGATTAGAGCGGGGGTTACCGTAAAGACTAGTGCTTATTAATCTATTGCCTACTAGATCCATCGTCTTCATGACTCTGTGTATTAGCCTTTAGCATTTTTTCAATAACGATTACTGATCTCCCTCTTTATATGTTGCTCATTGGTCATTCTTGTAATTCAAAACCATTTGTCTTTTTATTATGGTTGTTTTTACCTTCTACTACAGTTCTTAATGAATCTGGACACCACGCTGTACCGGGGTGGGCGTGGTACAATCCGGTCACGTGATTCGTATCACATGACTGACGTCACACGCCATCACTGAAGCGGGGGTTTTTTAAATCGAAATGCTGTTTGTTGTATGTCAAAGACCATGATTAATTAAATAATTTTGGATTTTACATGAATACAAAATAAAGGAACTTTGTTTTATCTGCATATCCCCTGAAGCGCGGACATCGTTTTTTCTTTTATGGCTTCAGTGAATAATAATAATAATAATAATAATAATAATAAATAATAATTTCACCTCCATGCTTGACGGTGGTAACCGTGTTCATTGGCATTACCGCATCTTGCCGTGTTCGAATTAAGAGAAATACTGCCTATGACCCAAAGAGCTCAATTTTTATCTCCTCTGACCACAGCACCTTCTTCCAATCATTACCAGAATCACCTCCCACTGGTTCTGGATACTACACTGATATATACAGCAGCATACGGTTCACAGCCGTATGCAGCACGTTTTAGCCCATATTTTATACATGCCCATTAACTTCTATGGGCAGTTTGGAACAGAAATACGGTGGAAAATAGGACATGTTCTATATTTTTATACGGCTCGCTTACAATACAGCCACATACATAGATGGCCGTATTGACGATTGTAATGCATGGGGCCGTATTTTGCAGTTTTTATACAGTCATGTGCATGGGGGCTTAAGCCTGACGGTTATTCTCATGATTAGTATTTATACATGTGGGATGTTATAAGGGAAAAGTTGGAAGTATTATTTAATCGTTTCCTGCTGTTGTGTGGCCATCCCTTTGGCACAGTAACCACAGAGACCTGGATGGAGTTGGTAGGGAAAAAGTATATGGCCGAAAAGGAGAATTATTCTCACTGTTCTCATTTGGTTTCCATTAGTCCACCATGAATGCCCCAACTGGAGGATGACCCTTGACCTCTGTAGGGACAGGAAGCAAAGGTTAAAGGGGTTATCCGGGTTTAAAAAATTTTTTATGGCAGGGCTGGGGAGGGCTAGTTAAACATAATAAACATGTACTTACCTCCTCCAGCGCCGCCGATGTCCCGCGCCGCGGTCCCTTCGATCCGTGCCCCTGTTTGTTTACAGGGGCACGGAAGCCGCGCACAGGGAGAAGACGGGCCGCGGCGCGGGACATCGGCAGCACCGGACAAGGCAAGTACATTGTGTTTAAATAGCCCTCTCCAGCCCGGCCATAAAAATTTTTTTAAACCCGGATAACCCCTTTAAATGCCCCACTCCTTGCATCCATACTCACTACACCACACCAACTACACCGGCCATGGATGCAACCCATTTAATGTATGTTATCACACACAGAAAAAAGGCAAAAAAAAACTTTTCCAAGACTACACTAGTCTAAAGTAGGGAAGGAAAAATGGAGAGGGCCGTCATAGTGGACATGGTGGACTCCTTTTCCATAGCGTCCCCCATGACTGCCCCAACTGGAGATGTACCAGATAATATATCTAGGGGGGAGGGGGGACAACAGCCTGCAAGACTTTCCTTCCAAAGGCCTGATCACTAGCACTTTGAAAATCTAGCCTAGTGTTTGGCAAAAGTTAGCTGACTATATTAGGTGGCTGCTTTACAGATTTCCTCTAGTGAGGCCCCACATTTTCAGCCCACTAGGCTGCCACTCCTCTGGTTGAGTGGGCCCTAATAGTCCCTGGAATGTTCAGGTTATTAGCATAGTATGCTTCTTTGATGATCCGGATCCATTGGGCAATGGATGCTTGAGAAGATTTTTTTTGCCTCGGTTCTTCTCCGCTTCTGTAACTCCAACCACAGTTGAATTGAAAGATTTTCTGACTGTTTTGTGAAGACAAACTTGTGATCTGATCCCACTGTTGATGGAAATTTAACAATCTTCCTCCCACTCTGGCGTCATTGTTTCCTGTAGGCTGGGGCTGAACTACTGGAGCTAAGGAGAAAACTTCCCTTTTCCGCCTTTAGGGTAGCTACATCTGCTCTGCTTGCCTTTCCCTCTGTAGGACCATTTCTTATCATTAGGGTCTCGAAAGGGCCGTTTCCTTTGACTACTTTTAGACTCTGGAAACACCTTATGGGCTTTTTCTAGTATTGTATCCAATTTGGGGCCGAAGAAATATTCCCCCTGAAAAGGGATACCGCAGAGTTTGGACTTTGCCAATGGACTGGAGACTTTAGATCAAAGCCAAAGCGACCTTCTCACGCAATTTAGACAAAACACCACCTTTTGCACAAATGCTGACTCTTTCAGCAGAGGCGTCTGCAATAAATGCTGTGGCAGCCTTTAACCTAGAAAAAGTGCTTATTAATATTTCCCTAGGAGTACCATCTCAGATGGGATTTTCAAGCTTTGCTATGCAGTGAAGGAGGGTACGGGCCATAGAAGTTGTGGGACATTAGACTTAAAATTAAACATGGCACATTCCCATGTCTTTTTTAACAGACTATCCGCTTTTCTGTCCAGAGGATCCTTAAGCTGGATCGCGTCCTCAAACGGTAGATCCGGTTTTTTTGGTAATTTTTGGGACTTGGATATCTACCATAGGTGTAGAGTTCCACAATTTAGCTTCAGATTCATCAAATGATAGTCTATTTCCTTAGATATGGAGATCCTGTTCTCTGGCTCCCTCCATTCTTCCAATATTAACTCCTTAAGGGTGTTATTTATTGGGAACATATCTGTTCTTGACTTTAAGAAGGTCGAACAGCTCATTCTGAATAGATTGTGATTCTTCTATTTTCTCTATATTGAGGGTACGTAGCATAGCCTTAAAGAGTGGCTCCAAATCTTCAAATGCCAATAGGTATCTGGATTCCATTTTGCTCACTGAAACAGAGGGAGACGGATCCAGATTGGTTCCTGAGGGATTAATGCTGCTATATATTCTATTTTGTTGCCCAAGCATCCTGGTCTGCAGTAGAGGAATTTCAGAGTGGAGAGGTGCCTAGCTCTCCCAATTTTCATATATACACAACTATTTTTTTCCTAGAAAAGTTTGGAGGAAAAAACCGGAGCACTTTGTAAAAAATCACAAATTACTTTATTCAATATCCATTAAAAAACGCACATGGCTTGTGCATAGAAGGTGTAGGTTACAGTGGTAGAGACCTACGCGTTTCAGCTCACTGCGGAGCCTTAATCATGGTATAACACACCAAACATAAAAACAGCACTTATAAACCCTGTTACACACCTGAACAATACCTGTGGATTACGTCATTTCCTGGTTGCACACCTGCAATCTAATTCTACCTCTATATGTTAGCGAACAAGACATAAAAATGAAAATAGGATGTAAAAGGAGCCTTTTCGTATGCATGTTGTAAAACGTTTTATATGTATCTATTGTATGTCAATATATATAGGCTAAATCATTTTTCGAATTCATCCCACGGGGATATCTAGCATTTAAAGACAAAATCCAGAACGCCTCCCTTCTCAGGAGGAGTTTTCTCCAATTACCGCCTCTGGAAGGTTTGTTAACCTGTTCAATGCCAAAAAAGCGGAAACTGGAGAGATTTTTATTATGTGTGTCAATGAAGTGTTTGGCGGCTCCTGAAGCATTGGAGTCACCATTCCTAATACTGTTCAAATGTTGTGCGATCCTGGTCTTTAATTTCTGTATTGTGCAGCCAACATAGATCATTGAGCAACATGTACATTGGATAATATAGACAACGTATTGTGTATCACAATTGATGAACGTTTTTATTTTTCCATTTGTTTTATTGTCGATTTCAAATTCTAATGTCCTGTTGGCTGCAAATGTACAAACACCACATCTTCTTCCACCGCATTTATAAAAACCTTTCACGGATAACCAATTGGCATTGTTCGCCTTAGAATTAAATGTACTGGGTGAAAGGATGTTACTCAAAGTTTTGCCTCGCTTAGCTACGCTTCTGTGACCATTCCTCATTATTTCACATAATATTGTATCCTGGTTTAAGACCGGAATATATTTCTGAATGATATTCTTAACCTTGTTGAACTGTACACTATACGGGGTGCTAAACGTAGGGACTTTTTTTCCTACACCAGCTCCATAAAAAAAAAAAAAATCAGCCATGAAAAATGGAAAATATTGTTTTTGCAAATTGTCTTTTTGGTATTGAAATCATGATACTACAATAAGCATAGGTATCAAATTAGAAATTCTGGTATTGCAACAACAAATTATAGATTGGACTTCATGAACCTAAAATATAATCCAATAAAATAAATTATGAAAATATGAGCAGTTGTATAATAAATTATATATTACACACACACACACACACACACACACACACACACACACACACACACACACTTTAAAGCACCTACCTGTGCCGCCACTGTATGAGACCTTGTAGGAAATAGCTTTGTGATACATGCCGTGTTAAAGCCTGCTTCAGATAACCCGAATGCTGCACGTAATCCTGCACCACCGGCACCTACCACGACTGCATCAAACTCATGATCCACAACAGGGTATTGAGTAGAAATCTGAAAAATTAGTACATTTCGCCACTATTAGCAAAAAAAATATCCATTTCAGATCCTTTGTCTACAACAATTGAGCAATATTGAAAATATCTTAAATTAATTTCAAGTACAGGGATTACAAACATTGTATGTCAATTTTTTACTCTTGACTTTAGTGGGAATTTTTCACCACATTTTTAACAAATACAGCTAGTGACAGGTTCCCATAGAGCCCTTTAACTCTGTATGAAGAGTGCTCACGGGCTGAGTCCTCTTCATACAGAGGTGGGGGTTGTTGCATATTGCAGCAAACCCCCACCGCTAATAACCGCGGTCAGTGCTTGCACCAATCACGGCTATTAACCCTTTT
Organism: Engystomops pustulosus; assembly: GCF_040894005.1. Lineage (NCBI taxonomy): Eukaryota > Metazoa > Chordata > Amphibia > Anura > Leptodactylidae > Engystomops > Engystomops pustulosus. The sequence continues at coordinate 128,855,499 of NC_092415.1, read as the reverse complement.
GTTGCTGCCGGCAAAGTCGCCGGTGGCATTTAAAAGACGGCGGCAACGGTGATCGGATGCCATGGTAGCCTCAGGTCATCGTTTGACCCAAGGCTATCTGGCATCTGCAGATCCGTTACAATGAGCCAGTGGCTCATTGTAATGAATCAGCTGCAAAAATGCCATATATTGCAATACAGAAGTATTGCAGTATATGGTAGGAGCGATCTGACCATCTAGGGTTAATGTACCCTAGATGGTCTAAGAAATAGTGGAGAGAAAAAAAAAAAAAAAATTAAATATAAAAAATTCAAATTAACCCCCTTTCGCTAGAACAAAATGCCTGTTCTATCAAAAAAAAAAAAAAAGCGCTTACGGCCGGCGGTGACCTCCGAGACGGGAAATGGCGCCCAAATGCGACTTTTACACCTTTTTACATCACTTAAGAAAAAGGAATAAAAAAATGATCAAAATCTCGCACAGCTCCGTGTGCCAAAGTATGAAAAAATTATTAGCTTCAGAAGATGGAAAAAATTTTTTTTTGTACACATTCGTTTAATTTTTGAAAATGTATTAAAACACAATAAAACCTATATAAATTTGGTATCACCGCGATCGCACCGAACCAAAGAATAAAGCCGAGGTGTTATTTTGAGTGCACAGTCAAAGTCGTAAAAACTGTGCCCACAAGAACGTGAGTTTTTTCAATTTTTCCACATTCGGAATTTTTCTTTTCAGCTTCGCAGACCACGGCATGTTAAAATAAATAACATTACGGGAAAGTAAAATTTGTTACGCACAAAATAAGCCCTCACACAGGTCTGTACACGTAAAAATGAAAAAGTTATGGATTTTTGAAGGTGGAGAGCGAGAAATGAGTGAAAAAACCCTGCGTCCTTAAGGGGTTAAATACCACCCTTCTCACATCCTCATAAAATCAACTTATTATCTTACATGAAATCACAACATGCCTCTACAGAGGTATGGGGAAGAGTAGAAGTCCATGGAGGCATGTTAAGATTTCATGTGATCAGATACATACACAAATGTAGATTTTGCAAATATTAGTGGGTAAAGTACCTTAAATGGCATTGCACTTGTTCTCCAATACCAAATAACTTAAACCACTTTATGACCAAAGGGTTATGGATGTGCGAAAGGCCATGTCAATTTTGCAGTTGTTATGCACTTTTTTTAAATGGCAATATCTTTGGAAAAACTTTATATACCATAAAAGTGTGAAAAAAAAGGAATTTTTCTGATTAAAAATGTTTAAATTTTAATTTGTAAAACTGAATAAAATTTCACTAAAAATGAGTTACGTATACAGGCAGTCCCCGGGTTACATACAAGATAGGGTCTGTAGGTTTGTTCTTAAAGGAAACCTACCACTTCAAAATGACCCTTCTGACCCACAAATACCTTTAGCTTGCTCATGATGAACTGATGCCGGACCATATTTTCATTTAACCCAGAAACCGCTGTATTCGAACATATTTTATTTCTTTCCTTTACTAAAATCTTCCTTCGGCGCTTCTGTGTGCGTCACACAGCGCGCACCACGGATCCTGCTGCTCCATGAAGCTCGCGACCGTCGATCGCGTCGGCACCGCGCCAGTGTGAAATGTTGTCGTGCCCGAGAGCCGGTGACGTCACAGAGCTCTCGGGCACACTAGCGCAGACTCGCGCCTTGGCCGGCTTTTCACTGCGCATGCGCGAAGTCCCGAAGCCTCGTAGTATCACGAGGCTTCAGGGAGAAGACCGTGGGGGTGAGTGCTGTGCTATTATATATATATATATATTTTTTTTTTTATGAATAGATATGCATTTTAATAAACATTGGTGTCAGGGGGCTTGAAGTGCATTAAAACTTTTATTCATCATTGGTGGCAGTGGAGGGAACCCCCCTCTCGTTGGTGGGCGCGTCGAGCATAGTTTTTTTTTTTTTTTTTTTTTTTTTTTTTTACAGCACTCACCCCCACGGTCTTCTCCCTGAAGCCTCGCGATACTACGAGGCTTCGGGACTTCGCGCATGCGCAGTGAAAAGCCGGCCGAGGCGCGAGTCGGCGAGCTGGTGCGCATGCGCTAGTGTGTCCGAGAGCTCTGTGACGTCACCGGCTCTCGGGCACGACAACATTTCACACTGGCGCGGTGCCGACGCGAGCTTCATGGAGCAGCAGGATCCGTGGTGCGCGCTGTGTGACGCACACAGAAGCGCCAAAGGAAGATTTTAGTAAAGGAAAGAAATAAAATATGTTCGAGTACAGCGGTTTCTGGGTTAAATGAAAATATGGTCCGGCATCAGTTCATCATGAGCAAGCTAAAGGTATTTGTGGGTCAGAAGGGTCATTTTGAAGTGGTAGGTTTCCTTTAAGTTGAATTTGTATGCAAGTCGGAACTGTATACTTTATCATTGTAACCCCAGCCAAATTTTTTTTGTTCTCTGTGCCAATTGGAATTAAAAAATGTTGGGTTGTCATTAGAACCAGGATTAACAATAAAGCTTAATTGCAGACACTGTTTATTGTAGCCTAAGGCTAAAGTACACTAAATTGCGAACATCCAGAGGTCCCTTTGTAACTAGGGGTCGTATGCAAGTCAGGTGTTCTTAAGTAGGGGACTGCCTGTACAGTCATTCCACTCCCCTATTCCAGGTTAAGCTACAGATTATGAGGATGCATGTATTTCTGTAAATGGAGATATCCACTGTTAGATTTTATGTAAAGGTTTCTGATATTTCAGACTATAAATTTTTCACTGCAAAGAGTGGATACCACCTTTCTGTGAAACATTCATACACAATCAAATTAAAGCAGGGAGATTCTTGCTAAATGAGACACCAGAATTATGTTTGAGTGCAAGGATTCAGGAGATATAGGCTTTTGAAGTTGGTTACCATCATCACATTTATAAACAATCCTTTCTGCACAGGGCATGTACATATAGGGCAGTGGTGGCGAACCTATGGCATGGGTGCCAGAGGTGGCACTTGGAGCCATTTCTGTGGGCACTCAGGCCTTTGGTCCTGTTGGTAAGCTTTGTCTTGGGGTTAAATTCACCAAATCTTCCTGCAGAGCCAGGCAATTTAAGAGATGTTGCTCTCAGTGCTATTTTAAAACGACACTTCATTGCCTGTTTGGAACTGCGGTAAAAGTGAGAAAGTGTTGATAGAACTGCAGTATCTTTGTAGGTCATCCAACTGGACCCTACATTCTTACTGTATAGAGAGACCCTGGTGAGAAGCTACAGTGATAGTCTGAATTTGCCCTCCTTCTTTTAACTGTATGAGTGGCCTCAAGGGGCCAATACGATTGATAGATGTTGAAGAGCAGGGAGCAATAAGTTACTGCTTAAAATGTAATGTTGGCACTTCATGGTAAATAAGTGGATTTCGGTTATAGTTTGGGCACTCGGTTTCTAAAAGGTTCTCCATCACTGATATAGGGTGTATTTAGCCATACTGCAGTCGTGAAGGGCAGTCCCTGTTAATTAGATTCAAATATTCCTACACATTGCTCCCATTGGTATTAGCTGGATAGCGCATAAGAAATTCATCCAAGTTACTGTCATACATCTAGCAGTTAGAGTCAAAGAACAAACTCCTTAACCACTTAACGCTGAATCCACTTTTCACCTCCCTGACACGGCCCATTTTTTAAAATCTGACATGTGTCTAAGTGGTTATAACTTTGGAACGCTTTAACATATCCAGTTGATTTTAGACTGTTTTTTCGTGACACATTGTACTTCACGTTGAGAAATTTAAGCTATATGTTTAGTATTTATTTTTAAAATAAATGGAAATTTGGCAAAAAATTTGAAAAACAACGTTTTCCAAATTCTAAATTTTGGAAAGTTGGCCATATCACTAAAATAACTTCATAACTAACATTTTCCATATGTCTTCTTTAACTTGGCATCATTTTTCAAACATCTTTTCCTTTATTTAGGATGTTAGGAGGCTTATAACTTTAGGTGCAATTTTTCAGATTTTCACGAAAATCATCAAAACCAACTTTAGCTGGAAGTGACTTTATAAAACCCACATGACAGAAAACCCCCACAAATGACACTATTTTAGAAACTACACCCCTCAAAATATTCAAAACACACTTTGGGAATTTTGTTAACCCTATGAAAAATGATTGAAAGTGAAATTACAGAAATGTAATTTTATCTTAGAATATATTTATTGAACAATAAAATTTGCACCTTCACAATGGGTTAAAAAGGAAAATGCATTTTACAATGTTTATTGCAATTCTGAGTACGGGGTACAGAGGGGCACTTGGAAGGGAAAGTTTTGTTTTTGGAGGGCAAATATGGCTGAAAAAGTTTTCATGTGTCAGGATACATTTGGAGAGCCCGAGTGGTACTAAAACAGAAAAACCCCAACAAGAGACACCATTTTGCAAAGTACACACCATGGAGAATTTAGCAAGGTATGATTTGTGTATTTGCCCCTACAGGTGTTTGATTCAATTAGGCCCCAAAAAGGGAAAAGGTGAAAATAATCTCAAAAAAGTAATTTACCTCCAATTTTTGTAAGCCACAAGGGATAAAAGATAAACAACCCCTATATATGTGGAAAACTATTTCTCCTAAGCACAGAATTGCACCACTTGTGCATATAAAGCGTTGTTTGGGTACACAGTAGGGCTCAGAAGGGAAAGAGGGATTTTGGCCTTTTAGAAGCCAGATTTGACAGGCATCCTTTACATGTGTCAGAATGCATTTGGAGAGCCCTCGTGGTACCAAAACAGAGGGGAACCCCAACAAGTGTCACAATTTTGGAAAGTGCACCCCTTGGAGAGTTTAGCAAGGTGTAATATGTGTATTTGCCCCTACAGGTGTTTGCTTCAATTAGGTCTCTAAAAGGAAAAATATGAAAATTTTCCCAAAAAGTCACTTTTACGGCTAATTTTTGTATCCCATAAGGCATTTAAGATGAAACAACCCAAAAAAATGTGTACTAGCATTTCTCTCAAGTATAAAATTGCCCCACATATGCAAATAAAATGTTGTATGGGTACCAGTGAAGCTCAGAAGCGAAAGCGGGGCGTTGGCCTTTTAGAAGCCAAATTTGAGACATCCTTTACATGTGTGAGGATGCATTTAGAGAGCCGTAGTGGTACCAAAACAGAGGGGAACCCTAACAAGTGTCACCATTTTGGAAAGCACACCCCTTAGAGAATTTAGCAAGGTGTAATATGTGTATTTGTCCGTAAAGGTGTTTGATTTAATTAGGACCATAAAAGGAAAAAGGTGAAAATTTTCCTATAAAAGGTAATTTTACTCCTAATTTTTTATAGCCACAAGTAATAAAAAAAAAAAATTTAAATACCCCCCCCCCCAAAAAAAAATGTGTAAACCCTTTTCTCTCAAGGGTAGAAATACCCCACATGTGTATATAAAATTATGTATGGTCGCACATTAGAAGGAAAGAGGGATATTTGCCTTTTAGAAGCCAAATTTGAAATAAATCTTTTACTTGCATTTGGAGAACCCTAATGGTATAAAACATAAAAGAATCCGAAAAGTAACCCTAATTTTTGAACACACCCCCCGTAGAGAATTTGGCAGTGTGTAATATATGCATTTGCCCCTACAGGTGAATGATCCAATTAGGCCCTAAAAATTAAAAAGATGAAAATTTTCCTAAAAACGTCCCTTTTACCCCTAATTTTTGTAAGGGATAATATATGAAATAACCCCGAAAAAGGTGTAAAACTATTTCTCATGACTGTAGAAGTACAGTAGAGGAAAAGAGGGATGTTTGTCTTTTAGAAGCCAAACTTGACAGAAATCCTTCACGTGTCAGGATACATTTGGAGAGCCCTAGTGGTACCAAAACAGAGGAAAACCTGAAAAGTGACCCTAAGTGTTGAATGTAACTCCTCGGGGTATTTAGCAAGGTGTAATATGTGGTGTAGTGTAATACACGTAGTGAAATGAGCATTTTGAACATAAAGGTGGTTTCAAAATATGATGTGCAATGGAGTCCAAGATGGAAATTGCAAGTTTTTTCTGGAAAGTTTAGTGCCCGTTATGGGGTGCACAGTTGGTGCCACTAAAATTTCAGCTCTGATAAGGAACCAACATGTGATCCTAAACTCTAGCCAGAAAGTCCAGCAGGGTTCCGGAATGATAAAGCACTTGGAATATAAATAAATAAAGAACTTTGAGAATTATAAAGAATCTCCTAACAAATCCAGAGACTTAGAGGGGAAATAGAAAAACCTAAATAAAAACATAAAACCCACAAGTGCCCCTGGTTTGCAAACTACATCCCGCAATGAAATAATAGAGGGGTATAGGGAACAATGTGACCTAATAGTTGTTACAATTATTAATTTTACAAAAATGAATTCACAACAGGTTGGGTGTAAATGTGAATGTGTTGCGTATAAGGAGGTGGAATATACCAAGGAAGCAACTAAAATTTTGTCCCTCTGGAGGTGTAGCAGGTCTCTTAGCAGTATGTAGTGTCCATCCTAACGACTCTTTTGGAACAGACTCTTTATTGAGTCCTACCATTAGAAGCAGCAAAATTCACCGGGAAAATGCTGTCCTGGCAAAACACGGGAACATCTAATCCAGAGGTACTGGGGCCCTGTCCTTGTCCAAATATTAGTTTCCTAATATATTCCTCTTGAAAACGGAGAAATGATATGGCAGGACCTGCACATTGGAACAGCTCGTAAGAGTTGTACAGCATCATCTGTACAATATACACGGCCAGCGCTTTTGTACCATATCTGCATTTTATCGTCAAGTGTTGCTCTTATTCACCCTAGCGTTGCCCATTGTGACAAATATTGCTGCTATTGGCTGGACCAAATCGACTAGCCAATAGTGGCAAACATGCACAGAGGGGGGCAGCAAAACCCCTCTGGACCACAAGGCAAAATTGGTGGCTGTCAGGAACAGCCGGCCACCCTGCCCCGATCACTGTGTCTACAGACATGGTGATCGGTATTACTGTCGTCATAAGTAAATTCGCTTCTATTGGCTGGTCTGCATTGATGAGCCAACAGCAGAGATCATGAACTGGGGGGAGTGCGGGGGGACGTAACCCTTCTGGTCCATGGGGCAGGATGGAAGGCCGTCAGAAACAGCCGCCATCTTGCCCCAATCACTGTGTCTGAACAGTGTTGGCAAGTCACTACCCGCCGCACCGTTCTATGATAACGCGCATCGGAATAGGCTATACAATTTTTTTTATTTTTTTTATTTAGACAAATAAGGGCTTCTTTTTTGCGAGTCGAGATGCACTGTAAAAAAAACCTTCATTTTAGTGGGTTTTTATTGAAGGAATTATTTACGTGTGGAGGAAAATAAAATCAATTCTTTTAGCATTTTTTTTTTTTGGGGGGGGGGGGAGGAGTTATTCTATACTGTAGCATAACAATAATATATTATTTGTATTCTACGGGTCACTACGATTTTGGTGATACCTCATTTATATAGTTTTATTTATATTTGTCCAATTTTATTAAAGGAAAACTAGAATAGAAAAAAAATTGCATTGTTTTAGTATTGCCATTTTTTAGCCCCATAACTATTGTATTTTTTGGTTGACGGAGCTGGTTGTGAGCTTATTTTTTGCGTGACAAGTTTTTCTTTTCAGTGGTATCATTTTGGTGCTTGTAACTTTTTTGGATCACTTTTTAGAACATTTTTTGTAAAGCAATTTGATAAATGTACATTTTTGGCAGGTTTTTTTTTTTACCACATTCACCGAGCGGGTCCAATTAGGATTTACTGTACAGATTGTTACGGACACCGCGATACCAAATAAGTGTTGTTTTTGCGATTTAGTGTTTTTTGTACTTTATTACTTGTGTACAGGGAAATGAGACGTTTGGGGGGACTTTTTCTTTTAATATTAATTTTTATTTTAAAAAACCTTCATTGTTTTAACTTTTTCTTTTTTTTTTTTTTACAGTTGATGACATCTTAGCTTGAACAAGTGATCTTCTGATCACTTGTTGAAGCTCTTATACAACTTACACAGTGCGGGAAGGGGTTAAAAGTAAATTACAGAGGCTAGAGCTAGCAGACCAACTACAATCCCCCTTAGGCCCCTTCTCCACTGGCGTTTTTCACGCGCGAGTTCTGCGCGTGCATTTGACGCTCAGAACTCGCATTGCACTCTGTCCCATTGTATTCAATGGGTCTTTCTCCATTTGCGTGGTTTTCAACGCGCGTGCTTGCGTTCGTTTGCACGCGCGTCAAAATCGCAGCATGCTCTATTTTTGCGATTCACGCGCATTTTTCACGCCCCATTCAAGTCTATGGGGACGTATCAAAAACGCATTGCACTCGCAAACATTGCAAGTGCAATGCGAGTGCAATGCGTTTTAAACGTAAGGGTTGCTAGGTGACCAGTATAACAGTATTTCCCCTGCTCGCGAACGATCATTTAATTAAAAAAACACAATGAAGAACAGTGAAGAATAGAATAAAAACAGTGAACACAGTGAACACAGGATCATTTAAGATAAAAACACAGTGCAGAACACAGTGCAGAATAGATTACAGATGTTCGGCACATCTGCTTACTTATCGGGAGATACGCGCGGAGCGGTGCGAACAAAATAGCATGTGAAGAACAATATATATGTGTGAAGAAGACATTGCAGATGTATGGAAACATCTGCAATGTCTTCTTCACACATATATATTGTTCTTCACATGCTATTTTGTTCGCACCGCTCCGCGCGTATCTCCCGACAAGTAAGCAGATGTGCCGAACATCTGTAATCTATTCTGCACTGTGTTCTGCACTGTGTTTTTATCTTAAATGATCCTGTGTTCACTGTGTTCACTGTTTTTATTCTATTCTTCACTGTTCTTCACATCTGCTAACTTGTCGGGAGATAATATACGCGCGCGGAACAGTGAAGAATAGATCGCAGATGTTTTTAACTTATCAGAAGACATTATTTTTCAATTAAATAAAACATTTTATTCCCGAACCTTGGTCCCTTTGAAAAAGTCCCATTGACTTAAAAAAACGCGCGTGAAAAACGCACCGAAAACGCAAAAAAAGCGCGAACAAAAATGAAACAAAAACGCAGCAAAAACGTCAGTTTTTCACGCATTGCACCCTGACGTGAAACGCAACGCTAGTGTGCAAGAGGCCTTGCACCTCACAAAACTTCAATTGGAGGCTATCCTTACTACCAGGACTATACACCACTCAGGTGGAAACTAGCCTTATTTATCGCTATGCCAATAAGATTAAATGTTAGCATGCCACCTAAAAAAGGAATAGCGTCTCAATACAGTTCATGTCATTTAAACCTGTGGGAGAGAGGCATCATCCCACCCCTTAAAGATATATTACTGACACTTTCCTAAACTCCATATATCCCCCTATCTTTCTACACCACCAATTGCCTCAACCAACAAAAAAGAAATTGTGGAGAAAGTTAACCCCTTCACGCTCCCTGATGGATATATCCATTAGCAAACTATGAAGGTTGTATGAAGAAAGCTCACGGGCTAAGCCCTCTTCATACATACATGGGGTTTGCTGCACATTGCAAAAAGACATTAGTGCGTGGGTGCCACCATCTTTGTCAATATCGATGGTATTGCAGTACAGGCGGTTCCCTACTTAAGAACACTCAACTTACATACGACCACTAGTTACAAACGGAGATATTGGTAATTTATTGTACTTTAGTCCTAGGCTACAATGATCAGCTGTAACAGTTATCACAGGTATCTGCAAAGAAGCTTTAGTGTCAATTCTGATTCTTATGACAATCCAACATTTTTAAAATCCAATTGTCACAGAGATCAAAAAAGTTCTGGCTGGGATTACAATGATAAAATATACAGTTCCAACTTGTATACAAATTCAACAAATGCAATGCAGATTGCAAGTAAAATGATGGCTCCCAGTGTACTTCTGTCAATTGATGCTGAAAAAGCATTTGACAGAGTACACTGGGACTTCCTGAAGGCTGTTTTAGTAAATATGGGCCTACCAGAAAACCCTAATTTTCTTAGTTATGAGCCTTTATAGTAGGCCCTCTGCTTCTGTATCTAATATGGGACTTTCTAATGAGAAATTTGAACTAAGTAATGGCACAAGACAGGGGTGCCCACTGTCACCCCTGCTCTTTAATCTGTTTATCGAGCCGTTGGCGTGCTCAATAAGGCATAACTGTGAGATAGAAGGTATTAAAACGGATATATCAGAATATAAAATTAGTTTATATGCCGATGATATTGTGATCTCATGTTCCGACCCATTAGTCTCACTAAAGGCCTTAAGGAACACGCTTGAGGAATTCTCGATATGGTCTTATTATAAAGTAAATGCGAACAAAAGCCATATTTTGGTTCTTAATGGTAGTCCCACATTGGAGAAAAAAAATTGCAAACAGGTTTAAATATGTAATTGCAAAAGAAAGTTTTGTCTATCTTGGGATAAGAATAGGACGGACCATAGATTATACAAGAAGAGTGAATAGCCAGCTTCTATTAGACAGGGTTAAAGTGATGTGTAAGAAGGGCTCACTTTTAGTGACAGCTTTACTAGAGTCTTATGTCAAGCAAAATATTTTGCCGATAATCCTGTACAACTTTAGATGTATTTCGGTTCCTCTAACTAAGCATGTTATTAAGGAAATTGAGAAATACTTACCGTATATACTCAAGTATAAGCTGACCCGAGTATAAGCCGAAACCCCTAATTTTACCACCAAAAACTTGGAAAACCTATTGACTCAAGTATAAGCAGAGGGTGGGAAATGGATTGGTCACAGACCCCCCAGTCTTCTGGCTTCCGCGCCGTCTTCTGTACATCACGCTGGGCGCGGCCATTGCCCTCTCCCGGTCGGCGCCTAGTATGATGTCAGCAGCGGCGCCCGGGAGAGATCAATGGCGGCGCCCAGCACGATGTACAGAAGACAGAAGACGGCGCGGAAGCCAGAAGAGGACCCGCGTGGACATCGGGGGAGCAGTGCTGCGCATCGGGGCCACCGGAGGGGGGAGTATATGAGTTTATTATTTTTAAAGTATTTTTTACTTATTTTGTGACTCGTGTATAAGCCGAGGGGACGTTTTTCAGCACATTTTTTGTGCTGATAAACTCGGCTTATACACGAGTATATACAGTAGTTATATGGGTCTGGGCAAACAAAAAACCAAGAATAGCAAGGAGGGTTCTGTACTGCCCAAAGAGTTTGGGAGGAGCAGGACTTCCTAGTATAGCACTCTATCAAGAAGCAGCACTTTTAGAACCTATTAGGAAGTGGTGGTCAGCAGTGAGTACAGGATAGGTGGGAAGGAATAGAATCAGAGGTAGCAAATGTACGTTCATTAAAAGCTTTAATATACCCTTCTCGGATTGGTTCAAACATTTTAGGCTGAAAACCATATTCCATTCAGTAAAAGATCTTTCAGAGGAACCGGTATATAGTAGTCTGGGATTTATAACATATATAAAGTCATCTAGATCAAAAGGGAGGCACTTCTGCAGCATATAGGGACATCATCTATCGATATAGTAGGGGCAAGCTACCGTATATATCAAGGTGGGAAAAAGAACTTGGACTGTCCTTCTCAGAAGAACAGTGGAGAAAGGCAATAGAGGATTCAAACAGGAACCTGCTATGCACAAATCATATGGATAATTTGTTTAAAATTCGGAGTAGGTGGTACCTAACCCCTCAAAAACTTGTAAAAGTTAATCAAGATTCCAGCGAATATTGCTGGAGGGGTTGTACGGCCATAGCATCAACCTTACATAAGTGGTGGACCTGTGATCGAGTGGCGCATATATGGAACTATACTTTTGAGCTCATCTCAAAAATAAGAAATATCTATACCCCACCTTGCCCTGCTATTGCTCTCCTGGACATATATATGAGGGGGTTCTCTGAGAAAGAGAAATTATGTGCGGTGGTGAGAATGACTATTGCAAAGCAATGGAAATCTGTTAGCCAAGTTAATTCAGATTCAATAATAGAGTATGAATGAATGCCATCGCTACGAAATGTAAATGTGGGAACAAGGCATAATAAGAAGTAAACATTTTAAAGATAACTGGAGTGCGTGGCCAAGTTTGAATATATGAACTTAAATATGCCCCTTCAACCATAATTATGAGAAAACTTTGCATTAGATCATATACACCCTATAAATCTCAGAACTGAGATGCCTTCTTCGGTCCTGTTGTAGCAACCCGCCCCTGTACCTTCCCCCCCTGTTAGCATATTAATGTATTAGGATAGTAGTATACCATATACATCCTCTTTTCTTTTTCTTTTCTATATTTCTTTGGTTAACATGTGCCATATTAAAGTATTTGGAGAAGTACGTTGAAGGGAGGATTACTCCTCCCAAAACACATCGTGCCGACATTTTCATGTTTAGGAAATAATGTTGAGCTCCTTTATATATTGTAATTATCAACAACCTACTTTAACCCCTTAACGCTCTGCGCCGTAGCTCTAGGTATAAGGAGTGTATGAAGAGGGCTCACGGACTGAGTCCTCTTCATACAAAGGTGGGGGTTTTTGCATTTTGCAGAAAACCCCCACCGCTTGCACCGATCGCGGCTATTAACACTGTCATTGCCCCCGGGAAAGTCGCCGGCGGAGTTTAAAAAACGCCGACATCTTTTTTTACGATCGCCGTGCCCCTGAATGTCATCGGGGGGCGGCGATCGGTTGCCATGGTAGCCTCGGGTCTTCTTTTGACACAAGGCTACATGGCTTCTGGAGATCCATTACAATGAGCCAGTGGCTTATTGTAATGAATGACCTGGAAAAATGCCATATATTGCAATACAGAAGTATTGCAGTATATGGTAGGAGCGATCTGACCATCTAGGGTTAATGTACCCTAGATGGTCTAAGAAATAGTGGGAAAAAAAGAAAAAAAAAAAAAGTTTAAAAAATAAAAAAAAATAATAAAATATTAAAAATTCAAATCACCCCCTTTCCCTAGAACTGATATAAAACATAATAAAATAGTAAAAATCACAAACATATTAGGTATCCCAAAATGCCCGCTCAAAATATAAAAACGGTTACGGCCGACGGTGACCTCCGAGGTGGGAAATGGCGCCCAAATGTCCGAAATGCGACTTTTACATCACATAAAAAATTAAAAAATGATCAAAATGTCGCACAGACCTCAAAATGGTAGCAATGAAAACGTCGCATCAGTTTTGCAAAAAATGACACCTTACACATCTCCGTGCACCAAAGTATGAAAAAGTTATTAGCGTTAGAGGATGGCAAAAAATTATCTTCTTTTTTGTACACATTCGTTTAATTTTTGAAAATGTATTAAAACACAATAAAACCTATATAAATTTGGTATCACCGCGATCGCACCGAACCAAAGAATAAAGCTGAGGTGTTATTTGGAGCGCACAGTCAAAGTCGAAAAAACTGAGCACACAAGAACGTGACGCGTGGTTTTTTTCTCTTCAATTTTTCCACATTTGGAATTTTTTTCAGCTTCGCAGTACAAGGCATGTTAAAATAAATAACATTACGGGAAAGTAAAATTTGTTACGCACAAAATAAGCCCTCACACAGGTCTGTATACGTAAAAATGAAAAAGTTATGGATTTTTGAAGGTGGAGAGCGAGAAATGAGCGGAAAAACCCTGCGTCCTTAAGGGGTTAAGATCCGTTGTTTTGTTTGTTTGAATTAATCTATGTATACTGATGATTGATCAATAAACATGTCTTTTGTCCCCAAATTCAACTTAAGAACAAACCTACAGACCCTATCTTGTATGTAACCCGGGGACTGCCTGTATATAGTAGGAACGATCAGACCATCTAAAGTTAAAGTACACTAGAAGAGCCAAGAAATAGTAAACAAAAATAAAGATAAAGTAAATAACATTGTAGGCATCGTCGCATCCCAAAATGCCGGATCAAAATATAAAAACTGTTATTGCTGGCGGTGTACCACATTACCTTAAACAGTGCCCAAATGTCCCAAACGCAACTTTTGCACCATTATACATAACAAAAATGTAATAAAAAAAGTGATCAAAAAGGTTGCATAGTCTTCAAAATTGGAGTTATGAAATCATCAGCTCATCTAAAAACAGAGAGCTACGTGCACCAAAATCATGAAAAATTTATTAGGCTCAGAAGTTAGCAAAAACAGGTGTTCTATGGGATTCAGGTCTGGACTCATTGCTGGCCACTTTAGAAGTCTCCAGTGCTTTCTCTCAAACCATTTTCTAGTGCAGTGATGGCAAACCTTTTAGACACCAAGTGCCCAAACTACGACCAAGTGCCGATGCGACAACCTGCTCTGTCACAGGTTTAAATTGTATAGGCACCTGAGGATACCAATACAGTAGAAAGAAGGAGAACAAGTTTAGATCATCATTGTAGCTTCCTTCTAAGGTCCTGGGCTGCCTGGGACTGCAAGAGGCTTTAAGTCCTGTTTGGCAAACTCTACCCTGGGGTGATGCAAAGGGTGCCCATATACAGGGCTCTGAGTGCCACCTCTGGAACCCGTGCCATAGGTTCGCCACCAGTGTTCTAGTGTGTTTTGGGTCATTGTCCAGCTGGAAGACCCGTGACCTCTGAGTGAGACCCAGCTTTATCACACTGGGCATACATTATGCTGCAAAATTTGTTGGTAGTCTTCAGACTTCATAATGCCATGCACATGGTCAAGCAGTCCAGTGCCAGAGGTAGCAAAGCAACCCAAAAACAACAGGGAACCTGCGCCATGTTTGACTGTAGGAACCGTGTTCTTTTCTTTGAAGGCCTTTTTTTTCTGTAAACTCTAAGTTGATGCCTTTTCCCAAAAAGCTCTACTTTTGTCTAATCTCACCATAGAACATTCTCCCAAAAGGCTTTAGGCTCTCAGGTAAGTTTTGGCAAACTCCAGCCTGGCTTTTTTAAGTTTCTGTTTAAGAAGTGGGTATCCTACCATACAGTCCCCTTTCATTCAGACGCCGATGGATAGTACGGGTTGACACCGTTGTACCCTCGACTGCAGGGTAGAGTTTTATCCACCATCCGCACAATCTTGTGTTGGAATCTCTCGTCAATTTCTCTTTCCCTTCCACATCTAGGGAGGATAGCCACAGATTAAACTACTTGATGACACTGCGCACGGTAGACAGGAACATTCAGGTCTTTGGAGATGGATTTGTAGCCTTGAGATTGCTCATGCTTCCTCACAATTTTGATCCTCAAGTCCTCAGACAGTTCTTTTGTCTTTCTTTTCTCCATGCTCAATGTGGTACACACAAGGACATGGGACAGAGGTTGAGTCAACTTTAATCCATTTCAACTGGCTGCAAGTGGGATTTAGTTATTGCCACCACCTGTTAGGTGCCACAGGTAAGTTACATATGTTGTTAATTACACAAATTAGAGAAGCATCACATGATTTTTCAAACTTCTGTCCAACCCTTTTATGTTTGGTGTGGAATTATATCCAATTTGGCTTTTTGACAATTCTTTGTGGTTTTCCATTGAAGATAAATTAAAAGATAAAAAGAATTTCTGATCGTAATCATTTTTTGGAAAAAACTGAGTATTATCTGACAATTGCAAGGGTGCCAATACAATGTACAGCGGTGACCAAAAGTATCTCACCCTGAAAATAAAAAACGTGTAGCGCGGGATAGGCGTATAGGGTGCAGAACTATCCTGGGGTGCACATCCAAGGAGAAAGTCTCTAAAATGCAAAGTAGGAAACAGTGTGGCACTCACCAGGATGATGTATAAGAGATGCTTTATTAAAGATTACAGAGACATCAGGACAATGTAAGATGCTGCCTTGCAAAGGCCCATGTGAAACACTTAAAGGGTTAATAGGAACCATAGACTTTGTTTAACATACATTGAAGGGTGTAGTTTCTATAGTGGGGTAATTTTTGGGGTTTCATTATGTAGGCCATTCAAAGTCACGTTGTCCCTCAAAATGTGAGTTTTAGCAATTTTCATGAAAATTAGAAAAAACGCACCTACAGTTCTAAGGCTCTTAACATCCTAGAAAAATGAGGATGCATAAACCACTATGGAAACATAAAGCTTTTTGGGTAGAAATGTGAATTATAAAGCTTTTTGGGTAGAAATGTGAATTATAAAGCTTTTTGGGTAGAAATGTGAATTATAAAGCTTTTTGGGTAGAAATGTGAATTATAAAGCTTTTTGGGTAGAAATGTGAATTATAAAGCTTTTTGGGTAGAAATGTGAATTATAAAGCTTTTTGGGTAGAAATGTGAATTATAAAGCTTTTTGGGTAGAAATGTGAATTATAAAGCTTTTTGGGTAGAAATGTGAATTATAAAGCTTTTTGGGTAGAAATGTGAATTATAAAGCTTTTTGGGTAGAAATGTGAATTATAAAGCTTTTTGGGTAGAAATGTGAATTATAAAGCTTTTTGGGTAGAAATGTGAATTATAAAGCTTTTTGGGTAGAAATGTGAATTATAAAGCTTTTTGGGTAGAAATGTGAATTATAAAGCTTTTTGGGTAGAAATGTGAATTATAAAGCTTTTTGGGTAGAAATGTGAATTATAAAGCTTTTTGGGTAGAAATGTGAATTATAAAGCTTTTTGGGTAGAAATGTGAATTATAAAGCTTTTTGGGTAGAAATGTGAATTATAAAGCTTTTTGGGTAGTTTTACTTCCTGTCTGGAAAGCGGAACCTTTTAAACTTTGAAAACTTGTAAAAAGCTAGGAAAAATTTTCATTTTTTTCAGAACGAAATGAAAAAGTTATCATTTACAACTAACATTAAGTACGTGTCACGAGAAAACAACCTCAAAATCACTGGGATATGTTAAAGCGTTCCAAAGTTCTAACCAATTGTGACATCAGATTCTAAAAATCAAGTCGTGTCTCTAAGCTGAAAACAAGAGTTAGTGGTAAAGGGTTAATCTATTAACACCTAATAAAACCTATATAAAAATTTTGTATTACTGCGATTGTACCAACCCAAAGAATAAATAAGAGATGTCATTTGGAGAAAAAAAATAAAAAAATAAAAACAGAAAATGCAAATTTTCTATTACATTTTTCCGCATTTTATTTAATCTTCCCTATAGAGGCCATTGGATATAAAATACTATCACTAGGAAGTACAATTTGTCATGCAGAAAACAAGCCCTCATACAGCTCTGTACATGGAATAATAAAGTTATAGATTATTTTGAGTGGGGAGCAAAAAAACTAAAATAAAATGGAAAAGGCAAGGGGTTAATAAGCCCCCTATACTACATGATAAAGTTTACATGGAGTAATTATCTAGTATTCCCACGAAGACAAGTTCCATAAATATACTCATTAAAACAACAAACATTCTCCAATTTACTGTTATCTCTGAAATGCTGCATTTTTGTTAATAAGTTCAACCTGTCTATCAGTCCTGCTGTACACAATTTCAGTTTCCCCTAGAAAAGACCCAGTAACGTCTGACTTATAGTGATGTCAGACATGCCGTTCGGTCTGCATTTGCAGATGCAGACCAAGCCGCACCCACCGGGGCAGGCCGATCGCACCAGTGTTTCTACGGTAACGCCTGCGATTGGGAACGAGCCACCAGTGTTTTGCGTTAATTTAATGCTTTAATGTTAATTTAATGTTTCTATGGAAACGCCGATGCGATCGGGCCACCGCCCCGATGGGTGCGGCTTAGTCTCCGTTTACAAACGCAAAACGAACGGCACGGCTGACATCACCCTTAGGCTGATGCCACAAGTCACATTTTTGGTCTGTTTTAACCCCTTAATGACCGCCCTATCGGGAATCTACGTCGGTCATTAAGGGTACTTCTTCTGATGCGACGCCTTTCTACGGCGCCGCATCAGAAGAAGATTTCGGGACATCGGGTTATTATAGTGCCGGTGTCGGGCTGTGATATCACAGCCCAGACCCGGCACTAACACCCGGGATCGGAAAAACTCCGATCCCGGGTGTTTAACCCCTTACACGCCGCGGTCAAGCATGACCGCGGCGTGCAAGTGTGTCCCCCGTGGATCGGACCCCCCCGGTGTGCTTACCGGGGATCCGATCCCTCCTGCCGCTGCCCCAGGTCCCGATGAGTGACCCGGGGCTGTCGGCTCCTCTTCTCGCCGGGTTCTGCCTTCCTGGCAGGACCCGGCTGTAAGTAACTGAGCATGCGCGGCATGCGCAGTTACTTACACTATACACTGCAATACAAGTGTATTGCAGTGTAGATGCTTGAATAAGCGATCGGATGATCGCTTATTCAAGCCAAAAGGTTGAAAATAAGTGAAAGTAAAAAAAAAAAAAAAAAGATTAAATTGTTTTATAATAATAAATAAATAAAATAAAGTCCCATAATCTCCCCAGTTACACATATAATGCAAATACAGTATATAAAACACAAAAACACACAAAAAAATGTACATATTTGGTATCACCGCGTCCGTATTAATCTGTACAATAAATCTAAATCAATATTGAACCCGCTCGGGGAACGATGAAAAAAATTACCACGAAAAACTTCCTGTAATATACAATTTTTCATCAAACACCATCACAAAAAATGTTCTAAAAAATGATCAAAAAAAGCTACATTCCCTAATATGATACGACTGAAAAGAACAACTCTTTTCGCAAAAAATAAGCCCTCAACCAGATCTGACAACAGAAAAATACAGAAGTTATGGCCCTAAAAAGTTGTCAATAGTAAAAACAATGCGATATTCTCCAATATTGGTTTTGCTCAGGAAAATTGAGCAAAGATGAGAAAAACTATATAAATGAGGTATCACCGCAATCGTAGTGAACCAGAGAATAAAGATAAAATATTATTTTTACATTACGGTGAACGGGGGGAAAAAAATGCTAAAAATCCAAAATAAAAATTGATGATTTTGTTTGTGTCCCCCTTGAAATAGTTAATAAAATCTCTTGGGAGTCTAAAGCTTATTCATAATAAATTATCTATACATTGTATCTCATCCCGTAAAAATTAAGCCCTCATATGTTTGCATTACCAAAAAAAAATAAAAATGTATAGGTTGTACAATGTGACAATACAAATCTGCTGTGAATGGCATCTCCATTCATTCTATACTTGGCCGTGCGCCTGTACAGAAGTTTACCACCACATATGGGGTATCAGTACACTCGGGAGAAATTGGGCATCAAACGTTGCATTGCGTTTCATCATTTAATTTATTCTGAAAATGTCAGTTTGGCCTAAATGAATGTATGTTCCAAAAAAATTCCATAGTTTCTAAATCGCAGGTCCATATTGTTTTAACCCATGTGAAACACTTAAAGGGTTAATGGACTTAATAGAAGTTGTTTTACATACGTTGAGGGGTGAAGTTTCTATAGTGGGGTAATTTATGGGGTTTTACTATTACTTAGGCCTTACAAAGTCACTTGGAAGCTGAGTTTTCCCTCAAAATGTGAGTTTTGGCAATTTTCATGAAAATGAGAAAAATCGCACCTAAAGTTCTGCGCCTCATAACATCCTAGAAAAGTGAGAGGATGCATAAAATATCATCCCAACATAAAGCAGACATTCCGTAAATGTAAGTTATCAAGCTTTTTGGGTAGTTTTACTTCCTGTCTGGGAACCAGAACATTTCAAACTAGGAAAATGAAGAATTTTTACAAACTTTTGCCAAATTTTCACTTTTTTTCAGAACAAATCGCAAAACGTATCACTTAAATTTTATAACTAACATGAAGTACAATGTATTACGAGAAAACATTCTCAAAATCACCGGGATATGTTAAAGCGTTCCGAAGTTATAACCAATTATCGTGAGACATGTCAGATTTGAAAAATCGAGTCTGGTCATTGAGCTGAAAACTAGTGTCGGTGATAAGGGGTTAAAGCATGCGTTTTTGAATGTTTACCATGTGTTTGGCTGCTTTGAACTTTTTTATCTTAATTTCTAGAAGTGTAGGCAGCTGTGAAACAAATTAAAAGCAGCCAAACACATGGTAAACATTCAAAAAACGCCAGCGTTATTTGGTAAAAGTCCATCAACAATTAGTGTTACACTTAACCATTTTTAAAATAGATAACATGAACTGTAAGGAAATAGATCTTAACTGTAAAACAAATGATGCAACGTATATACTCATGTAAAAGCAGAGTTTTTCATAATAATAATAAATAATAATAATAATAATAATAGCACATGCATGACATCCATATGCAGGCTGTTCTTTTCTTAAATGCTAGGAATCCAACTGGGCAGGGCAAGAAGTAGATTAGAAACCCAGTAGTGAAAAATACAAAGGCATCACGTGCACTTTTTTTTGCAGATATGTAGCAGACACCCTTCTGAATGATCCCTTATTTTTTGTCTTATACATTATTAATGCAATAATGCAGCCAGTAAGCCCATAGTCTAGTGGACAGAAGCTCTGTCCTGTATTTCTATGGCAGGTGAAGTGTGTGGGGGTTGTGGGTTCATGTAACGGGATAAGCAGCTCTGGGTTAGCTCTGCTGCTAACCTAGACATCTCAAAAGAGATGCCCATTGTCTGCGCCTAGTGCCGAATTTCTTGTCGAGAGGTCCTCAAAGAATCCAGTCGGAGGTTAAAAACGCAGAAGTATTTACTTTATCTGTGAAAAGAGGTGTCCACATATGATGCAAAAAACATGTTTGCAAGGATTCTGAAATGTTTAAGAGTTATGTGGATAAATTACATTTATCCAATGAACAGAAGAATCCATTTAAAATTTGGTTCCTCTAAAGTTTTGTAAACACTTATAGCCGTATCCGTACAGTTTTTTTTTTTTTATGGGTTACATACGGCCACATTCATTTCTATGGACAATATGTCCAACCATTTATATTGCCAGTTTTTACACCGTAGCGTATCGTACGCCCGTAAATACAGGACTGGAGAAAATCACACGGTCGTGTGAATGTAGCCTTAGAATGAAAAAATTAAAGGGGTTATCCGGGTTTAAACCTTTTTTTATGGCCGGGCTGGGGAGGGCTATTTAAACATAATAAACATGTACTTACCTCCTCCGGTGCTGCCGATGTCCCGCGCCGCGGCCCGTCTTCTCCGTGCGCCGGTTTCAGTACACTGGCGCACAGGGAGTTTACAACGCTGAGAGATAGGGACGGATGGGAGGAGCCGTCCACAACGCGGACCGGAAGCTCCCTGTGCGCGGCTTCCGTGCCCCTGTTTGTTTACAGGGCACGGATCGAAGTGACCGCGGCGCGGGACATGGGCGGCGCCGGAGGAGGTAAGTCCATGTTTAATATGTTTAACTATCCCTCCCCAGCCCGGCCATAAAAAGATTTTTTTAAACCCGGATAACCCCTTTAACTTCTAACAATGTCCAACAAGAGCAACGACACCTAGTGTCCTCTCTGGAGAACTGCAGCAAACATATGTTCAAATGTAGTGTCCTATAAAACGACCTCCTTGTGGTGACAGAAAATATTGAATAGATGGTGCTCTATTCCTAGGTAGACAGCTAAACACCCACTACAATGAAATGGGCCCTGTGATGGTGGTGAGGGCTAGCAATCAGTGCCCCGGAATATTAACATACTAAACCATGCTCCTCACACCTAGGTAGCTAAACTCACCTGGTGCAGCGTCGCTCCACCCACCAAGCCATGGCCCGCCAGTGAATGCGCCACGCCGCCTGGGTCTCCGCCTATTCCGGCTTCTCCCACATGGGGCAGGTCACGTGGCCGGGGACCCCGCCCGCTCGCTGTGTCATGTGACATGTTGCCACGGTTACACAGCTCAGCGTCACAAGAGGCCGACATCGGAGAGCTGGTGCATACACCCCCGTGGTGGGGAGCCGACAGGTGGCACCAATACGGTGATACGAAGCTACCCTTTAAGAGGAAAAAGGTGGGGGAGTAATGAAGGAGGGGGAGGGGATTACCCGTGGGTCCCTTCAAAAGCAAACAGCACAAACGCCCTACTCCATTACAATAGTTATCATCCACAACATGTTAAAAAGGCCATTCCCTATGGACAATTTTTGAGGACAAGGCATATTGACAATACCCAGGTTAGATTTGAGCAACAGGCTATGGAACTGAAAGAAAGACTTTTGAAACGGGATTAACCTGAGGAGGTAATAACACAGGCCTATGACAGAGTGAGGACAAAAAGTCAAGAGGATCTTCTGAGAGGTAGAGATAGAAGCAGGGAAAAGGAAAAAGATTCGCATTCACCTTCGATTTCTCCCCGATGGCAGAGGTGGTGAAGAAAGCCATAAAGGATAATTGCCACATCATAGAGAGCGATAGGAATCCATCTAAGATAGCCAAGGGAGGCCCCCTCATCAGTTTTAGGAGGGGTAGAACATGGAGATCGGAACTAGTACGAAGCTCCTTTAATTCTACTAAAAGTAAGAATTGGCTTGGAAACAACCCCCTACGAGGTAATTTTAAATGTGGCAGCTGTAGATGTTGCCTCCATAACTTAGGAGGGAACACAGTCAAATTTGGTGGTCTCGAGATTGAGGTGAGAAACTTTATTAATTGCAAGACTACCTTTATAGTAGATATCCTGATCTGTACCTGTAATAGGTTCTATGTCGGAAAGACAATTAGGAAACTCTTTAAGAATAAGAGAGCATCTCAGCTCCATTAAAACAGGAACAGGAGCGCCCCGACTCATTGAACACGTTAGAGAGGTCCATGGAGAAGTTATCCCTCCCCCTTTAGAGGGATAACGCTTGCTGCTGCAGGGGGAAAGCAAATGGATCCTTCGAGCTAATGCAATGGGACCTATAGGTCTTAATGATAAAATAGACTTTGTAATCTTTTAATGATGGTAGCTTTGGCCCTCCGCCGACCACAGGCATTCTGTCTCCACCTACCCCCTCCCTTGCACGCATCATTGTGAGTATGCAATTATTTCCTTGAGATGAATAAAGAGGAAGAAGATTTTATTGAAGATTGGAGAGTGCCATCCATTCCTTCTCCCACATTGTACAGGCAGTCCCCTACTTAAGGACACCCGACTTACAGACAACCCATAGTTACAGACAGACCCCTCTGACCTCTGGTGAAGCTTTCTGAATGCTTTACTATAGTACCAGACTGGCATGATTAGATGTAAGGTGTCTGTAATGAAGCTTTATCGATAATCCTTGGTCCCATTACAGCAAAAATGTTTAAACTCCAATTGTCACTGGGGCCAAATTTTTTTTTTTGGCTGGATCTACAATCGTAAAATATACAGTTTCGACTTACATACAAATCCAACTTAAGAACAAACCTTCGGACCCTATCTTGTACGTAACCCGGGGACTGCTTGTACTAGAAAATTAACTTGATATGGACTCTAGTGAGTAGTTACAGGACCGTGACCTACAGATTGAAAGTGCACTACAAGTAACAGCATGCCTTCATCTATGTTTGAAAGGACATGCAAAGCGATTGGAATTTCCAATACTCACTTAATAGTGAGAGAATTCATTTAGTTTAAATTTCTTAATGCTGTGACACTTGTTAATGCTACAGCTCTCTCTATTAGAAAGCAATGGGCAGCACGGTGGCTCAGTGGTTAACACTACAGCCTTGCAGCGCTGACAAAAAAATTATACACTCCTCGATGAATGGAACGAAATCTATGAACGTAGAAAGCTTTATGCAGCGTACAACATGATTATCAAATCGGTTTTACCTAGTAAGTCATTGTTCCCATTTGTAAGTAAAGAAGTTATTGTGAACTAATTCTAAAAACAATAATCCAAGAAGAGAATGTACTAAGTGTTAAGGATAGAGCAGACATGGTTAAAGCTAAAAATATTCAGGAAAAGGAATTCCCCACAAGCAATATCTCCTCAGTCATTGAGAATAAAGTAGAGAAAAAAAGTATTGTGAATTTATGAATGCAGAGGACAACTGTTTTAGAAAGGAATAGTTTTAGAATTGGGTTAGGTATTGGCTGAGAATATGCAGGTAGTCCACAGGTTAGGTACAAGATGGGTTCTGTAGGTTTGTTCTTAAGTTGAATATGTATGCAAGTCGGAAATGTATATTTTATAATTGTAACTCCAGACAATTTGATATTAAAACTATTGGGTTGTCTTAAGAACCAGGATTAACAATAAAGCTTAATTGTAAACACCTTTAACAACTGTTACAGCCGTTTATTGTAGCCTAGGGCTAAAGTACAGTAAATAACCAACATTCAGAGGTCAGTTTGTAACTAGGGGTCGCCTGTAAGTCGGTTGTTAAGTAGGGGACCGCCTGTACCTATACATACTACTTACTACTGGTGTTAAGACTATGGTCTGTTAAGGATTTGGTTTCAACATATGACGTGTAACTGAACAAAACATTTCGTCCTGGGATTTGTGTGACAATATCCCAAAGTCTTAGTAAAGCATTTATTATATTCATCTCAATATGTAGAAGTCACTATAAATGATATTGCTGTGTAAATTGTCCAAAATTATTATTGTATTAAAAAAATTTAGAATGTTTATTTTTCTTTAAAAAAAGATACAGGAAAGAAGCAGCAATGCCGTAGATATTCTAGTTTTAATATGATAGATCTCCCATACAATGATTAATCAATATCACTAACCAATACAGGATATTTAGGGAAACAGAATGTAGTAATTTCCGAACTGCAGATTTGTGATGTCTAACAAAGATGGACCAACAAGCCTGTCGAGGATTAAGACATCAAGCAGTGTGGAGGAAAGAAGTTTTTGTAATCTGTGTACATACAGACTGTATGACAAGCTTCTTCCAGAAGAGAAGGCCACTCTTCCAAAGCAAGTTTTATTGGCAGAAGCTCCCGATCACCTATGGAGTAATTCCTCTCTGCGGCTCAGAAGGTTTTACAGAAGACGCCACACATGAGAGTTCGACCTTTGGGCCCGTTCACGGTTCGAACGGCTCTAGCAGCAACCGAGGAGGCGTCAACCTTCAGCAGGAATTGTTTCTCAATAACAGGCCAGGTGAGAGCGTGAGCAGAGGAAGGCCAGAGTTTAGATTTGCCATTTTTCTTCGTCGGCAGTATGAGCTGCTGGTAGTTATTAGCGAAGCCCAAAAATCTCAGAATAGCATGAAGTCCTACTGGGCGAGGCCACTAAAGTACTGCAGGTAACCGAGTTTATATGTCCGCATATTGCAGCAAACACTTACTGGTAACACCTGCGATTAGTGGCTGCGATGAAGGGGTTAACACCTAGCACCATCTTGATGAAGATCGCTGCTCCCTGTGACGTCATCTGGGGCCGGCTATCAGTTGCCATGACAGCCTTGCGTTTTCCAAAGACCCGAGGCTGTCCGATTTTAACCTATTCATTTCAATGTGCGATTCAAACATTGGCAGTATATGGGGCTTTTCCTCCACATTCATTACATACGGCAGTAAGTCGTAGGATCAGGCAACTTAGGGTTTTAATACCCTAGGGGGTCTGAAAATAAAAATTGTTTAAAAAAAAAAGTAAATACCTAAAAAAAAAAAAAAAAAAAAAAAAAAAAAAAAATATTCAAACCCCCTTTCCCTAGAAGTCATAAAACAAGTTAACAGTACAAAATCATAAACAAATTCGGCATCTCTGCGGTCCAAAATGTGCAATGAAAATAGGATTTTTCATAGTGTTTAACCCTGTATTGGAAAATACCGCCAAAAGTCAAAAAAATTGCACTGTCATTTTGAAAAATATTAAAAACTCAATAAAAAAGTGATCAAAAGGGCGTACAGTCCTAAAAATAGAAGCATTGAAAAGGTCATCAAACATCACAAAAAAAAATGACACGACCCACAGCTCCGTACATAGAAGTTAATAGCGCCAGAAATTGCAAATTTTTTTTTTTTTTTTTTAAATTAAAATTAAGGAAACCCAGTAGGTTTCTTTCATGGTGTGGTGTGGTGGCCAATATACGTCCCCCATGGACTACAATGGGCGCACGGCACCCTACAAGAAAGGTGCGGTGCAGCACTGTACCACTCCACACCCCATGAAAAGATAGGACATATCCTATCTTTTCACGGCATCATAAGCCATATATCCCTATGGAGGGGCCGGGGGTTGAGCAGCGCTCTCCTCCTCCTCTCCCCGTGCTACAGTACACCGGCAATGGCATGTGAATCCACCCTTAGAAACAGTTTGCTGTACCTCTGCCCTGATCATGGATCTTAGATCCTCCATGAGAGAAGCATTTTAGGATCATATTGGCGATACATTCCTTGCACACGGGACTTTTATATTTCTCAGGAAATTTAGTGTTACATACATCAGTGTTTAGACCAGTAATGGGCAACCTTTTGAGCTTGGGGTGTCAAAATACCAAATACGCCAAAAAACCGAGCACAACTCGGGTGGCGTGTCACCTTTCCTAAAATGTCTTAGCCTACTGGACAATCCTTTTAAGAAACACAAAATTTAACTTGGGAGAAGAGGTCGGTTCAAGGACTTCTTCTTGCCAATGTCACTTTTTTTTTTACAGTAAGTGAGGTAAAGACTATGATAAACGTGTTTAATAGTCCTTTCAGGTGATGGTTTCATTTTCCAAGGAGCTGGACAGGCCACCAGGCAGACAAGCCTCTGCCGGCTACCTATAGTATCAAATTTGGGCCTAAGTACTGCGAGTAAGCCAGATCCCAGAAGAAGAGGTTATACTGGGGCTCCTGCATACTCTCTGCCAGGAGAAATGGGAGTTCCCAAAATAGGACAGATCAGTACAGGCCGAAAAGAAGCGGCACAGCACAGAGGCAGCACTTCAGACACCTCGTCTTTGTCGCTGCCTGAGCCCTCTCCAGTGGACAGCACGACAGCGTGTCACTACCAGCCGGCAGGTGGGCGATAAAATGCACCTTCTTCCCCGGTAGGAAAACTTTAGCCTCAACAACTCACAAGTCAGTTCCCTATGAACTTCTGCCACACTATCTTGCTGTCCTCTAGCATTCAAGAATAGTCAGCACAGGAAGCATTTCGCGCCTGATTGGCCACAGAGCCCCAACTTTGGGTCTCAAGCGCAGACACGGATCGCTGTATTACGTGTCCTGCCGAGCCGTCTGGCACGCGTTGCGATCCTGCTTCTGACATTCCCCTTCTTTGCAGCACGCAGACTGCTCAGCCTGCGCACTACAGGAAATAATTGCCAAAGGTGTCACTGAAAATGGCTAGGCGTGTCAGTGGTGACACACGTGTCATAGGTTCGCCATCACTGGTTTAGACTACTTCTCTCTATACAGATCTTTACTCTTTGGTCCCAGAATCCTAGGGAGGAAGAGACTGCTGTACCTTAAATGTAAGGGGTAACATCACTTGTTTAGTACTCACTAACCAGGACTTTAAGTGATCAGTCTTCATCATCCGCCATACCGCAGGTTGCAGAACCTAGGAGATCATAGATGAGAAACCTCAGAGCTGCATGACTTCTCACATAATAAAGGTTTCTCCCTTAACTGCCAGAGTCTAAGGCACAAACAGAAGTACTTCGCGTTCGATGGCAGTTTCCAATGCACCTGCACTCCTACCTGCTGGAATCTACTCCAACATCCAGTCGAGCAGTAAACACTTCCGGAACACCAGAGGCAGTGGAGTGACTCCAAGGAGGGGCAGTAAACAAAACATCCGAGTCCTAACCTGCAATCCTAGTCCCCTGAATTGAGCAACCTCCAGGTGGAGCTTTGATGAGGGATGCAGAGGAAAATATGCTCAAGTGCTTCCTCTGGCAATCCCCCGCAACACTTAAGATACACCCACTTGCACAGCTTCCTCAGTCTTCTTGCAAGATCCTGTACAAGCTTGGTAGACCTTGCTGGCTGACGTCACATTTGCTGAATTGTGCCTGCGTACACCCAGAAAAGGGCTCAAATACCTTTGCATTATCAAAGAACACAATATCCACAGCACCTCCTCTGTCCAGGCATCGGCTTCTCTTCATAGAAGCAGATCAGTTTAGTCTGACAACTTCTACCCGTAGTATAATAAGTAGTAGCCAGCATGGGTTTACTATGGGATGTCACATACTACTGTAATTAGTCTTAGTATACCTTGCAATATTTACCCCACAAGAGAAGTTTAGCTCAAAAGGTCTATAATTGCTTGGCAAAGTTCTAGAGCACCGCACGGAGATTTAACAGAACTCTGGGGTGTAACCAATCCGGTCCTGGAGCCTTGTATACATTTATTTTATTGAGCTTAGGTAGGATCAGACATTCATCCAGTCTAGTATGTTATAGGATGCAGCTTAAATGGCACCATCCACAACAGATATTCTTTCTTTTATTGAATAAATGGAGCTGAATTACCCATTTAGTTTCTCTGCCTTCTGTTGGTCTCCTGTCGACATTTTTTAATTTTAAAAAACAAACAAAACACAATAAATTATATATTATCTCATATACATATATACATAGACAACTCGGAAGTCCTTCAGGGGGCGTTAACAGAGCTGCTACTCTGGTTTCAGAGGTTTCCCTTTATTATTTTTTTTTCTTCACGTAATACAATAAAAAAAAAAAAGCTTCCTGATGGCAAACGTGTCCGAATGAGTTCCTAAGGAACATGGTTCCTCAGGACCATTTCTGCAATCATATAGAGCAATAATAAGAGTTCTGAAGTTATGCAAGCCTTGTATTTCAACCCCTTAAGGACGCAGCCAGTTTATAGCCAAAGGCTCAGCCCCGTTTATTGTATTCTGACTTGCGTCGCTTTATATGGTTTTAACTTTTGAACACGGTTTCTGATTCTGAGAAAGCTTTTTTCTCACATGTTGTACTTCATTTTAGTGGTAAATTTTGGCCGATAAGAAAAAAAAACAATTTAAAAAATTTGCCATTTTCAAAATCATCGCATTTTCAGGCAGATAGATTTACCACCTAAATAAGTTGCTGAATAACATTTCCCATATGTCTACTTTACATTTTCATAGTTTTTGAAACGTCTGGGTAATTTATTTTCATGTCACGTAGCTTACGAATCCAATATCGCTTTTCCGTTTTTTTTTCAGAATTGACTATTTTGGGGATAAATACTGTTTTAAATAAATAAGTCAACCCATTTTCAAATCTGCACCTGTCAACCTATCAGAAAAAGCTTTTAGGAAGATCGTTAACCCCTTGAGATCTTCATAGTAATTACATCAAAATAGAGGTGAAATTTAGAATGGTGAAATTTTTTTTTAGAGTTATACGTTCATTTAGCCGTAAAATTTACACATTTCAAAAAGATAAAAGAAAACCCACCTTACAATTTGTTATGCAATTTCTCCCAAGTACAGAGACCCCCACATGTGGCCGTTACTTGCTTTATGGCCGCAAAGCGAGGCGCAGAAGGGAAGGAGGGATCTGCAGCTGCCAGGATTTTAGTTTCCCCATTGGCCCCTTTGTAGGCTATAAAATTTGTTTTTTTTGTTATTGGGGCCATGTGATGGAATTTTTTTTGCGGGATGAGAAGCTTTTTCCAGTGTTACCATTTTGGGGTTGATATCCCCTATAGCTGAAAATATACAAAGTTTTTTTTTTTGAGGGCAGGAGTATCTTTATTCTATGGGTCGATACGATTACGGGGATACCAGACATGAATATTTCTTACCTATTACTAAATTTGCCAAATTAAAACACTAATGTGGGGAAAAATCCATTTGTGCATCGCTGCCTTCCAAGTAGCATAACATTTTTACTTTTTTTGGCTATGGTTTTTGTGGGAAATATTGTACTTTGCAACCATATTATTCTGAAGTACATATGTTTTTTAGTTAACTTTTTACTGCATTTTTTGTGGGATTCAATAGGTAAAAATAATTTTTGTCGGGTTTTAAAGTTTTTGTAATAATTTTTCTCTTTTATTCTACAGATTTTTACAGGCGTATATATGTGGTGTGTGTTTTATGATTTAGACTTATTTGCGTTCTTGTTATCTGGGGGAGCGCAACGGCATGACGTAGTCACGCTGCACGGCGTCACTCGCCCTCCTCCCCTAACCCTCTGGTGCTGGCCTTGTTTGCGGCAAAGGGATGTTTGCCTTTCTCCGGTGGAGCTACAATCCGAGGTATGCCCCAGGCACCACGCAGTGCAAGGCTGCTGTGACGCTGCACTGCTCGCGTGAAAAACGGGGGAGCCGCAAATACATCCGGAGGACGTAGCTTGCTCGGAGGCTCCGAGCACGAAGACCTGAAGTGCATCGCTCTAAGTCTGACGGTTTGGGGCATCGCCACCTTGAGGGAGAAAGCTTCCGGCGCAGTGTGGGGCCTGGAATGGCCTCCTCGAAGATAGCGCAGCTGGACCGGGGGACAGTCTTGAGCCTTCGATGGGTGCCCGTATGCTAGATCTGGAGCCTATTGGCGTCAATAAGGTCTCTTCCGTTTTTTTGATCGTGTGGTGAGATTGTTTGGCTAAGCTGCTTACCATCTACTTACCTTCTAACTCCTAGAACTGCAATCTGCTGTGCTGATTTTTAACCGGGTTGTGACAGCTTTCTAATGCTTCAATTTTTCAAGCTAACACTAATAGTTATAACTGTCTGTGCTGGACTGGCTAATCTGACTGTGCTCTTTTCCCTTAGCCATTGTAATATCTACTTGGTTCAGTACTGTGTAATTTTTCTGAGATATTGCCAGATGCTGCTATATGTCTAACCCACAGCCCTATTGCTGATTTACGTTACCGCAGCTTTTTGCCTCAACGCCTTATGCTCCATGGTAGAACATTGCGTACTAATATAGCTTATCTCGCTGTGTTTGATGCGTTTTTGGTTTGTTCTTCTTCTATCAACGTATGGTACATGTGCCATCGGCTTATTTACCAATTTAGGATTAATGATTATATGCATTAGCACTCTGTCTTTATATATCTAACCGGGATGTTGATTTGTATGTCCTGGTCAATCCGAATTGCCCTACTGTATAACACTACGCAGAATTAAGTAAGGGGACCGTGATTACTGCCCTAATACTGTCATTGCATTATTTCTATATGTTGTGTGTTCTGGGTAGAAAACCCTTATTCACCTGGTCGGATATGCCTTAATTGAAAGACTTAAGTGTAAAGTCAGTTTTTTTTGTTGTTTTTTTTACTGGAGGAGTCTATTGTACATTAATATTGGCTATTAGTTACTGTATTATATATGGTCTTGGGACTAGTCTGAGAGGAAGGTGTAGGACCCAATCATGCCCCCCCAAAACTCAAGGAAATCCTTAGGTTCATCCTCCCCCAAAGAGAAAGGGGGCGTGGGCAAAGGGGATAATACAGCAAAGCTAGATAAACTCTGGAAATCACCACCTACCAAAACACGTATAGGATTGAGGAAAAAAAAAAAAAAAAAAAAAAAAAAAAAAAAAAAGGTCCCGATGGCCAGGATCCTAAAAATAAATCTCAGGGTTCGAGGTTTTCGGCACTAGAAAGTGAAGAACAAGCAGGTGAGGAACCAATAGCTGGAGGAGATAGTGAGGTATTAAAGGAAATCCTCTCCTCCATTAAAGTCTATAGTAACGCAATTGAAGAACTAACCGACCAGGTGGGGGCTCAGAGGAGAGGTCTCTCTTCTCAGAGAGGACCTCAACAAGGTTAGAGACAAACAGGAAAAGGCTGAGGAAAAAAAATATCAAAAATCGAAAAGAATGTTGGAGAGGTGAAAAAAAACTACCACAATCTTGTAGAGGGAAAATGAAGCTCTTAAGAATAGACTAGCTGATATGGAAGACCGATCTAGGAGAGCCAATCAGAGATTAATAGTCGTTCCAGAGAAAGCGGAAGGGGAGAATATTGTTAATTTTGTAAAAGAATGGCTTTTGGAGAAAATAGGTAGAGAGCACTTGTCATCCAACTTTGAAATCAAACGAGCTCACAGAATACCTGTGGTGTTAAAAGTTCCTGGAAATTCTCCCCGAACAATTCTGTAAAACTCTTCTCTCCAGAGATAGAGATACGATTTTGTGACGCGCCCGTGATCTGAAAGATCTTACAATTTAAGGTGCAAAAGTTTCAATGTACCCAGATTTTTCTAGGGACACGCTACAGAAAAGGAAAAGCTTTATTGAAGTAAAAAAAAAAAAAAAAAAAAAAAAAAAAAAAAAAGGTTGAGAGAGAAATGTATTATATATTCCCTTCTACTTCCTGTGAAATTAAGAATATCATATCAGAACCAGTCCCATTTCTTTAACACCCCTGAGCAAGTTTCTGACTGGATGGATTCGAAAGGGCTCTGAAATAAGGCTTATATTAGACCATGATACTCTTCTTGTTGGCTAGCAACCGGGGGTCGATTAGGCTTATTTCTTGGAATGTAAGAGGGCTGAAGGATCACTTAAAACGCTGTATTATTTTCAACTATACATGTAAACAACTCCCCGCTATTGTAATTTTGCTGGAAACCCATTTGGTAAAGGATTTGTTGTATTTAATACAAAGAAGATGGGCAAATCAGATTTATAGTTCAGTTTTTTCATCTTTTTCTAGGCGGGGGGGGGGGAATCTCAATTTTGATTCATAACGCTATCAACTTTAAAATCCTGGATTGTCAATGCGATACTAATGGTAAATTTGTCTTTCTCTATGGTATATTGGAAGGCACCAAGTGTGTTGTGGCAGGAATATATATACCCCTTCCCTTTAGATACAATGTTCTGTTGGCACTACTTCGGTTTCTCGAGAAGGTAGGGGAAGGCCCTATATTGCTTCTTGGTGATTCTTACTCCGTATTTTCTGATAAAAAGGATCGAACAGGGAAACTTCAATCAGCAAAGTCGAGTGTCAATGATTCCCCCCTTTGCGAGATTTTGACAGGAAATAGGGTTGATGTATATAGATCTATACATGGGGATAAATCAGCATACTCAAGCTTTAATCGCTCACACAATTACTGATCAAGAATAGACCTCGCTCTAGCAAATGATTCAGCTTTGTTTTGGATAAAAAAAAAATTAAAAAAAAGAGATACGAAAATCGGTCGATCTCAGATCATTCTCCACTCGTTTTGGAGATATTCCACTCGATTTCTCCATCCTGTAGATTCTGGAAACTAAATCCACACTGGCTATCCCTGATAACGAATGAAGATAAAATTAAGGAAGAGCTTCTCTATTTTATTTCCGTTAATAGATCTATTAACAATCATGGATTGCCATGGGATTCTGAAATCCTTTGAGAGGTTTATTAAGTTCTGAAGTAATTTACCTACGAATGCAATTCGCTAAACAGGAAAAGCAGCTAACAGAAGCAGTGAAAAAACAAGAAAAAGATTTGAAAGAGAATAGAACACAAAATACCTTGGATAGATTTATTCAGGCGCAAGTGGCATATAATAAAATTTTGTCTCAAAGCCACACAAATAATTTTTTTTGGATCTGTCAAAACATTGTGAGAGTAGTTTATCATCTAAAAGGCTTTTGCAAAAAGTTAAGAAATAACAGGAGGTTAATAGAATTCATGCAATTAAAAATAATTTTGGGGAAATTGTACATAGTCAAAGTCAAAGCAAAGATGTATTTATACAGTTGTTCCAAGGTATTTACTCTTCAGATTTAGGCGTTACTGTAGAGACTATTAAAGGCTATCTGGATGGTATTGACGGAAGATAGGAGAATTCAGCTGTCTCGTCCAATCTCGGTAAAGGAGCTGAAGGAGACATTGTCTTCCTCCAGACGCAATGTGTCCCCGGGCTTAGATGGGTTGCCATTGGAGATTTATGACAGATTTTGTTCCATTCTCCTCCCCCTTATGGCTGAGGTATGGGAAACGGCACAGATGGTAGGTAGACGTCCCGACTCATGGTATAAGGCAGGTATTTCCCTGATTAAGAAAAAAAAACAAAGATCCAGGAGGAGGGGGATTCATATCGACCAATTTCGCTTCTGAATGCGGATGCTAAGCTGATGGCCAAATTATTAACCAATAGATTAAAGTTAATAGTCCCTGATCTGGTCCATAAAAGATCAATGTGGCTTTGTTGGAGGCCGCCACATAAGTACGAACTTCAGGCGGCTCTTCGCGGGGTTGCAGCTTGGGGGGGGGGGGGGGGGTGAGGGTCCGCTCCATCCTGTCAGATGCCACTAAGGCCTTCGACAGGATGGAGTGGGACTTCCTCTTGGAGGTTTTGGAAAAATTTGGACTGGGCAGTAGGTTTGTGCAATGGGTTAGATTGTTTTATATCGATCCCAAAGCGCGCATAAAGGTAAACAGTGATTTTTCTTCCACCTTTTCCCTGACATAAGGCACTAGACAGGGTTGCCCCCTATCTCCCCTGTTGTTTGCCTTGTTTATTGAGCCTTTGGCAATTAAGATTAGGGCCAGTACAGGGATTGGAGGAGCAGGGGTGGAGGGACAGATGGATAAAATCATGTTATATGCTGACGAGAATTCTTCTTTGTCTTAAAGATTCAGGAACCTCCGTTCCATTGGTTCTTAGTATGATTAAGGAGTTTGGAAGATATTCCGGTTTTGAGATTAATGTACGGAAATTGTTTTTGGTACCGTTGGATGTTGATTCATTGGCAAATTTAGAACATCTAGAGTTAAAGGTTTCCCAAACAGTGGAGTACTTGGGTCTAAAGGTAAGTTCCAAAGTGAGCAACTATATCATATTGAACCTGGTTTCCCTCTTGAGGAAATTAAAACACGGTGAATACCTGGAGTTATCTCCCACTAAATCAGGCAGAGCGGGTTGTTTTGGTTAAATCCATATTATTGCCTCAAATTCTTTACGTACTGTGTAATTTCCCTTGTTGGATTGACAGGAAATGGTTTGCACTTATTTGTGCTATCATTAACAAACTCTTATGGGGGAGGAAAAGGGTACTTAAGCAGGAAACCTTAATGAGAGATAAGGATAAATGGGGTCTCTCTCCCCTCTTTTTTTTCATTATTTTCTGGCTGCTCAGATTCAACTAATTATAGTAAACAAGTTAAGGTCGCTCTTCGAAATACTATCTAATTTGGTCAGGAAGAGATAGGACTCAATTTTTGTACTATTAGAGTCAGGACTTTTGGGATCCCGCGATATCAGGAAACTCCCTCTGGCCACTTTACTGCAAAACACCTGGAAAGAGGTGAAGAATCTGCTAAAGATTGAGGGCAGACTTAAATTTACACCCTTATGGGGTAACTAATTTTCCTGAACCTTCTAAATTGGAGGATTTCGAATTTTGGGAAAAAAGAATAGTCTCTCTGGAGCAACTGGGAATGAACGGGTGGGGGGGGGGGGGATTACCTTCCTTTCAATATTGGGTAGACACGGGCAGTCTTAAAGAGGGGGATTTATTTAGGTATTGGCAATTATCACATGCACATAGAAGTGAAAAAAATAAGTTTGGTTTTACGAGCGAAGGAAATAGTAAACTCACAAAATTTTTGGAATTAGGGATGGTCTGTAATAAATTATCTAAAGTGTATCGGTTCTTACGTAGAGATATTGATTGTAATTTAAGTCACCGCACTCAACATAAGTGGAGGAATCAAGTTGGAGACATTTCTGAATCACAATGGGGGGGGGAGATTTACAAGAATGTAGTTAGAAGCACTATGAATTTGAATCACAGATGCACTCAATTAAATATCTTATATAGAAATTAATTTTTACCCCTGTTATTGTTTAAGATTGGGTTAAAAGACAACTCTAATTGCTTGAGGTGTGAGAGACCCAATGCTGATATCCTCCATGTCTTATGGGACTGCCCGGTGATTATGAAATATTGGACAGAGATTTTTGAGACTATTGAGGTCAGTGCAGGTTGTACCCTCTTGCGAACCACCACCCTTGGTCTCCTAGGCTTAATTTCAACTACTGTAGGGTTAAGACCCAAGCGAGACCCGATTTTTAAAGTCTTGTTTCTAGCAATATTGGTGTTGATTAAACATTGGAAAGATCGCAATGCTCCTAGGGTGAGAGAATGGTATAATATTGTAGAGTGTACCAAGCGATATGAGTGCCTATACGAAAAAAGGGTGTGTAGTGTATGGTTACTAATGTATTTTGACAAACTACTTGGGATGGGTCAGGGGGGATAGGTTTAAAATTTATGATATAATGTATTACTTAATCTGTTCTTAAATGTTAGGGTACATTCACACGGCCGTATGCATTTTCTGTCCTGTATTTACAACTGTATTCTGGTCGCAAATACAGGCTGTATGACATCTGTATGTAGGCTGTATGTAACCCGTATTTTCACAGTATTCTGTAAAAAATACAGTGGGCTTGCAAATGATTTGGCCAAGCCCAAATTTGATCAGCTGACAAGCCCAGACTACATTTTCTCTTTACTGAGATTGAGGTTAGATTCCATTGTGGAATATATAACTGGATATATAGATGTACATGCTTGTATCATCTATACATGCATATTTGCAGGTATACAGGATTGGAGTAGTAGTACTGTGTCCCCATATATACAGGATTGGAGTGGTAGTACTGTGTCCCCATATATACAGGATAGGAGTAGTAGTACTGTGTCCCCCTCCCACTTGGCAACAGGCATGTCCCCATTCCCGCCCTTGGCAACGAGCATAGTCCCCACTCCCCTAAGCAACGAGCATGTCCCCCCTAGGCAACGAGCATGCCCCCCAGAAACCAGCGTGTGTGTGTGTGTGTGTGTGTGTGTGTGTGTGTGTGTGTGTGTGTGTGTGTGTGTGTGTGCGTGTGTGCGCGTGTGTGTGTGCGCGTGTGTGTGTGTGTGTGTGTGTGTATTTTTTGTCTTGCAGGACCATGCATGCTGTGGACTACTTCGGATTCGTAGGATTGCGTCGATGACTGGCATTTTTTTTTACAAATAAATTGGTCAAATAGGGTGTGTCCGCATTGTCTTTCAATAAAACTTTCTTTTTGTAATTAAAAGTTTATTTCTTTGCGAGACTCTATAATCAGCCATAATAGTGGTGCTGTCTAGTTGACGGTGTTCATTATTAAGGGCTGGCCTTAGTGTTTGCCTTTTTTTTTTGGCAAATTCACATTAACGCCCATACCATTACCCCGGTACCCACCGCCACCAGGGGTGCCGGGAAGAGCCAGGTACAAACCAGTACCTGAACATCTACAGATGGTCAGGTAGTGGGGCGGCTGCAGGCTGTTATTGTTGCGCTGGAATAGCCCCCTAACAGTGGGCTATCCCAGCTCAGTAATGGCAGGCTGCTGCTGTTTTTTTGTATCTGGCTGATTTGGACAATAGGGGGGAACTCAAGTCAATTTTTTTTTCATTTTTTGGCCAAAAAAAATGGATAAAAAAAAAAAGAAGACGTGGGGTCCACTCTATTAATAGGGGGAACCCTACATCATTTTTTTGTTCAGAATTTTTTTTTTTTTTTTTAATTATGTAGGGTCCATCCTATTATTTATTTTCATTTATTGGCCAAAACAAATTAAAATAAATGATATGGTGGACACACACATATATATACACACACACACACACACACACACACACACACCAGTTGGTGCTGGCACAGATAGCGACATTTACTAGTACAGGGGACAAAAACGACTGCGGCACCTAAATGCGCTGGAAGCCAAAAAGTTATTAGTGCCAGAATATGGCAAAATGAAGAATTTTCACTTTTGCACATTTTTCCACATGTATTAAAACAAAATAAAACCTGTAGTATCCCGATTGTAGCAACGCAAAGAATAAAAGTGACATGTAATTTGGGGCACACAGTAAAAGCCGTAAAATACAAGCCCACAAGAAATTGGCGCAAATGGGTTTTTTCACCAATTTCACTGCATTTGGATTTTTGTTCCCGCTTCCCAGTTCAGGGCATCGAATATTCAATACCATCACTATGAAGGGCAGTTTGTTACACAGAAAACAAGCCGTCACACAGCTCTGTACATGGAAAAATAAAAAAAGTTATGGATTTTTGAAGGAGGGAAGTGAAAAATGAAAACATAAAAAATGACAAAGGGCCAGGTCATTAAGGGGTTAAAATCTCCCAAAACCTATATAAATTTTGGATCCCAGCGCACGTACCAACCCAAAGAATAAAGGGGAGGTGTCAGCTTGAGAGAATAGTGAAATCTGAAAAACAGATTTCAATAGAGAATCTGGGGCATGCATTTTTTCCTCAATTACTCTGCATTTTTATAAACTGTAAATTGCATGGAATACTAAATGGCTTGCACACTCTTTACACATCCTTGCACACCCTTTCATACACTTGGACACTCTATGAACTTACATTTCACAGGCTCCTGCTCTGCACACTCATCAGACACTCTGCTGACAGCAGTGCTGAGGTCACGTTCTGCAGCGGTCACGTGATCACGTCTCCACGGCAAGCCACAGCATAGTGAACGGCCGCATGCGGTGGATCCCTTCTGGCACCGTAAGCAGCCCCGATATATTACAATTCCATACACTTCTATTGGAATGGCCGCATCTGGTCTGGTCACGATGCGGTGAGACAACGTTTGGTCACCGCATCACTACGAGGAGCAATATAGGTCTATGGGGGGCTGTGATCTGGTCACAAATCATGCGACCAGATCACTGCCCCCCTCACGGTCGTGTGAATGAGGCCTTATATTGTATTATTGACATTCATTGTATAAACTTTTATGTACCAACTTTTGGGAAAGGAATAAAAAAAGAAAAGATAAGGGATTTTTTTTTTCTAATATTTCCACCAAGGGACATGAAGCAATCATTTGATGGCTTGTTCATGATAATACTCTGCAATACTGATATATTGCAGGGTATTAGCAGTGTCAGCCTATCCTGACACTGCCTTTAAGAGTACGTCTGAGACTCCATCTTGCAGGCAGTGCCTGCAGGCAGCTCTGGGGTCCTGATCAGCCCCAGGGCTGCCATTGCAATGATCGGCGCCCCCAGAAGGCATGTTAAATACCGCGGTTGCACTGACTGTGGCATTTAACGAGTTAAACATCCGCAATCGGAGCCCACTCTCACCACGGGTGTTACACTGGGGTGTCGGCTGTTAGCTATAGCCGGCACCCCGTGTATCAAGATGCCGGTTCGGCTCCGATCCAGAGCTGAGCCAGCATCAGCACCGCAACGGATATACTCGCCACAGAGTGGTAAGGGGGGGAGTGAATACGAGGCCTTTTGAGGCGCTAGAGCGACGTAGCCAAAGCGCCCCAGTGTAATTTGCTTATTTTAAAATATATATTTATTAGTGTTATAATAAGTCACCCTCAGGGAACTTTTTATTAGGACACATCTACCATCAGTAAACTATTTTATGTTATTTATATTGTATTGAGGGAAGATAAAAAAAAAAAAAAAAAAAAAAAAATGAAAGAAACCTCTGGAACCAGAGGAGCAGCTCTGGTAATGAAGTACTCCAGAGTTGTAAACATATATTTTTATATTTTTTTTTTAATTAAAAAAATTGCTTCAAAGATGTAACATTGCGGTGAGGGCTTAAAAACTATTTTCTTTAATATAACTAGAATTTAGAGGGAGATATATTTTGAAAAGTAAAACTTACCAAATCCGACACTTTAGCAGATGCATGCTTCTTTCCATACAATGTGAAGTGGAAAGTCCTTGTTAATGCAGGGGAAACTGCTGCCCATTTCTAGAATAGACAATAGTTCATTATGCAAAACTCACATCAGAAAATACAGTTACCTACAAATAAGCCCACAAACCCTCAGCTAAAAAATTTTTGTAGGCCATCTTCACAGCATTAAATTTAAAGGGTTCGTCCACTTTGAGCAAATAATTGATATGGTTTGTGTAAAGAAACATTGTACTATTTTTAAATATACTTTCTGTATCAATTCCTCGTGGCTTTCTAAATCTCTGCTTGTCCCTCTACAGAAATACTTCCACTGAATAAAAACTTGTCCCTATTAAATGTGATTGACACGCAGGTGCATGGCTCGTTTTATCATAGAGTAATTAGAGCCGAGGGATAATAACGGCTCATGCACCTGTGTGACATCACATGACCAGGGACAGATTTCAATTCACTTGAAGTAAACATAGGAGCTTTGTATAGCAGGATAACAAGCAGAGATCTAGAAAACTGAGGAACTCATACTGAAAATATATTGGAAAACTTTTCCTTACACAAACAATATTAATTACTTGCTGAAAGTGGACAATTGCTTTAACTACAGAGGCAGCAATTTGGATAGTAACATAATTAGGGTTATGTCCACTACCGATTTTTCACAAAAACTTGCAGTGGGTTACTGCAAATTACTCTGCAGGGAGACTCCTCGAACAAGCAAGTGCTTTTTCCTGTGGAATTCAGTGACCACTAAATGTTTGGCGTAACTTTTACCGGGTACACTGCAAAGCTGGCATCAAAAATATAGTCTTCAGTACATCAGATTATCTGAAAACCTTATTTTGTGTATTTGTTGCAATATAATTTTTGTGCAGTATTAAAATACAGGTGTGGATATATCCCTATATGTCCATCCCTTTGGTTTTCCCATGTAAAAGCAAAATCATATTTCATTAACTACTTAGAAGAAACGCAATCTCCAAAAATTTCACAGCAAAAAATTGCATTTAAAACATGTCCCTCAAGGACCTAGAGTAGTGACACAGCATTTTCTATAAAGTTTCATTGAGACCAAAATTCTGTCCATGATATTCAAAGAAAAAGGATACCCGAATTTCTTGATTAAACAATCATATATACAGGCAGTCCTCGGGTTGCATACAAGAAAGGATCTTTACATTTGTTCTTAAGTTGAATTTGTATTCAAGTCAGATGTTTTGTCCTTGTGACAATTGGATTTTTAACATTGTTTTGCTTTAATGGAAACAAGGATAAAGTAAGCATCCAGAGAGCTTCAACAGAGGTCCGTCCGCAAGTTGAGTGTCCTTAAGTAAAGGGACGCCTGTAAAAAGGCCTCAAATATCACAAGAAGAGTGTTTGATCCAGAAACCTAAAGAAGCCCTAAGAAGTAATAAAATTTGAAAAAACTTAACACCTTTGACGCAGAACACCAGGATATTAAGGTAATTTTCAAAAAGAACTGGAAAATCCTTTTAACCCCTTAGTGACATAGCCTGAAAAGGCTTAAGTGACCAGGCATTTTTAGTGAATTTTCGTAAGCGCCGGTTTAAAGGCCATAATTTTGTATGCTACCTTAATTTTTGCAGTTTTTTTTTTTTTTTTTTCGGGACTCCGCTAGTTAAAAAGGTTAAAAGTACATTTTTTTAAAAATTTGGGGCTTGAAGTGGAAAACAGTAGTTACTCACCGGTAATGATGTTTCCTCGAACCACGACGGCACCAACCAGAGAGAGGGATCCGCCCCCAGGGACAGGAAACCTGAGCATAAAAAAC
This sequence comes from Engystomops pustulosus, assembly GCF_040894005.1. Classification (NCBI taxonomy): domain Eukaryota; kingdom Metazoa; phylum Chordata; class Amphibia; order Anura; family Leptodactylidae; genus Engystomops; species Engystomops pustulosus. Next base: position 128,814,351 of record NC_092415.1, on the reverse strand, counting down.
GTGCTCCTCCTACCCTGCCTCAGTGTTTGCAGAGACTTGGAAGAGCCATATTGTTAGTACATCAGAAAATATATATATATTATATATATAATTTTTTTTTTTTTCCCATGTATGTGTAATTCATTTCTCTTTTTTTTTTTTTTGCAACACCAGTGAACTAACACCAACAAATAAATGTTTATAGGAAAGAACACCCTGGGTGGGAATATACCAGGTGCCGTCGTGGTTCGAGGAAACATCATTACCGGTGAGTAACTACTGTTTTCCCCATCACCACGACGGCACCAACCAGAGAGAAAAATTTCAGGGAGGGATAACAGAGGAGAGTACCTTCCTCCCAAAAGAAAGTTCAGAAGACCCCGCCACATTCACCCGATAGTGTTTGAAGAAAGTGTGAGTGTGTGTGGGGGGGGGGGGGGGTAGACCAACATGCAGCCTGACAAATTTGGTCTAAGGAGGCATGTCTAAACTCTGCCCAAGAAGTAGCTAGTGCCCGGGTAGAGTGGGAATGAATATTCTCTGGGGCAGATTTCTCGGCTACTTCATAAGCCAACTGTATAGCAACTCTGATCCATCTGGCGATAGTTGCAGAGGAAGCCTTGGACCCTTTGTTTCTCCCTGAAAAGAGAACAAATAAACTATCTGATTTGCGCCAGGATTTTGAAACATCCAAGTATTGGAGAATACTCCGCCTAACGTCAAGGTTATGGAAAGACTTTTCTCCTTCTGACCTGGGATTTGCGCAAAATGATGTAAGTATTACCTCTTGGGACCTATGAAAATTAGAGACCACCTTTGGGAGAAACTCAGGGTCTGGTTTTAGAATAATCCTATCGTGTAGGATAGAAAAGTAAGGGAGTCTACATGATGATGCTGCCACCTCACCCACTCTTTTCGCCGAGGTAATGGCCGTTAAAAGAATACTGATTTTAGTGTAAGAAGTTTTAATGAGATGCTTTCTAAAGGCTCAAAGGGTGGACCCGATAGTGATTTTAGCACCAGTGATAGGTCCCAAGGGGGAAATCTAGATCTAATGGAAGGACAAAGTTTCACTGAGGCCTTGATAAACCTACATATCCAGGGATGACTAGCTATATCCCGGTCAAAAAGGGCTGCTAAGGCTGACACCTGAACCTTCAAAGTTGCTGGCTTTAACCCTTTTTCAAGACCCAACTGTAAGAAATTTAGAATAAGTTTAAAGTCTGGGCTATCCATGTGTAAATCGTGTTTGCCTACAAATGAAAAGAAAGCCTTCCACGTTCTTAGATAAATTCTGTAGGTGATAGGCTTCCTGCTACTCTGCAGGGTGGAGATTACCTGAGAAGAAAGGCCTCTATTCTGCAGGATCAACCTCTCAAAAGCCATGCCGTGAGATGAAGACCCTTCACCTGTGGATGACAGATAGGACCTTGGAATAACAAGTCTTTACTGTCGGGCAGTATCCATGGGTCTGCTATCGAAATGTCGCTGAGACTTGAAAACCAGGCACGGCGTGGCCAAAATGGGGCAATGTGAATCACTTTTGCTCTGTCCCGCTTTATCTTTCCCAAAGTTCTTGTCTTGTTCAGAGCCCACTTAGAGATTTGAGGTGTAACTCTGCCAACTGAAAAATTTGAGAGGTAATCTGCTTAAGGTGTGAACCTCTTGTACCCCCTTGATTGTTTATGTAGGCTACTATCGTGGTGTTGTCTGACCTTACCGACACCCCCTGATCCCGTAAGAGTGGAAGTGCCGCTTTTAGCCCTTTTAGAACTGCTAATAACTCCTTTCCATTGGAGGAAAGATAGACTGAGGCTCCCAGCTGCCCTGAAAAGACTGGTTTTCTACATGAGCCCCCCATCCCCAGGGGCTGGCGTCTGTAGTAATAATCTTTTCCCAGTTTAACACCCAGGGGAGAAACCGTTTTAGGTTTTGGGGTATTAGCCACCACTTTAGAGATCTGAGAACTACATCGGGAATTCGTATCATTGTGTCTAGGGATGCTGGACACTTGTCCCATGCTTTGAGTAGAAAATTCTGGAGTTCCCTTGAATGGTACTGAGCCCAGGGGACCGCCTGAATGCTTGCTATCAGACAACCCAAAAGAGACATGGCCCCTCTGATGGAGATTTCGGGAGTGGAGACTAAACTGGTTACGCCTCTTGTAATTTTCTCCTGTTTCTCTAGAGGAAGAAAAGATTTTTGACACTGAGAATCAAGCAGCACACCTAGGAACCTTTTTTGTGTTGACGGGGTTATACAGGATTTCTCTAAGTTTCTGACCCATCCTAAGAAATCTAGGATTCTGCATACTCTGTCCACCTGATCCCTTACTGCCTCTTCTGAAGAACCCACCAGAAGGAAATCGTCTAAGTATGGAATAAACAGTCCATGATCTTTTCTTATAAAGGTTGCCATTTCTGAAATCTTTGTAAAAACCCTTGGCGCAATAGCTATGCCGAAAGGAAGTGCCCTGAACTGAAAATGCAAGATCTTTTGATCTATTTGGACTGCAAGTCTTAGGTACTTCTGGTATCACGGATGAATTGGTATATGGTAATAGGCGTCTGCTAGGTCTATCGACGCCATAAAACATCCTGGGGATAACAGATTTACCGCAGATTCTAACGTTTCCAATTTGAAACTTGGAATTTGAAGATGAGAATTTAAGACCTTTAAATTTATTATAGTCCTTAATGACCCATTGGGTTTTTTCACCCAGAATAGGGTTGAGTAAAAACCTTGACCCTTTTCTCCCGTCGGTACCTGACACAGTACCTTTCTGGAAAGAAGTGTAGCAATTTCTGACATCATTGCCAATCCACCTTTTCCTGATGGGACCTTTAATTCTGAACCTCTGGGGGGGGGGGGTAGAATTATAAAGTCCAAGGTTATCCCCTGAGGGATAGCCTTCCTCCTACCTGGGGGCTCATGTCATTGTGGACGGGAATGGGCCTGCTTGGAACTTATCCTGAGATTGGTTAAACAAGAAACCTCTATTTCTTTGAGGTGGTCTGGAGGAACTTGGTCTAGGGTCTTTCTCCTTTGGAACCTTGTCCTACGAAAGGACCGAAAGGATCTAGACTTGTAGGGAACATAAGAGGAAGGAAAACCTTTTTTCTTATCCCCCGCTTTCTCCAGCAAATCATCCAAGATGGGACCGAATAGAAAATTTCCATTACAGGGTATACTAACAGTGTCTACTTCTAGAGGGCAAACCGCCCGACCAATCTTTTAGCCACAGGGCTCTTCTTACAGAATTTGATAATGCCGCAGATCTTGCTGAAAGTCTCAGGCTATCAACCGAGGCGTCCGCTAGAAGAGCCGCTCCTTTTTGTATATTAGCTATAGAAGTCTGCAGATTTTCTCTAGGGACTTTATTATGTATATCACTCCCTAATTGATTTAGCCACATTAATACTGCGCGGGCCACACAAGCAGCTGCCACAGCCGGTTTGAACGCAGTTGTTGAGGATTCCCAAGTTTTTTTTTAAGGAATCTGCTTTCCTATCCAAAGGATCTTTTAAAGAGCTAATGTCTTTAAAGGGGAGAAAAGCCCCGTGGGCCATCTTTATGATTGAAGCATCCACTTTTGGTGGAGGGCCCCAGGATGAGGTAGGATCAGAATCGAATGGATATTTCCTTTTAATTGCTCTGGAAATAAAGGATTTTTTTGTCAGGGTTTTCCCACTCCTTTGAAATTAATGAGGAAATAGTGTTATGAATGGGAAAAGTGCGCTTCTTCTTTTCCGCTAAACCCTCGAACATGATATCCTGAACTGACTTCGGTTCTTTCTTTTCCTCAATGTCCATAGTGGCTCTAATCATCTTTAGCAATTGATCGGTGTCCTCCATTAAAAATAAAGGACGCCCCGTCAGTTCCTCCTCAGAGACTGAAGAGGTTGTCTCTTCTCTAATTATACCCTCATCAGAATTTGAAGGGTCTTCCAGGCCTGTAATTACAGTGGAAGGACCCGGTAGATTCTTATCCGGTAATATAGGCGCCGGATTAATAGTTTCTTTTACCGTCAATTGGACCTCTTCTCTAATTACCGAACGAAGGGTCTCAAGCCATGAAGAGGATTCCTCAGAGACAATCTTTCCAATACAGGAAGTACACATTCTTTTCATAACTAGACGGCAACTTCCTACCGCACATCCTACATTCTCTGTGATGTGTCTTCCTAGTGGCTTTCTTGGGAGTATCTTCTCCCTAAAACCATTAAAAAGGATTTCAATCAGAACATTAGTGTGTGTAAAAAAAAAATCCCAGCCGGGTAACTCACCACACCTCTATTACTGGAGTTGGGTTTTTCAGGGGTTCAGGGAGCTCACGCTTGTCTGCCATTCTCCTGGCCCGCACTGTAAAGCACCGCATGCTTCTTGTTGCATGGCGCTTAAATTTAAAAGTCAGGCCACACCCCCTTCCGGTCCACAGCTGACGTGTTGGTTTCCGGCTTATTTACATATACACATATGTAAAACCAAATGTGGCCCAACTCTGGTCAGCATCCCCCGGAGGAGCTATATCCCCCGGGCTCCCCCCTGCTTACTTGGCGTCTTGCTCCGGCCGGAGCTGTATGTCGACACGACCCGGAAGTGAAGTCATGACTACTTCCGGTCGCACAACTCCCGGCTGCTATACTGGAAGGTAGCGTGAAGGAGAAGCAGCGCCAAACAGGAAGGAGAGGCTCGCGTGGAGCCAGCATATCCACCGCAGAGAAGCAACAGCGCCGTCTGACAATGCGGTGAGTCAGATTCTGTGGGCACCCGGCGGAACCAACCAGAGGTTCTCACCAGCCCACACTCAGGTCACTTCCAGGGACAGAAAACCACTGAGGCAGGGTAGGAGGAGCACGTTTTTTATGCTGTCCCTGGGGGCGGATCCCTCTCTCTGGTTGGTGCCGTCGTGGTGATGGGGAAATAAGGCAAAATTTTCAAATTAACGCAAAATGAACATCATTAATGAATTCCCCATTTTGTTTCAGTAGGTTTGATATACCGTACATACTTAAGCATAAGCCGACCCGAGTATAAGCAGAGGTACCTAGTTTTACCTCCAAAAACTGTGAAAACCTATTGACTCAAGTATAAGCCGGGGGTGGGAAATGCATTGGTCACAGCCTCTTAGTATGTAGCCTGCCGGTAAAAAAAATCAAATAACTTACTACTCACCATTCTGACGGCCCGGGCAGTTCCTCTGCATCTTCATGCCGCAGGTCTGCTGGCTGTGCATCTACTGTCTCCATATGCACCGACATCAGGTCCGCAACAGCTCCGGTTGCCGCACTTGGATGTCAGCAGCGGCTGACATCAGTTGAAGACAGAAGAGGCGCAGCCACGGAGCTGTGAGTAGTAAGTTTTTTTTTGTATACCCGAGTATAAGCCAAGTGGGGAACTTTCAGCACAAAAATTGTGCTGAAAAACTCGGCTTATACTCGAGTATACACAGTATATAATATGTATAGTCTCGTGCAAACGGGGTGGCAAACTATGGCAATGCTTTTTGTAGTGTAGCAGGTTATGTTTAGATTATATGTTTTATATACATGCTTTACTTTATACATTTTCACTTTTTTTCTTTTACAAGTTTTCCCCTGTAACTGAGGCATCCACAAGAGGGGAAATAACCACCTGTCAATGGGGATTCTGATCAGACTGGGTCTAAGCTGGGCCGAGACTATGCGGCCGGCTCTGCTCCTCTATGCATCGCGCTCCTTCAAAGAGATTCTGTGAGGAGCGGAGAAGCGGTAACGAACCATATTTCCCTAGGGTCTCCGGGTATCTTGGACACCCAGAGACCGGGTCCTGCTCCCGTGGCTAGCGGGGTATATAGAAGTCACTGCGGATTCCGGACCTGAGCCCGTTGATGTCTAATGTCAGTGGGCAGTCCAAGAGGAGTTAAGTGATCCTATTCTAGGGGATAGATTACCCATGAAACTAGTAATGACCTGTCGGAGAGCTACCACACTAAAGAGCATTTGAGCTCCAAGTGTACTCAAGGTCACTTTCAAAATACAAAAATCAAGTAGCCAAGCAGGGCATCTTTAACCCCTTCCAGCACCCAGACGCAGCTATACGTCAGAAGTTTCAGGTAGTTGCCGCACAATGACGTACAGTTACATCATACCGATAGCCTGGGCTCAGAAGCTGAGCTTGTGCCATTACCGTGGGATTCCAGCAGCATGTGAGAGACGGGCTTCCGCAGTATCAGCTTATCCCAATAGTCGCAATCCCGGGTGTTTAACCCTATAAACGCTGCTGTCATGGTGAGGGCTTTACAGGGATTATCGTTGCTATGGCAGCCCTGAGGTTCGATGAAGTACCCCAGGGCTGCCTTCACCAGAAACCTGTTAGATCGATCTAACAGTGCATGTGTCAGCCTATGCAACGCTTGAACAATAATAGAAGCAACATCAAAACACACTACCTTAGAATTAAAAAAAACAAAAAAGGGCCAGGTCCTTAATGGGTTAAAAACCATTTAAAGGATACTCACCTGCGCTCCTCTTCATCTTGATCCCGGCACTTGGCTTCACCAAGCTTGACACGCCAAGGTTACCTAGAAAATAAACTTATAATTAGCAGCACTGGGCTCAAGATTATACGAGCATCTTTGGTTGTTTTTTTTAGGTGGTTTAATTTCGTTTACAAAGAAATCTGCTTCCCGATTCTCTGTGCCTTTGAGATGAATGTCCAAGAGAGGTTTAACTCTGCCTATTTGAAGATCCTTTTGGATAAGCACATCAGATCTTTGTAGTTGGTTCCCCCTCATCTCCGCAAGTAGGATATGGCGACTATTGTCTAATAATATTTTGACTGTCAATTCTGTAGAAGTTTATGACCTCTCAGAAAGGTTTCAACTGCCTTTAGCTCTCTGAAATTTGAAGACATGTTCTGAGTGCGACTGCCCCATAGTCCCTGCAAGTGAAGACAAGGGATTACTGGCCCCCATTCTTGTCCCAAACTGAATGTCCAGGTTCTTGTATGGTTGTGTGCAGGCCACACACTGAATACAAGATGTGAGAAGTCCAAAAAGACTCACGCCGCTCAAATGATGCAAGACGTTTTCTTCTGGAAGAGACTTATGGAAAGCATTGGTCTTTGGATTTTCTCTGAAGTCAAAAAGGAATTTGAGTCCAGTAAAACCCTAGGAATTTTTCTTTTTTAAGTCTCTGGGACTAGATCTGACCGTGTTCATCAAACTTAGGACCTGGAGAAAGAACACTTTTTTTGAAGATGCAATTTTAGTTCTCCGATTTGGTTACTAGGAGTAGTACCGTACGGTACTATGGTAATATTTTTAAGTGGGCCACCGCCTCCACCTTGGTAAAAAACCTTTGGGGCTTATTAATTCCCCAAAGGGAGGAGACTGCGCTGAAAGTGGAGGGTTTTTCACTTTGGGGATCTGAATGCAAGTCTCAAGTATTTTTTGGTGGTCTGGAGTAATGGGAACATGGTAGCACTCGTCCCAGTGATCCATCATACACATCACATAGTTGGGGCCCACTAGAGAAGTCATAGATTTTAGGGACTCCATCTTGTTGTGTTTGTATTTAATCAATATGTTGAATCTTTTCAGATTCATAATTAAAAGGAAAGCATTGTATTTTGTAATTTTTTTTAAGAATAGAGTGGAATAAAATCCCTACTCTTTTCCGGCACCGGAACAATCACATTCATGCCTTAACTGCGAGTCAGCGTTATTTTAGACCTTTGGACGGAATTAAAAACAGGTAACCTCGACCTACACCCATTTTGTCAGAACTCCACCTGCCAGTTTTTTCTTTGCCCCTATAAGGCATTTTTCTTTTGAGTGGTGCAAAAAGAAATTTTTTTTGGTGGGGTGTGGGGGCTGGCAGACAAAAAAAAAAAAAAAATTATTTGCAGCTGTCTATGGAATGGAGAATGGAATATAATTCCGTACTGAAAACTCAATTGCCCCAAAATGAAATTCCACAGGGCATGGTCTTGGATAGAATGTCTCTTTCCCACAGTTTTGACCAAAGAGATCAACGGACAGAATTGGATAAAGCGGCTTCTTTATGCTTTTCGCCAGAAAGGCTGTGGCAGATTTTAATAGAAGATTAGATTCAAAGATAGCTTCTCTGTTTAATCAAGTGGAATTCAGTCAGTGAGACCCCCACTGATCAGCAAGTTAGGCCCTTTGGCAACAGCTGGATGTATAGAGGTTAAAAGCTTAACTACATGTGACATACCTGTATGTCATGTTAAGGCTACATTCACACACATGTACGGGAGATGAATATACGGCGTGAGGCACCGTACCGCTCCGTAGCCGGGAGAAAGACATGTCCCATCTTTCGCCGGAATAAAGTATGTAGTAAACATTCAAAATCGGCGCTTGCTCAGATTGCAGGTTTTAAACACTTAGGCCTTCCTGATGACATGTTCCAATAGCCCATTAAAAACTATTGAAAAAAAAAGCAGTGGAATTATTCAGATGCTCCAAAGGCATTTTTGAAACTAGCATGCCAGAAACTATTGGAACCAGTCATGTAAAAACAACCTTCTTGATGACAGGTTCCCTTTAAGTGCCATCATTTAAAAAGCCTGTCCACTCCACACAGTACATAATAGCTGCATTATGCAGGGACAAAGTGTATGCACTGAATATCAGATCAGGATGGTGTTTCTAGGGGCCACAGACCCAGATAAATCCATTGTTAAAAATCGGGAATGGAGAGCTAAATCTAAAACTAATTTTTTTCTGCAACTTCTGCAACAGTGGACATAGTCAGTTCTGTAACACCCCTCGTGTGATATTAAAGGGGAGATTCTTCTCTAACAACAGAGCTGCCACTGTTCAGTTGAAAAGGGCGCTCAAAACATAACTCAAATGCATGTGAGCTAGCAGAGAATCAGGAGAGATTTCACAGAAGAGGGAACTCCAGAAAGGACATTTCATACATTAATGGAGGGGATTAGTAGAGCAAAGGCTGATGACATGTCGCTCTAAGTGTTAGACAAGTTCTGTTTTTAAGGTGCTACCCTTCTCTGGACACAGCAGAACACCAGTGATGTTACATCTTTATTTCCCACAGAAAACATTTCACGTGAAACGAGATGAAGGCACTTACACCAATGTCTAGGTGAGGACCCCCCACTAGTCACACGTGAAGGGCATCACATGCTCAGGGCAAGGTCTCTTTGCCCTTTCTAGCGAAGGCGACAACCACGTCCCACGTCCCTCAACCAATCCTCGGGCTGATGAGAACATGACAGGTTGACACTAGCCAGAGATCACCTGCCGGCCCCGGGAGGAGGTGACCTTCACTTAGACACACCCGCTCCCTCACTTACAGCGATACGAATTACAGAACCAACAACAAGGACGCTTCTCTTAGCTCTCAGCACAAGCCGCGTTACTGCTGCTCACCTTACAGCTTGTACCAAGCAACAGTCTTTTCCCGAGGAGCCGCGAAGCTGCCGCACACAGTGCTGCCATGTTACCAACAAACGCCAGGCCTGTCAAGCGGGTCAAGTATTGCGCTCCACGTCTTGGACACCTCCCCTTTTCACAGAACTTTATTGGAAAGAGCAGAGTGACATAATCTCTTAAAACCTAGGTGGAGACTTGCAGCTCTTCCATTGGCCGACGTTGTTGCTATCGCGATATTATAGTTGTTATGGATTTTGTTAAAGGTCTTTTATGAATATTGGAAAACTTTCACAGTAGATAACATTAAACATTATGGAGAGCCCGTCTGAATAGAGTAGGTGAAAAAATTGTCACAAGACTATGGCGCCCCACAACAAAATTAGCTTATTACATATATTTCTGGTTATTGAAAAGGAACTTTAACCCCTTAAGGACATAGCCCTTTTTTGTTTTTACTCCACAATTTCAAAATTCCATAACTTTTCTGCAATTTCCATGTGCAGAGGTTCAAAATGACTTGTTTTCTGTAACAAATTATACTTGCTCGTGATGGTATTTAATATTTCATGTCATGTACTGTACTGTCAAAAAATGTATGCAGTGTAAAATTAATGCATTTCTACAATGCATTTTAAAAATGCATCACAAACTACAAATGTGACAACAACCTTATTGTGTTTAATAAGTGGCATTAAAATGTAACTGTCATTTCAATAATTTTGTCACTTGTGTAGGGGATGTGCTTTAAAACATTTTGCTAATAGATTTTATAATGGGGTTTTGTGAAGTTCTGTAAATGTCCGTTGCCTTGCAAAAGCCATCTTCATCCAGCTCTGATAGCCAAAATCTGACTCCCTTCACACACGTGTAACCTGCCAGGGAGCCAGACAGTCAGTATAAACCAAGTTTTTTAGCACAAAAAAATGTGCTAAAAACTGAAACTCAGCTTACACTCGAGTCAAGAAAAAAAATTAAGTCAAAGCTTACCTTTCCGATCCCAGGTCTTCTCTTCTTCGGTCAGGCAGCAGCAGGTCCATGCGCCCTGGCCGCGCAGACTGGAGCTTCATACGGACCTCGTGCTGCCAGACCGGAGAAGTGTAGACCTGCAGGGCACGCCGGAAAGGTGAGTTTTGACTTTATTTTTTTTAGGAATTGGTCAAACAAAGGCTGGCAGACAACGGGGGCAGGGGGCTGGCTGACTGCAGGGGCAGGGGGATGGCTGACTACAGGCACAGGGGGGCTGGCTGACTAAAGGTGCAGGGGCCTGGCTTACTACAACGGCAGAGGGGTGGCTGACTACAAGGGCAAGGCACCGGCGGACAACGGGGGCCCGGGACTGGCTGACTACAGGGGCAAGGCACCGGCGGACAATGGGGGCCCGGGACTGGCTGACTACAGGGGCAGGGGGCTGGCTGACTACAGGGCAGGGGGCTGGCTGACTACAGGGGCAGGGGGCTGGCTGACTACAGGTGCAGGGGGCTGGCTGACTACAGGTGCAGGGGGCTAGTTGACTACTGGGGCAGGGGACTGGCTATATACTGAGGGCAGGGGCTAGATGGCTATATACTAGGGTGGAATGGGACTGACTAGCTATATACTGGCTGTGACCAATGCATTTACCACCCTAGGCTTACACTTAAGTCAATAGGTTTTCACAGTTTTTTGTGGCAAAATTAGGGGCCTCGGCTTATATTCTGGTTGGTTTATACACGAGTATATATGGTAGTCATATTCAGAGGGGAACTTCAGTTTTACAATGACATTTTAAAGTACTGCATATACTCAAGTATAAGCCGAGTGCTTCAGCACAAAAAATGCTAGTTATAAAAAGAGGGGCAGGCACTGGCTATATACAGAGGGGTAGGCACTGGCTATATACAGAGGGGTAGGCACTGGCTATATACATAGGAGCTGGCACTGGCTATATACAGAGGGGTAGGCACTGGCTATATACAGAGGGCAGGCACTGGCTATATACAGAGGGGCTGGCACTGGCTATATTCAAGGGGCAGGCGCTGGCTATATACTGGGGGCAGGGGACTACTGGCTATATACTAGGCTATGGCCCATAGGAACGCTCCTGGGTTAAAAAAGAAGATATACATGCTCCCCAGCTTCTGAAAAGGTTTTTTGAAAATAGGAAAAAAAGGGAGTGAATTTGGGGTGTTTGGAGTCCTACCCTAGAGAGGGGAGTACTGTCATGGTTCTGCACTGTTTCTGCATTCTATCTCCCTCCGGTGGCAAGTATACAGATTGCTTGCTGTCATGATTCTGCATTCTTACTCCCCCTGGTGGTGAATATGCAGACTGTTTGCTGAACTCTCTCTTGTGGCAAGTGCTCTGCACTGCAGCCCTATCTTGCAACTTCCTATAAATGTGTTTTCTGAGCCATTTTTCTTTGCTCGAGTATTAGGTCTTGTGATAATATTAGTAGTCTACAGTTTGCTTGTTTATTATTTTTCTTTCTTTTGTGGTGTTTCCTTCTGTCCTGTTCTGAGTCATCGGCGAGGAGCAAAAGAGACCGGGAGTCTAGTGGAGCGGCGGACGAATGTGTCCAACGTTGCTAGGGGAGTCGATGGATGGTGGGGTCCTCGGGGGAAATCCCTTTAAGTTTTTTCCCCATACAAGCCTGGATGGGTCTGAATTAGTGCGCCGTGAGGTTGTGGAAGCGCGGAATTGTCTTTGTCGGAACCTGAATTGTCTTTGTCCTGTTCATAAGAAACCATAAGAAGCCATCTCCTCAAGAAGTGCATTGGATTTAGCAAGAAAATTCTCTATGTACACAAGTCCTGTATAAAGATAGTTCTAGTTAACATGTATTCTTTAGGCTAACCAGACAATACCATAAGAGTGTACACCTTTCTGGACAGGCCCGGCATCAGCACCCGGCTGCCGCGGGCAAGTGCCTGGGCCCCGGAGCTCCCCAGGTGCCCACCTTGATTATTAAAGAAAAAATTTAATAGCAATTAAAATTGAATACAACCCAGACAGTGGTGCGACGCCGGCGACGGCATCATGCGGCGGCCTTCTGTTCGGCTCCGAGCTGTCTGCTGCGCTTGACAGGGGGCGAGGGCGGATCACGCAGGATTTGCAGGAGTCTCGTGCCAGAGTTAGCTCAACGGCACTGCGTAGACGTGACTGAGCTGAGCGTGGTGACTTCACTTTGCAAGTCACAGATCACGACAGGAGAGAGAAGAGGACCTGCATTCTGGTAAGTCTGCACAGTTTATTATATTTTTAAATCATGGGGGCCCGGCAGCTGCATAATAATTAATATAGGCTGCAGCTTGGGCATGATGATTTTTATAGAGGCTAAGCCTGGGCACTGTGGGAAGGGCGGGCTGGCGCTGGGCATAATTAATATAGGCTGCAGCCACACTGGCACAGTCAGGGCATAATTAATATAGGCTGCAGCCAGTGGCACTGGGCATAATTAAATAGGCTGCAGCCTGGGCACTGGGCATAATTAATATAGGCTACAGCCACTGGCACTGGGCATAATTAATATAGGCTGCAGCCACACTGGCACTGGGCATAATTAATATAGGCTGCAGCCACACTGGCACTGGGCATAATTAATATAGGCTGCAGCCTGGGCATGATGATTTATAGAGGCTGCAGCCTGGACACTATGGGCAGGACGGGCTGGCAAGTCAGTGCACACTGGCCACTGGCACTGGGCTTTATTAATATAGGCTGCAGCCTGGGCATGATGATTTATAGAGGCTGCAGCCTGGAATCTATGGGCAGGACGGGCTGGCAAGTCAGTGCACACTGGCCACTGGCACTGGGCATAATTAATATAGGCTGCAACCAGGGCCCAATAATTGATAGAGGCTGCAGCCTGGGCCCAATAATTGATAGAGGCTGCATCATGGGCCTAATACTTGATAGAGGCTGCCGCCTGGGACTAATAATTGATAGAGGCTGCCGCCTGGGCCTAATAATTGATAGAGGCTGCAGCCTGGGCCCAATAATTGATAGAGGCTGCCCTCTGCGCCATATAGAATCTTCAACAACAGTAAAACAGCTATGAAAAAAACAGAATATCTGGATTCATTGACTTCCGTGGCTACATGTAAATGGTAAGTGAACCATAGTTGCTTAAGGAACCTTATCCTTGTCCTTAGTATTATAGTATTATAGTAGTATATAGGCAGATACTGGAAGTGCGCATAGCAGGGCAGCTAAGATAAACCTGTGGTTCACCATTGTGTTGATTGCTGGGGGTCTTGCCTGTCTGAACCATAACAATCAGACATTTGTCCTAAAGCAACATTTGCCAAAGTTATCAGAACTCCATTGAAAAACCAAGAAGATGTGAGCTTTGGAAGAAACCAAGAAAGTAAATTATTGTGTTGATTAAGAAAAGGGGCCCTTTTTTCTGCTTATTTATGGGCCAGTATGGATAACAGTGATCAGACACAATAACCGACAGCTCAACATGCACCTCCTCCCGAGAGATACAAGTCTGGAAGCAAGAAAAGAGAAGCAGATATTGGAAGAGAAAATACCTTTCATTGATTGCTTCTTCAGAAAGAGCACACAGAAAAAGAATGAAGAGTCTTCAACTTCCCCTGTATCTAATACTGAACCAAGAGTCAGTGCATCTCAAAAAGGATGTTCCAGCATTGGGAATGTTGTTGAACTGGCTGTAGATGCTCCACAACAGCCAGTCTTACTTTGTCATTCTGGACCGCAGCCAGAGTGTAAAGCTGCAGGTATTTGTGAGAAGCTGGATATACCTACAGAGTACCCAACACACAGAGTTAGAAAGAAAACACGACAGTGCAATGAAAAAGATTGTCAAGAGCCAGCATGCAAGTGGCTCGTCATTTTCAAATCCAACGACAGAATTTGAAGAAACCTTTTTCAAGCCTCTACTGAACACTGTCCTTGGGGAAATAAGAACAAGATTTGTTTTTTTGCAAAAATTCACTGCCAAGTTTGGATTTCTCAATGACCTCAAGGAAGCAACCATTGATTTGCCTGTGTTACAGAAAAATTGTTTAAGGTTCTCGGATTCAAGGGTTGATGTAAAGACTATGCTAGAGGAGCTGAAGACACTGGCTAGGATGCTGCCTGATCATCTAGGCCCACAGGAGACTTAACAGTATATAGTATCTCACTCACTCGTTCCAGCATTTCCAAATCTTGTTTTTGCATTGCGACTGTTGTTAACAATACCTGTTTCAGTCACATCAGCTGAGAGGAGCTTTAGCAAACTAAAGTTAATTAAAAACTACCCAGATGTCACAAGACAGGTTAAATGCCTTGGCAATACTTTCAATTGAGTCAAAAGAAGCACAATGTGTAGATTTTAATCAGGTAATACACCGTTTTGCAGCTGAAAAAAACAAGAAGAATAACTTTTTAAAAGGCCTATTCCATTGGAAGTCCCTGGATACATTGCACTTTTACAAATGTTTGCACTAATGTTCTTTTAAAGTTTACCTCTTTACAATGCATCTAAATAAAATGTTTCATATTTGGTATTTTAAGTTTATCCGTTTTTAATGCCATCACATGAGTTCACTGTTAAGGGGCCCACTGAGGCTCTTTTGCCCAGGGGCCCACTGAAACCTGGAGCCGGCCCTGATTCTGGATGATCAGAGAAACTACTAACTTGCTCGGTCAGAGCTCTTTGATTTCTTTCAACAATGTGATTCCTTCCCATACACCTCATGGACTTGTGGTAATGCCTCTCAAGGGTAACTTAGAGATACCCTTACCTACCAGCTTTGAGTGTAACCAGATAATATCTAACAGAGAGCAAATTCCTACACCTTAGGATACATCCTTAGGATACACAAGGTACACCAGCAAATCAACGGACCTAATAATGCTCCATTTGCCCAATGTCTTGGTCTTGGCCAGGCTATTATAGGCATTGTCTGTTTAGGTAAAGAAGCCTACCAAGATTTCTTCATTCAAGACAAATATCTTACCAAATGGTTGCAGTACCTTCTCTCAACCATTCCCACACCATTACTGGGTAAAAGAGAAGCTGAACCATAGGGAATCACAACATCATCATCAAGATTACATGGACACAACCCCATCCCCAGATGATTACCTTTGATCAACATTGTTCAACTCTACAAATGAAGACAAAAACATTTGCACCTAAGGGAGAAGATAAAGGATTCTTCAATATATTAGACAAGGAATTTGTTTGGGATGACTTGCTGTGGGATATCAAGCAAGACACTTTTACATTCCAAGTGTAGGCCTGTAACAAACCTTTAACTAAGAAAGGAGCATTATCAGTTGTCAACAGTATCTGTGAGCCTTTAGGGTTCATAGCTCCAGTCACTATTTAAGCTAAGATGTTGCAGAGACAGTTCACCATGAAGAACATAGACTGGGACACACCACTACATATTGAAAAGCAACAAAGGTGGGAGACATGGAAAAAGTTTCTGAAAATATTAGAACAAATCCAAATCCACTCTATTATACTCTCCAGCTGTCAGCTGCAGTAACCTATAGAAGGATCTTGGTATAAAACAACAAACCCCACTGTGGATTTATCCTGGGTTAGGCTAAGCTAGCTCCAAAACCTGCACATTCTTTTCCAAGACTAACTTTGTGCAGCTGTTCTAGCTATGGAAATGGATATAAGGAATAAAATGGGCATTTGAATTTATTTATTTTCATTCTATACAGACAGTAAAGTTTTGCTGGATAATATATTTCAACAAACAAAACTGTTCTGGGCGAGATTTATCAGCGCTTCTAAGAAGGTATGGCCATCGGCAGAGAGGGCGGGAATGGGGTGTTCCTGCCCGGTGCCTGCATACCTGCAAAGTTTTGTTCATAGGTTTTTCCTCAAAACTACTCCAGGTTTTGTCAGCAAATAAAATATTGTTTTGGGGATACAATGGGAAAGCCCTGCATGACTGCTGAATACAGATATCTGTGAAAAATAAGGACAATAGGGAGCAGTCCTTGGTTAAAAGGAATACAAATAATATCAAGTATAATATATATCAGGTTACTCTGGGAATAGAAAAACTGAACCTGCTATTGTAATTATCTGTGTCAATAAAATGTGACAGCTCAGCCATGGCAGATGCTTTTATATATATGCTTTATTTAAAATATAGGCAAAACATCAACAAACAGGAGCTCACATATGTATCTATGAATAATTTCAGGAGCCTCCGCATTATTTGACAGAAATGAGTATTTCCCTTCTTCATACATCACGTTAAAGTACAAGATAGATATTTTTGTAGAATGGTAGACCTAGAGTTGCTCCAACATCATAACTGTGGCAATATAGAGTTGAATATTTGTGTCCTGAACATCAGTAATTATTAAACCAAATATGCAAACACGATTTATTCTCTCCAGCTACACAGTAATAACACTCCCTGCTATCTTGCCCAGTGCCTTCTGTCATTTTTCCTTTTTTGTAATGTCACTCCTGGATCCAGCAAAATGTGGAATATGAGAACCTAGGGAGCTCTGCTTAAACCCTCATATTTCTAAATATATTTCTGAAGTTTTAGCATGAAAACAGCAGCTGGGCAGTATAAATAAAGGTATGGGTGACATACCTGTGGGTACATGTGGGTATACATAATAGTGGCAGTTAGTTCCGGTAGGTAAATCGAAGTGACAGATTCAATTTTAAAGGAACAGTGCACTACATTCCTTCTTTTTGTCTGTCGCTCCATTGGTTTATAAGACAAAGAGCGACACTCTTAATAATAATAATAATAATAATAATAATAATAATAATATCATAATTCTGATATTTCATACATAAAAGAAAAAAATTCTATTTTTATAGATTATAGTATGAAAGATTATATAAGTGATCAATAGTTTAAGAATATTATTTATATTCATTTATAATTTTAAAATGTTATCTTTTCTTTTACATTATTTTCATTAAGACCAATTTCCTAGTTTAATAATACCAATTTCCATATTCAAATGGTAACTCTTTCATCTACTACAACATGCTGTTACCCTAGCCACTGTACAACGCTTTTTAGAAACGATGTGATAAAAAGCTGTTCAAATGTTTGTAGCCTAAACAAAGCTGTAGTTTCTTTTAGAACCAATTGATATAGTCTCTCCATATTTACTTCAGTGCCAATAGCAATAGCACTTGTAACAATGTTGTTTTCTTTAAGTGAGTTGACAGCATGGTCAAAGTTCTTGTTGCTATTCATGCCATCACTTATAAAAACAAAGGAGATTTCTGCATTCTTCCTTGCACCTTTATACCTACCGGCAGAATTTTGCACTATGTTTTTGATTGCATACAGAATGGCCATGCCAATATGCGAGGATGATTCATAGTGTATTGCTTTGGAGGGCAATGCCTGAATGCTAGTTAAGTTAAAACTAAAATCCAATAATACATTTTGCTCTTTTTCACTTCCATACTGGATGACTGCAATTCTAGCTCCATGTGAATCATTATCATTTGCAGCAAGTTGAAGTTCTTCTGCAATGTCCTTAATGAATCTCAGCACATGCATAAAGTTCTCCTTGCTCGTCCGTTCAGAACCGTCCACAAAAAACAAAATGTCCACAGGTCGACCTACCAATGGCCCAAGTGTCACAGCTGCAATACATAAAAATATTTTGTTTTATGAAAATCAAATAATAAATAGAATATTACTAATGTCATAGAACTGGATGGCAGCTAAACCTTTCAACAGAAAATAAATCTAATGTCTCATAGACAAATGTACAAGTTTTTTTGCCATTCTTTCATCAGCTAGCATATTTCCCATTTAATTCTGTGGGCTCATGCTCACGGTCGTGGAGCAGCACTCCATAATAAAAAATTCTTATATCATCAAAATTCAAACATTACACGTTACTTGTTAGAAAAGCATAAGGTGTGGCAAAAGCAGAGTGATAACAGTTAAAAAGTTATTCTACTAGTTCTTTATGCATCGATTATTGTGAGCCAAAACCATGAGTGGTCATTAACACAGAACAGGTGCAAATCTTTCCATTATTATTGATCTCTTTGTACTCCCCACACCTATTTGTTGATCACTATAATGCAATAAAAAGAAAGAAGTAACTGAGATGGATGCTGTTCCTAACTGACAACACCCTATTGCCAATTTATTATAAATGCCTAGGAGGACAAACAGTGGGAACTACTACTTTAAAAATAAATACTTCAGAATTGTTATTTCATATACAAGTACCGTACTTTCAAAAATAAATATAATATGATGCTTATCTTAAAATTTATCTAGAGGTTGATCAAAATTGTTGAGCAGTCACACTTGAAGGTGCGTATTTAAATTCTCCGAAAGTGAGAGAATAGGTAGACCAAGAATATATCGATTTTTTTTTAAAACTTGCTAGCCTATACAAGTGCAAGAAAAAGTAAATGTTGAATGTGCTAACTATTCTTGTCCAGACCCAGAGGTGGCAGTAACCATCTCTCTATTCTGTGTACATTCATCTAATACTTATTTTAAATGCATTTTTCGAAATCTTGATTTTCTGGTTAGAAATACACTCCTCTTGCCTGTGTGTAACACCGCCATAAAATTTATTAACTTGACCACTGTTTTACAAGTTAGGTACAGTTCATATTCTTTTTAATGGATCTTCAATCTTTAATGGATCTTCTGTTACAAATCCATTAAAAGCTGTTATTAATAACGGAAAGTGTAACAGATCTTGCCAAATGCAGGTATGACCTTAAAAAGAGAGAAGGAGCTTCAGTACAACGGTTCAGTCACAATTAGGCCCCATGCATATGTCTGCATGAGCAGATGTGTGCCACGAGCCTCAAACCGGATGATGAAGGTTTGGATGAATAGGACACTTTGTGGTGCAGCTGCCCGGCTGCCTGTACACAATTTACTAAGGGTCCGAATAGCGCACTTTTGTCGACGATTTCCGATTTGCGTCCGATTTTGGAGCATGTGATCGGATTTTGGCGCATCGGCGCCGTCTTTCACGCGACAGAAATCAGGGGGTGTGGGCGTCGGACAACCCGACGGATTCAGAAAAAACGCGGAATTTAAAAAACGAATTGTGTCGCAAGATCAAGCACTCACATGCACCGAGGAGAAGAAGGTGAACTCCAGCGGACCTCGGCGCAGCAGCAACACCTGGTGGATATCGGGCGCGCAGACCTTAGTGAATCCCGGGAGACCGGAATCCTCGTCGGAGAACGCGCCACTAGATCGCGACTGGACCGGGTAAGTAAATGTGCCCCAATGTATGTCTTTGGCTGCCATGAGCTAGTAGTCGTTTTTGCTGCTCACATTTGTGGATGTGTTCGTGGAGCCTAAGGACACACAAATTTGAATGTAAATGAACACCTTTAAAAACTGCAGTTATCTACTATATGCTTACTCAACATGTGGCGGTGGTTTTCCAACATTTTAGGTGAAAACATTTTCTGCCAAGTAACCAATTCTAATTATGTAATATTGCAAGTTATTAAAGCAGTTGTATGATTTCCCAACATTTTATACTATGGGCAGCAGACGCTTTCTAAAATAACCTCTCTCTGCTGCAATGACCAGCACAGCGCTGCTCCTCACTATCACTGCTGGTGTACAGAGGCTCAACAGTGATGTAGTATCGACAGCAGAGCGCACCGTCTACATGCTGTCACAGGAGTGTTGGAGATGGGGAGTATTACCTCAATATTTTTAGCCCCCCCTGTGCCTATAAACATTAATTAAACTGGTTAACCCTTTTAAATGTACTGTAATCATGCATAAAGGTGAAGTTTGACCCAGAACAGGCGACGTTTCTCAGTATATATATATATATATATATATATATATATATACAGTATAGACCAAAAGTTTGGAAACATCTTCTCATTTAAAGAGTCTTCATGACTATATAAATTGTAGATTAACACTGAAGGCATCAAAACTATGTATTAGCACATGTGGAATTATATACTAAACAAAAGAAATTGTGAAACAACTGAAAATATGTCTTATATTCTAGGTTCTTCATAGTAGCCACCTTCTGCTTTGATTACTGCTTTGCACACTCTCTTCTCTTGATGACCTTCAAGAGGTAGTCCAAGAGATGCTTAGCAATTGTTGGCCCTTTTGTTTTCACTCTGTGGTACAGCTCACCCCAAACCATCTTGACCATCACTTTCCTTCTTGGTCAAATAGCCCTTACACAGCCTGGAAGTGTGTTTGGGGTCATTGTCCTGTTGAAAAATAAATCAACTAAACGCAAACCGCATGGAATTGCAAGCTGCTGCAAGATGCTATAGTAACCATGGTGGTTCAGTATACCTTCGACACCCCCACACCATCACACCTCCTCCTTCATGCTTCACGGGGGGACCAGGCATGTAGAGTCCATTTTTCACCTTTTCTGCGTCGCACAAAGACACAGTGGTTGGAACCAAAGATCACAAATTTGCACTCATCAGACCAAAGCACAAATTTCCACAGGTCTAATGTCCATTCCTTGTGTTCTTTAACCAAAACAAGTCTCTTCTTATTGCCGGTCCTTAGCAGTCGTTTCCTAGCAGCTATTTTATCATGAAGGCCTGCTGTACACAGTCTCCTATTAACAGTTGTTGTAGAGATATGTCTGATCCTAGAACTCTGTGTAGCATTGACCTGGTCTCTAATCCGAGCTGCTGTTAACCTGCGATTTCTGAGGCTGGTGACTCGGACAAACATTTTCTCTGCAGCAGAGGTGACTCTTTGTCTTCCTTTCCTGGGGAGTTCCTCATGTGAGCCAGTTTCTTTTTAGCACTTGATGGTTTTTGCAACTGCACTACATTCCCAATTTTTTCAGGCTGGCGACCTAAATTTCTTAATGTAATGATGGCCACTCGTTTTTCTTTACTAAGCTGCTTATTTCTAGCCATAATACAAATTCTAACAGTCTATTCAGTAGGACTAGCAGCTGTGTATCCACCTAACTCCTGGTTCCAACCCTATTCATAAGGCAAGAAATCCCACTTATTAAACCTGACAGGGCACACCTGTGTTGTGAAAACCTTTATTGGAGACTACCTCTCTAAGCTCATGAAGAGAATTCAAAGAGTATGCAAACCATTAATCAAAGCAAAAGGTGGCTACTCTGAAGAATCTAGAATATAAGACACATTTCAGTTGTTTCAAACTTTTTTGTTAAGTATATAATTCCACATGTGTTAATTGTGTGAATCTACAATTTTTATAGTCATGAAAATACAGAAAACTCTTTTAATGAGAAGGTGTGTCCCAATTTTTTCTACACTTTTACACTTACTTTTAGCACATGCAAGGTCCACAGCTTGGGACACAGCATGAGCCCAACAGCACAGCTTTACTTCTCCTCTTTAACAAGCTCTGTCGACAGAGTTGGATCATCTCCATCCAGCAGACGGACCCAGCATCTCTGTTTTAGGATGAAGATGAATACCGTATATGCTCGAGTATATAAGCTGAATTTTTCAGCACATTTAACTAAACTCGGGTTATACGCGAGTCTATAAAAAAAATAAAATCATTACTCACCTTTCCAACGCCCCCCAATGGTTTTCTTCATTGATGTCAGCCCCCATTCTTGCTTTCCTATGGGCTGTGTTCTTCTCAGATCAAAACAGAGCTTGTAGTTTGTAGTGTGTTTCTTTTGGAAAATATATATTGGTTTGGCTATTATCCTGCATCCTGTTATTAGGCTTTTAGAAAAATATCAAGGGGGCTGCCTTAGTAGGTAGTAGTTTTCCTTATCCCATTTCAGAATCCCCCAGTGGAGCATCAATGGCTGTAAATCTCGACACAACAACAAAGGCAACCTTAAAGGAGTTCTCCAGCAGCATACAAGTTAACCTATCCACAGGATCGATGCCAACTTCCTGTTCCATGGGGGACTCAGTGGTGTGTGTATAGGGGCTAACTTGTATAGCGCTGGAGAAGCCATCAAATGGAAATCATCAAAGAGTTTGGAAGATATTCAGGCTTTGAGATCAATGCTCAAAAATCCTGTTTGGTCCCTCTTGATAGCGACACGCTGACAAATCTAGACCATCGTCCGAGAAGCCGGAGTTCTGCGCATGCGCAGTAACTCCGGCCTCGTTCCCGAGATCGCGCATCTTGGCCGGAGTTACTGCGCATGCGCAGAACTCCGGCTTCTCGGACGAGGGCGCGCAGCTGCCAGGAGCTGCGCGCCGAAAATCACAGGGTAGGCGGGGGAAAGCAGCTACTGGGGCGTGGAGTAGCCGCGCCGTGTAGCCTCGTGTCCGGCTACTCTACGCCCCGGTAGCCGCTTAATTAAATTAACATATTAGGGCAATAAAGTTTATGCTACGCTAGCGGGGACGTGAGGATTAGCTCTAAAAAGGGCTATCCTCACGTCCCATACATCCACCTACCACCTGATCTACCTTTATAGGTAGATTCGTGGTGGTAGGTGCCCTTTAAAGGTATCCCAATCTTTTGATTACATGGGCCTAAATGTCAGTCCCTATGTGGGTGAATATATCATTGAATCTGTTCCCCTTTTTGATGAAATTGAAACTTAAGGTGAATACTTGGATTCCTCTCCCTTTAAATTGAGCAGGGAGGGTTGTACTGACTAAGAGTATATTATTGCCCCAAATTCTTCATGTTTTAGGTAACTGTCCTTGCTGGATAGATAAGAAATGGTTTGGATTTATCCGTGCCATTATAAACAAACTGCTATGGGGGAGGAAAAAGGTTCACATTAAGCAGGAAATGTTAATGAGGGACAAGATTTGATTCTGTCCTATCCCTACTGCAATCAGGTCAACTGAGGAGTGGGAAATTAAGAAAAAATTCCATTTGCAAACTTACTACCGAATACCTGCAGAGATTTTAGGAAGTTATCAAGGGGGGTTTCAAATTTTCTCCTCTCGGAGGCAACCTTAACTTGCCAGAATTATATAAAATGGAGGACGTTGGTTTCTAACAAAAAAAAAGGTTTTATTTCTTTGGGTCAATTGGTTGAGAATGGGGAATTAACTTATTTTCATTATTGGGTGAGCCTTGGGATTCGTGAGGATAAGGATTTATTTAGGTATTGGCAGTTCGCTCATGCCTATAGGATGGAAAAAAATCATGATGTGCTTAAGGTGGAGGAGAGTGGAAATTGTACAGTTATATTGGATTTAGGAGTGGTGCCAAAAAATGTAGCTAGGATTTATAGTTTTCTAAGGATCAAAATCCTAGTAACAGTCAATTGAAATGGATAAACCAGGTTGATTTGATCACAGAAGAACAATGGGGAGATATTTATAAGAATTTGGTTAGATGTTCTATTAATTTAAATCACAGATGTACACAATTAAATATTTTATATAGAATTTATTTTTCACTGCAATTAATGTTTAAGATTTTTATATGTAAGAGACCAGGTGCCGACGTTCTCCATGTTCTCTGGGATTGCCCTGAGAGAAATTGGAGATCTTTGAGACAATCAAAGTACAGATCCAATGCATCCTACCTCGATTGGCTACTCTTGGCCTATTAGGTCTAATCCCATTAAATATAGGTCCAGGGGCGAGGGAATGGTGTAACACAGTAGCAAGCAACATAAACATAGGGGTAGTTTTTTTTCCCTTTCCCTCTCTTTCCAACATGGGTAATGGGGTCAGTGGAGGGGGTTTGTCTGCTGCTATTTATATATTTGGTCACTAATATGTTTCTATTACGGTTGATGTATGGTCTACGGTAGTGACTTTGTCTGTCATTTCTTAATAATTGTAATGCTTCTTTATGATAAATAAAAGATTTTTTAAAAAAGTATAGGGGCTAACTTGTATGTCACTGAAGAAGCCCTTTAAATGGCAAAGTCTCACTCTTAGGAGTCTTTTTTACTTTTTTGACTGCGCACATTGACATAGCACAAAACAAAAGCTTCCTCTGGTGGCCAACAATGAGAAATATTGAAAATTAGTCTCTAATTGTTAATATTTCCTTAAATGTGTAAAGTAATACAATGTGTGCAATATTATGTATTGCAGTGTATTTTACCTGTGTATAATAACTGATAGGCAGAAAGGAGCTTGCTTTTTGAGGGCCTTCATCAGGAGTCTGGTTGCCTTAATCAACAGTGCATTTGCCAGCAGAAATAAGGAAATCATATGCTTTTTCCCCTAAACACTCTTATCCAGCAAGGTCCCTATTAAAGTGGAATCCAGAGATAAAAAGCTGCAGGCAACTCCTGCCTGGCTTCCTCAGCAGGTAATAAGTGGGACAATTCAGGATTGCGATTGCAAGGTGAATCCATATTGCCTTTATATGTCAATTGCAGAATGAGACCCCACATTAGCATATGAAAAATCAGGGCGTGGAATAACCCTAACCCCACAAATAACCGACATTTATATTAAAGATAATAGAACAATACAAAACTATGGGGCTCATTTCCGTTTTGTGATGCTGGGACAGGGATTTAAAAGCGGACAAACCGCGGGATTTAATTTAAAAATTGTGTTGCGAACCATGCACATACACCGGAATGAAGAAGGTGAACTCCGGCGAACCTGATCGGGGAAGCGACACATGCAGGATATCGTGCGCATGATCTTCATGAATCGCGCCAGAGTTCATCCTCATCGGACAGTCTGGATCGGGGATCGCGCAAGGACCGGGTAAGTAAATGTGCCCCATAATCTCTTAAACCAGAAATATTGATATACAGATGTTTTATTATCTATTTTTGCTCGGATTCTTTTATATAATTTTATGTTTTGTGGATGAATTATTTTTAAAGAAATATGAACTTACATTGTTTGCAGATCTGATCAGGACAAAATATCTCTGGCTCTGTAAAACAATTAATATCACATCATTTTTAAATATGGAAGTATATTTCGTAAAAAGAAAGGATTGTTAAGTCATGTTAAATGATAATACCTGGACAAAGTACACCCTCCATTTCTTGAAGGAACTCCTCAGATGCCAGTTCAGCATATGTCCTCAAATGCTTCACTCTGTGGCTGGTATTGCAGGCTATCCTCTCCAATTCTTTTCTTTCTAAACTGTTATTAAATAAATCTCCTATACCAATACCAAATACTTCAACTCCTTCACAAAGGGACTCCAGCTTGTCTATGTCCTTAGGATCATAGCGTCCATCTGTGATTACAAATGCAACCACTTTACTCACAACTCTTTGATTCGGACGTATAAATTTCTCGTAAGTGTACTTCAGGGCTGAAGGAGTCCATGTTCCACCTGCCAACCATTCCATTGATTTAACTTTAGAAATAAAAGAAGCCTTTGAAGTGATACTGGAATCATCGATTCTGATTGATTGGATCGCTCCCTGATGACTGTATTGCACCACACCAAGTCGAGAGCCTTAAATGCAATATTTATAATTATTTTTCATACAACAGAATATTCAATACAATTGAACATAACCTGTTCCTGAGTAATAGACATACATGTGCCAGTCTCGGTTAAAAACAATTAATAATTTGAACACAGTTTTAACAATGAGCGCTTCGGGAGGCTCCATGGCGGTCTGAATTCAAGGTCTAATTAAGGTGTAGTATGTTGTATATGCTGCATAAAAGTAGTAATGCAGTATATTGTATGAACAATTAGCTTTGTAGCAGAAAAATATTGTTTAACCACATGGCCATTTTGCACTTTCCTGACACGTCCCATTTTTTCAAATATGCAAATATGTTACTTTATGTGGGTTAACTTCATAACTTTTCACAACATATCCAGGTGATTTTTAGATTGTACTTCATGTTGTTTATATTTTCAATATTTTTATGTAAATTATGGAATTATGAAAAATACTTTATTTTTAAGATTTTTAAAATGAAAATTTTTCTGCTTTTGCAGACACTCATTTAAAATAACTTGATAACTTATATTTCCTGCATGTCTGCTTTATGTTGACGTGTTTTTATGCATCTTCTTATTTTTGTAGGATGTGTGGGAGATTTGGCCCAGTAGAGACTGTGGTAGCGGTGATTCATGATGCAGTCCAAGACCGTGACACCAAAGTTTAATCCAAAACAGGTCTCGCCTGCGTTTATTGCTGCAGCAGGTACAAAATAAAATAGCCTTTACATTCAGCCATCAAACAAAGAAAATCCTACTCGTTTCTCTAACTCACCACTAAAACACAAAAGACGTCGCTGGTCCAGGCACAGGGGTCAGGGCTGTGTGCTCTCCAGCCTCCTTCCAGAGAGACAATGCTCTCAGCTCTGCTCAGCAGCTTTATGCAGCTTGATTAGGCTGCTCCCACAACCTGTGTCCAAGGTGCTGGACAACACAACCTCAGCATTAGGGCCTTGCATAATAGGAAAACCCAGGGGAAACATACCGCCCATCCACAGTTAACCCCTTCAGTGTCTCACAGATGTAACAAGGTTTACAACCTTAAGTGCAATTTTTCACATTTTCATGAAAATCGCCAAGTGGTTTTAAGGGACCAGTTCAGTTTTCAAGTGTCTTTCAGAAGCCTAAATAATAGGGTAAATTATTTACTACTAAAGAAACTAAACCCCACAGCATATGTAAAACTACTTTTATGAGGTTTGTTAACCCTTTAACTGTTAAAAACATATTAACGTTTGATACCAAAGTTATCCTGGGTATGCTGAAACATTCTTTTTTCGCAAATTTTTGCAATTTTTTGGGCAAATTTTATGTTTTAGCCGTGCAAAAATTCTACAGAGTTGTGCCTGATATATCTTTAAAATCCAGATGTGAACGGATGAAAAAGTTGAGACTTTAGTGCGAAGTTTGTTTGAGTTTTTAACAATAAGTTGCAAAACCTCAGATTCAGTTGCCGGATATATCAACCTCTAAGATAAATCAAACAAGTCCAAAATTCTGAAAAAACAAGAAAAGACATGTACAAACATGCTCACTAAACAAAAATGACCCCCCTACATGTGGTGATAACATGCTGTGTGGAAACATGGCAGGGCAATGAAGGGAAGGAGAAAGATTCGAAGCAGATTTGTTTTGTCACATTGTATAGGCTATAAGATTTTAAGTTTTTTGGTAGTGTGGACAGATGCATTTTACAACTTTACAGATCCGTAATACTATACACAGAGTGGACCATGCACAACCACCAAAACAAGGTAAATGTCAGCACACAAAGCAAGCTATAATATATTCAAAGAGAAAAAGAGGTGTGCCAATAGACAAAATTATGTAAAAAAGTGATAAATCTTTATTTCAACAATAGAAAAACTCCATCAAGGCATGAAGGACAAGTTAAAAACAATTAAAAAACATACATGAGTCAAAATGTTTGGCACAACCAGGTAAGGTTCACCAAACAAACACCTCCTCCATACAGTGGAACCTGGCCCCTAGTATGATACAAGTACAATAGAAGGATGAATAAGGCCCAAGCTGTCTAATGACCCTGAACAGATGAAGATAAATCTGCCATAACAATCATAGTGCGGCTATAGGATAAATGGGTAAGTATACATTAAGAGTCAGTGATCAGCAGGCAGGCATCAGTACAATAAGTCAACAGGGCGGCTCAGCAGTAGTGGAGGACGTGGAGGACACCCCACACGTTCCGTCTCCCAAGTGGAGACTTCCTCAGGGGTGAAAATTGTTTTTAACTTGTCCTTCATACCTTGATGGAGTTTTTCTATTGTTGAAATAAAGATTTATCACTTTTTTACATAATTTTGTCTATTGGCACACCTCTTTTTCTCTTTGAATATTATATAACTTTACAGATCCTTCATTTGGAGGCATCCATCTTATTAATGAGATAATCATTGATTCTTGTTTTTGATTTTTAGCTTTTTTGGGGGGGCATTCAATTTAACATACAAATGGAGAAAATCACATTTGTTTTATCAATGCCATGTTTTCAGGAGTATCCATGATAGCATTTCATTATCAGTGTCTACCTCTATGAACCCAAAAAGAATATTCCCCCAAAGGGATAGGTGAAAGGAAAGGATAAAAGAAAAGAGAAAAAAAAAGAAAAGAAAGGAGGATGTGTCATTTGGACTGCCCAGTGAAAATTATAAAAACAGAGGTAATAAGAATATGGCACAAATCAGTTTTTTCAGCACTTTTAATGCATTTGGAATTTCTTTCAGCTTCCAAGTAAATTGCTAAATTTGCTACACAGAAAACAAACTCTTATTCATCTGTGTTAAAGAAAAATTAAAAAAAAATAAAATAAAATAAAAAAGGGAAAGGGCAGCAGCAAGGGGTTGAATAAATATATGCAGGGTCAGATTATGGGCCGGGGCCACTTTCCTTTTAAAGAGGCGCTCCTGGTGGTCGCATGGCTGCCCAATATATGTGTGGGGATTGAATCTGGCTAGGTTGTCCCAGGTCCCTGTTTTTTTTTTTTTATGGATTTTTTAATTATGCAAATAAGCGTGAGGGGCTACATAGGTTTCAATGGAGCCCCTTAAGTATATTTGCATCATTTTAAAGCAATTTATTCTTAAATATAAGGGCATACAAAGCTTAAAGAAAGTGGAACCTGCCAGAGGATGCACACACCAGTATGTGAGTTTGCTTGGTTTACAGTCCTAGTGGTAGATTTTCTTTAAGTATATAAAGACAATAATACATTGAATTATAAAGTTGGTGAGGCGTACCATGAAACTTAATTTACCTTTCAGGTCTGATCCATTTTTCCCCATTTTATCTATCCTTTTGGCAATACTTATCACAAAATTTTTGGCAAGGCTGAAGTTTGTTTTGCCAACACTTTCAGAACTGTCTATTACAAACACAAGATCAATTGGCTTGCAGGATCTGTAGCAATCTGTGAAGTAAAGTATAAAAACATGTTTTATTGGCTTACCTTTTGGGAACAAAACATAAATCCAAGATTTTCATATTGTCATGCAAGTAGGTATGTCTGCATTAAGCCACTGATAGGCTGATATCAGCCTGTCAGTGAATATTTTGCAGTGTCACCTATATCTTAACGGCACTAAATAGTTTAGTACTGTTGGAAAATACTGTTGGAAAACTGTGGTCGATCCACCTGCTCAAGTAGGATGAGGGTGTTGGAGGTGAAGAGACCTATGATGACGATGAAACACAACTGCCAATAGCTGTGGCTTTATGTGATGTGCAGACAGAGACATGGAGAGCTGAGGACTTGGTGGTAGAAGAAGCGAGAGGTGATGATGAGGTCCCAAACCCGACATGGGTAGCAGGGTGCAGAGGTGGTAGCCACGTATTCACCGGCAGAACAAGTGAAAGGGGGCCAAGGTGCAGCAGTCAGCCTGTAGCCACATAGTCAACTACTACTGCCTGCACTGAGGAAATAAAGGCCATCCCACAGGGTTTCTGCAGTGTGGCATTTTTTCTCACAGAATGCAGAATATAGAATTTCCACAGAATTTCCACATACTGGAAATGGTACCTAAGCCTTAACAATCGGAGTACTTCATCTATGACCAGGCACCTTCAGAGTTAACATGAGCTGCAGTAGCTGAGACACCAAAAATGCCTGGAAATGTCTAAGGCTCCCCCTGCTTTAACTGGCACAGCCTTTTTCACAGCCTCCCAAGTTTTTTTCCATCCCCCAGATCATGGAGAGAAAGTGAAAGTTTGGCACATTGCACGCACAAAGTCTGGTCCTGATTAGGAGCATTTCCAAACTCATGGCCTTTAAAATGCTCCCATTCAGGCTCCTGGAGATGGACAGCTTTAAAGATCTGTTCCACAGTATGAAGTTCCTGGGGCTGTCCCATAGTATGAAGTTACCAGCAGGCAGTTCCGCCCTGCTCCAGCAGACTAAATAAAAATTTTTACGAAGTAATGCCATTAGTTCCGAAGTGCACCAGTAAGCACGTGGACTAGTAAGCACGGGCAGAGACATTACCTTAAAGGGGTTTGCCGACAAAAGAAGATTCTCAAATTTCAATCGAGTGATGTTTACACAATAAAGATTATTTTAACCCCTTACTTTACAATGTTACTCAGTTTTATTGCTGTTTTAGCTCCTATTACTCAGTGATGGTCAGTGTAAAACCTCAACCTCAAGCTGGCAAGGTGGTGTGTGTTAATGGTTGGAACTTTGTAGTTTTGAGCCAAGCCAAAATGACACGTCCCATTGCGCATGTGCTCAATTTGGTGGTGTAAATGTTCCTGGCCAACTATACAGACCTGCCGGAACTGCTGCATAGGGTGTGTGCTGTGTCTTCGCATATTTGGCTTTAACACCCTGTTTATGTGCGTCTATCTGCACTGGAGAGAAGCTCTGGCCTGACCACCCACTGCCTCATATCTGATGTACCAATTAGGTGGAATTCCACTTTACTTAACTTGGTACGGAACGTATTCAGATCCCTTTAAATTTTTTGTTTTTTGTTTCATTGATGCCAATTGGTAAGATCAAAAAATTCTTTGTTTTTGTCAGTAATTACATACGAAGTTCCACAAATTCAACTTTCACTGCAGGGCTTCACCAGTTGGGGCTCTATCACAGAGTGTACCGTTGGAAGCCTCTCCTCAGGCTTCCTATGAGAAATGAGATTCACTGGTCTGATGAGATGAAGTTTTAACTTTTTGGTTGGTGTTAATTCTAAGCAGTTTGTGTGAAAAAAAAACAGGCAAATACAATTCCAACATTAAAACACTTCCCAACAAGACAATAACCCCAAGCACACAGCAAAAATAACAAAGCAGAGGCTTCAGAACAGCTCCGTGACCATTCTTGACTGGGCAAGCCCTCACTTGAACTCAATTGAGCATCTGCAAAGAGGAATGTCAGAAAATCCCTAAAATCCTGGTGTGAAAACCTTGTTACATCATTCACAAGAAGATTTAAAAGACTAGCTCATAAGGGTGCTTCTACAAAATTCGGAGCAAAAGGTCTGAATACCATGTGATATTTAATTTTTTTTTGTTTAATAAATTAGCAAAAATTTCTACATTTCTGTTTTTTTTTATATCAAGATGCGGTGCAGAGTGTAAATTAATGAGCAAAAAAGGAACTTTCTTGATCTTATCAATTGGCTGAAATGAAACAAAGAGTGAAAAATGTAAAGGGATCTGTATGCTTTCTGTATCCACTGTATGCTGGAAAGGGTATGTCAGCAGCAGCACTTCGCCACTAGTGACTGGGCATCCATGATGGACATTTGTTCAGTGCTGTACTGCTTCCACCAAAATGGTTATCGCCGCTGGCGCCATCTTCAGCTCTACCATCCTCATGTTTTGACTGATAGAAAAAGCTATTCAGGCCATGTGGATGTAATGGTGGTAGACGGAAAGGAAGAGGAGGAGCATGTGCCAGGCAAGGCTCACAGGGTTGGTTCCTGGACTTGTGGTCTGCTTATGCACGGTGCAGCACAGGAACCTGGGGTGCAACTGGGGAGTGGAGAAGGGGGAGACACATCTCACCAAGGACAGCTTGTGCTTGTCTCTGGGCATCCTGTCCCAAATGAGCCTCTATATGCCCCAGGGCTTGCCACTGACACCCGAATTGTCTTTACACTCAACAGTGACAAATAGTGGGGGGCCACCCTGCTAGATCCATGTTACAAAGATATTGTAGCATCCTTAATTTTTATAATATAGCATATGACTTTGGTGCAGGCACTATTGGCTGAGTTTCAGTCCAAAGTTGAGAGCTCAGTGAAAGCACGAGGACGAGTGTGGAATGCCATGTTGGTTTTGCTCAACCTCCACCACCATCGGATGGGCACATAGTACCTGGAGGCAGAATGTGGAGAATTATCTGTCCACATGGTCTAGATGGTTGTCTAGACCAGTGATTTTCAACCAGTGTGCCGCGACACATGGTCGGGTGTGCCGCGGGGAAAGTTCCCCAAACTAGGGTGCCCCCTGTGTTTTGTTTCCCGGCAATGTGCAGCGATGCGCAGTCATGGCTTCTTACAATGTAGGAGACTGTACAATAACACATGCACAAGCTTTGAACCTCGCGCGACAAAATGACGTCACCGAGGCCGGCGCATCATCCTGAGAGCGGAGAGACTCTCGCATTTTCCCACCGCCAAGGTAATGCCCACCAATAATGCTGACTATATGAGCTTTTGCCTGAGTATATGAACTGTTGACAGAATACTCAGCATATGAGCTGGTACTTTTAGTACTCCAGCAGTATACTGCATATAACAATGAAAAATGTAAAATGAGAAATACTATAGTCATGAGGCTGGAGTACTACAAGTACCAGCTCATATGCTGAGTATATGAGCTGGCACTTGTACTCTGGCCTCATGGCCATAGTACTTCTCATTGTACCCCTTTATTTTGCAGTATATGAGCCACATAATAATCAGCACCATATACTAAAAACAGGGAGAAACTGAGAACTGTTGGGGAAGAGCTTTGTGTGTGTCTTTCCACCATTCCTGCCAGGATATCCCTTTTGTGTTTATCGAAACAGGCCCAGGTTTCACACTGAGTGAGTAAAATAAATTTAGAATCTATATTATTAACTATATGTATAATATGACTGTTTTAGTGTCATTTTGTGCTATTTTGGTTGGTGGTGTGCCCCAGGATTTTCTAAGTATAAAAAGTGTGCCGTGGCTCAAAAAAGGTTGCAAATCACTGGTCTAGAAACACAAAAAATAATAATGAAATGGCAGAGAGAATAAAGGGGTCTGAATGCCCAGAGCACCTTTAACTGCAATGAGAGGAAGGGTTTGTGGTTTTTCCATTGCTTTTTTTTTTTACCACTATGAGAACGACTAACTGGGTCTGAACACCCAGAGAGCCAAGGGAGCAAGATGTTCTCTCACGTGACATTACCTCACTCTCCCATGTTCCCAGCATGGGATAGTGATGTGTGGGGCATGCATAATTAACAGCCTGGAGCATCTGACATCTTGTCCCCGCACTCCTTGTTGCTAATATAATTTTCTTTTGTAGGTGATCCCAGCATGTCAAAACTAGCGATGGATCTCCAGATCTGCAGTAGAGATGAAGAGGAGCGAAGGTGAGTAATTCTAGGGTTGTTTTTTTTTTCAGTGGTTGATTTTCTTTAAAAGAATGGACATCCTCCTCTATGTCTAGAGAGGCAGTTCTACCATCGCCATAGACGGGGATTCTTTACTGTAAGAGCTAGAAGCCTTTCTTGAGAAAAACAATATGATGTGGTATGGGTAAAACATTTTATTTTATTTTTTTTCTAGGACTTTATGGGCCTGCATGCCCCAGGGAGAACCAGTACATCAGCCTCTCCCTCCCTATTTCTTGCAACATCCCCCACCGGGGCCTTGTCTTTTCTTGGGGAGTGAAGGGAGCCGGGGCCCAGAATTCCGAAGTGGCTGGCGGTTGCGGCCTAGGTACGCTAATGTCACGGTGCTTGGTATGGGGACCAGAGGGCTGTCTTACAGCCTGACAGGTCTTCAGCAAGTGGTGTGCGCAAGAAATTTGGAGGGAGAGGCTGATGTACTGGTTCTCCCTGGGGCAACCACAGTGTCTGTAGGATGAGTCCCTGGGAAATGGATGGGAAGTTCGTGGTGGTGACAGCCATATCCAGGGATCAGACGGAGGCAACGTTGTGCAAAAACAATCTCACAGAAGAACTGGTACTGGAGTGGTCATAGAGAGTGGTCCTCAGGAATGGTTCACCAGCCTGGTAGTAGATGCAGGCAGGGATGGAGCTGTGTCCAGTTGTGGAAGCTGCAGCTCTGAGTCTCCTGACTCTTGTCCTGGGTTTAGCTGTGTCAGCCCTGATGGTGAACTGACACAATCTCTCTCTTCACTGTTAGCTGGCAAGAGGATCTGCTCTCCAGGGAGATCTAGTGTTAAAAACCTTGCTGGAAAGAGCATGTGCTCAAAGACCTGAGGCTCCTCCTTATCCAGGGGGTTTTATTATGGTGGTCAGGTGGTGGCTAACTCTCCAATAGCACTCTAGTGTACATGGTGAAACACAATTGGTTGGAACTCACACCCAATTAACCATTGCCTGTTCAGACTTAATCTACAGCTACTAATTACCAAAGGCCTCCTGCACTATCCCTTTAGCAAGTTGCGCAGGCTCACCTGGGGAGAGACAGATAGAGGGCCCTATTCGCAACTACCCCCTTGCCTATACATTGGCAGGGGTGTTGCACATGTTTTTCCAACCTTATTTACTATGATACTCCTTTAATAACAATATATAGCACTGTTGTATTTTGTATAATGTCACTGTGTGAGATGATAGAGAGTTCCTGATGTCAACGATGCTGGCTAATATTACAAAATGAGGTGGTGTTATAATACTGATACTGATATGATGGCGCTATATTATTATTATTATACCTATTAAATCATGCAATCTTCAAAGCTATTATGAGTTTAGGGTCTTGTTCTCCTGTCTCACGCTGCGCTGAGCTATTCTCTGCTCTGTACCTCTACCCCCACCCTTGCATTCCAGGAAGAGCTCACACAGACACAGGCAGGGGAGGGGGGAGGAAGGTATATAGCAGAACTGTATGTGTGATAGGTGAGTGTGTCATTGTGTGTTATAACCATCTCATGGATCTCATCATCTCTCTTCTCGGATCTCTCTCTCTTTCTATGTGTCAGATACTAGTACAAAATTAGAAGCTAAATGAAAGTGTATATAAACGTGTACCCTGATAATCTAACCACATTGAACTAGAGGGATCGTGTAGTGTCTGCTTAGAGAGTCCCTGCCGACACACTCTGGAATTTTACACTGATCACCACTCAGTTATAAGAGCTAAAACAGTACTAAAACTGAGCAAAATAGTAAATTAAGGGCTTAAAAAAATTATATTTATTGTGTAAACATCACTAGTGGGTTGAAATTTAAGAATTTTCTTTCATGGACAAACTCCTTTAAGACCACTTGCAATTAGGATTACTAAAAGTCTGAATTTTTTACAACATTTTTGTTCAATTTGGTTAATTACTTAAAAGGAACTGGCATATGACTATTTTGTATTTACCATCCACACACTAAAAAGAAGAAATATCAAAGTACAAAAGCAGTGCACATCAAGTGAACGTGATGTATATTTTAACTCTGCAAGCATGGTTGATATATGCTGCAGATTTTTAGTGCAGATTTCAGCGCAGCAGATTTCCCCCTGGAATTGAAAAAAGCAACAAATTGGGATACCCATGGTTTTAAGACACTTTTCCAACAAGCCTTGTCTGCTCTGACATTGACTATTATGTCAAACAAGTGGCACTTTTGAGAACATTTTATACAAAAGTTTAATTGTAACACGGGCCCAAAGTAGCTTGAACTCTTTTACCAAGTGGAAACCAAATTGTTCCAAATAAAGTATTTAACAAATACGGAAAAATAAGTGAAACAAAAAATATTGCAAAAACACCTACATCAACCTATTAAATATGTAAGTTACATACCACAGCATCCACAGATTTCCTCGACAAAGCTCATGATTTCACAGCCCTTAAATAGAGAATTTAGATAAGTACTAATAGTGTAATTGGTTTTTTATGATGCATTCTAATTTTTATACAGGCAGTCCCCGGGTTACGTACAAGATAGGTTCCGTAGGTTTGTTCTTAAGTTGAAATTGTATGTAAATGTATACTTTGTAATTGTAACCCCAGCCAGAATAGTTTTGGTCTTTGTGACAACTGGATTTTAAAAATGTTGGGTTGTCATAAGAACCAGAATTAACAAAAAAGCTTAATTACAGACACCTTTTATAACTCCTACAGCTGATCTTTGTAGCATAGGGTTGAAGTACAGTAAATTACCAACATCCAGAGATCCGTTTGTAACTAGGGGTCGTCTGTAAGTCGGGTGTTCTTAAGTAGGGGACTGCCTGTATTGGTAAGGTAATTTATTTTAGCAGTTTAGGACTCTTTCACATTGAAAGGATGTCTTTCATTTGTTGCTTGTGTACAGTCCATTTTTAGCAGTTAGTTTGTTAGTGAATGGAAATTGGGGGATGGTATACTACTTTGTTTTAGAATGCAATAAAAAATATTTGAAACACTGATGTGACACATACTAGACACAAAATAAAAACCACTGATAGTCTGGCAGGTGGTGTGAAACCAACCTTAGAGACATTTGTGGATATGTGAGAAATATCACTAATTTGGTAAGGGAGATTAATAACAATAATACATAATGAAAAGATGTATTGTATTATAACAGTTTTAATTATAAGGGTGACACCTGATCAAATCCAGCATAATTCCCTGTAATGTAAACATTGGTAGCCTTTTTAAATATCTAGTGACCCTACAGACATCACCTGAACTTCAGGTTAACATATTACTTTTCTTTATTTTGGTTGCTCTTTGAGAGTGGGTTCTGGACATCCAATATACAAAACTGCCTGCTGTCTTGATCAGCAGTAACACAATATTAACTTAGTTTACTCATGTAAAAAAAGAAGGCTTGATTGTATTGTATTACTACAATACCTTTACATACATTTTTATCCCTTCCCTTACTAGGTTGAACTTGATGGACATGTGTCTTTTCTCAACCCTATAAACTATGTAAACTATGAAATAACTTCTGAATAAAGCATTACCGTTATGCCAGGACTTCCACGCTCTCCTGGAGGACCCTAAAAGGAACAATATATAAGATAGATAAGCCTTAAACTAAAGTATTAAAAGTATTAAAATGAATGTCACATTGCTGCCAAAATGTTTTGCAGCCAGATGACTTGAAATAGTCAATGGAACAGCTTATTTGGCTATAAAATCTTATAAAGCATAAAGGCTTATAAAGGCTATAAAGCAACCAACTAAGTAAGTGTGCGAGTACAAGAATGTGCTT
The DNA here is from genome assembly GCF_040894005.1 of Engystomops pustulosus. Classification (NCBI taxonomy): domain Eukaryota; kingdom Metazoa; phylum Chordata; class Amphibia; order Anura; family Leptodactylidae; genus Engystomops; species Engystomops pustulosus. Next base: position 128,777,288 of record NC_092415.1, on the reverse strand, counting down.
TTGCCCTATTGGTGTAGTGACTTAAGTGTTACTTGTGTTGTAATGATTTAAGATTAACCCCTACACCACTGCATAATAAATTCATATGGGACTCCACTCTACATCATGCAATCAAAACCTCTCCCTCATCCTCCCTGTCCTGTACCACCCACTAATAAAGACGACATGGCTCGCTGCACTGCGCATTGTTTTCCTGCGCATAGTTGTCTGGCAGTGAGGCAATACGCAACTCACTACAGAGTTTGTGTACCTCCCGTGCCTCACTGTCTAGCAACCATGCATCTTGTGACATGTTCCCTTTAAGAGTGGATACCTCTAATATGACATAAAACTCTATGACACCAGAATTATGTTTCTAGGTGCAAGCGTTCAGGAAATATATCCGTTTGAAGTGAGCCCCACTCTAGCCTGTCAGCTGAAGGCAGAATGTAGTAAGAAAGACTTTCACCCCTTTGGAAGGGGTTAAAGGACCTTTAAAGGTATGTCTGTATTTTAAGGGTGTACTGCGAATTGTGATTGTTTATTGCTGAACTTTTTTTTTTAGAATCTGTATAAATACAATGGACTTCATAAGTTCAAATGGCATACTGCTATGAGATGTGTGTGAAAATTTCCCATCTGGAAGCCAAGATACTGGATATAAATAAGTTTTAATGATGCTTCATCCATTAATCGTTTGCCTAGCACACTCTGAAGGTGTATGGTATTCTGAAAAGGTATAACGCGAGGCTATAACAGCATCCTCTTTTCTCTTTCTACAGGTATATACCTTTGATTGCTGAATGCATTTTCATCTATATACTCTGCCATTCATGTCATCCACAGACTACTTAATGGTATATTTCTCTGATTTCTGAATGCTTTTTCATCTGTGTACTTAGCCATTCATGTCACTCACAGATTGTTAAATGGAATATATCTCAATGGAATTTATCATCTGTATATTCTGTTCACTGGTAATACATTTGAAATCAAAATCACTTGATTTTTTTTAGAAATTATGTCATCTCCATTAATTAACATATGATGGACTTTTTGTAAAGAGTGCAACAAGCAGTGTTTTAGAAAATTAGCAAAGTATATCAACATAAAACCTTATTTTGCTAGAAACATGATGATCATAATTAGAAAACAGCTATGACTTTGTAACAAGCAGCAAGTTGTGACCCCACTGTGCTATCTAACTGTTTTGACCTTAGTCCACTCCGGACCCCTCCGGTATTCACCCGTTTACTGTTATAAAGGGATCTGGACTTCCTTGTGGAGATATAGATAGCAGTGGGCCAGAGGGCACAGAGGGGTCAGGCAAGGCGGGTAGTCAGTAACAGTCCATAGTCAAGGAAGCGTACAATCAGAATCCAAGGACAGGCAGAGGGTCAAGAAACAAGCCAGGGTTGTATACCAGGAAGTGCAGATCAGAATCAGGAACAAATCCAGGGTCACACAAGGGTAGCAGACAGAAACAAACACCAAACAGCAGGACTAGCAAGCTAGGAACCTTTGCCCAGGCGTGGAGAACAGGGCATGCTGGGGTATATGGTTGGAGGTGCATGCTGATAGGCTGGGAAATCCTAGTTGGGAAACACCCTGCCCCTTTAAGAAGGAGAGAAGTCACCCGCACTATAAGGGAGCAGAGATGCTGGAGCCTTGACTTGCTGAAACAGCATGTGTGCAACTAGGTGCTGCCGAGGTTGCTGCGCCTGCAGGATGGACCTCCACATCTGACACCTGTTTCTCCCAGGCCATTGGATGGTGACGCTGCATTTGTTGGCGCAGGGCCGTGGTGCCAACGTTAGCTCCCTGGCCACGCTTCACTTTCTTCCTGCAGATACGACATATACCCACGCTCGGCTCCCCTGGTGTCTTTACAAAAAATTGCCACACCACCGAGGTGGTAATTTTACCGCCAACACTCTGCACTAAGCGACTACTACCGCCACTGCCTCTCTGAGTCCCTGTGCCATTTGTTCGACCCCCATCCTCAAACTGCTGCCACCCTGCTGTCTCATGGCCACAGTAGCGACTTGCTGCTCCGCTGCCTGACGCGCCAGCTGACACTCTTTTCGTTTAACGATGATGAATCCTCTGCTACACTCAGCTCCCAAGTGCGATCAGCTACATCATCGTCAATTTGCATTTCCCAGCCTACTGCAGCTGCTGACTGTCCTCAAACACTTCGTCCTCGCTGAATAGTGGCTCTGAGCCCAGACCACCTAGTAGCTCTCTGGCTGCGGTAAAGGAACAGGACAGAGGCTGGTTGAGGACAGGTGAGGGCCGCTGACCTCTAATCTAACTAATTGTTGTATCTGAGGAACCCACAGACTCTTGGCTGGGGCTGTCAGATGTTATATTTGAGGAATTGGATGACCTAGTCAACCGTTCAACAACCTGTTGATTAACACTGCCGCTAGATGACAACGGCAGTTCTGACCTCATAGAGTCACCCCTGCTGTGACGTCCCCTTACTGTGCTGCCACCTCTGCCTGCTCCACCTGCCACCTTTCTGTCTGACATAGTGGTTTATAAACTACGTGACATGTAAATCTGGCTGTAAACTATAGCCCCAAAAAGGTATGGCAATTTGGGTTATACGGACACCCCACAACTGACACTGTGTAATTTCAGCGAACATCACTGTATAAACTATGTGGATTTGACACGTAAATCTGGCTGTAAACTATAGACCCAAAAAGGTATGGCAATTTGCGTAATACAGATACCCCACAACTGACACTGTAATTTCAGCTAAAATCACTGTATAAACTATATGGATTTGACAAGTAATTCTGGCTGTAAACTATAGCCCCAAAAAGGTATAGCAATTTGGGTTATACGGACACCCCACAACTGACACTGTGTAACTTCAGCGGACATCACTGTATAAACTATGTGGATTTGACACGTAAATCTGGCTGTAAACTATAGCCCCAAAAAGGTATGACAATTTGCGTTATACAGATACCCCACAACTGACAGTGTAATTTCAGCGAAAATCACTGTATAAACTACGTGGATTTGACACGTAAATCTGGCTGTAAACTATAGCCCCAAAAAGGTATGGCAATTTGCATTATACAGATACCCCACAACTGACACTCTGTAATTTCAGCGAAAATCACTGTATAAACTACGTGGATTTGATACATAAATCTGGCTGTAAACTATAGCCCCAAAAAGGCATGGCAATTTGCGTTATACAGACACCCCACAACTGACACTTTGTAATTTCAGCGAAAATCACTTTATAAACTATGTGGATTTGACACGTAAATCTGGCTGTAAACTATAGCCCCAAAAAGGTATGGCAATTTGCATTATACAGATACCCCACAACTGACACTGTAATTTCAGCGAAAATCATTTTATAAACGATGTGGATTTGACACGTAAATCTGGCTGTAAACTATAGATCCAAAAAGGTATGGCAATTTGCGTTATACAGATACCCGACAACTGACACTGTAATTTCAGCTAAAATCACTGTATAAACTATATGGATTTGACACGTAAATCTGGCTGTAAACTATAGCCCCAAAAAGGTATGGCAATTTGCGTTATACAGATACCCCACAACTGACACTATAATTGCAGCGAAAATCATTTTATAAACTATGTGGATTTGACACGTAAATCTGGCTGTAAACTATAGACCCAAAAAGGTATGGCAATTTGCGTTCTACAGATACCCCACAACTGACACTGTAATTTCAGCTAAAATCACTCTATAAACTATATGGATTTGACATGTAAATCTGGCTGTAAACTGTAGCCCCAAAAAGGTATGGCAATTTGGGTTATACGGACACCCCCCAACTGACACTTTGTAATTTCAGCGAACATCACTGTATAAACTATGTGGATTTAACACGTAAATCTGGCTGTAAACTATAGACCCAAAAAGGTATGACAATTTGCGTTATACAGATACCCCCCAACTGACACTGTAATTTCAGCGAAAATCACTGTATAAACTATATGGATTTGACACGTAAATCTGGCTGTAAACTATAGCCCCAAAAAGGTATGGCAATTTGCATTATACAGATACCCCACAACTGACACTCTGCAATTTCAGCGAAAATCACTGTATAAACTACAAGGATTTGACACGTAAATAAGGCTGTAAACTATAGCCCCAAAAAGGTATGGCATTTGCGTTATACAGATACCCCACAACTGACACTGTAATTTCAGCGAACATCACTGTATAAACTATGTGGATTTGACACATAAAGATGGCTGTAAACTAGAGCCCCAAAAAGGTATGGCAATTTGCATTATACAGATACCCCACAACTGACACTCTGTAATTTCAGCGAAAATCACTGTATAAACTACATGGATTTGATACATAAATCTGGCTGTAAACTATAGCCCCAAAAAGGCATGGCAATTTGCGTTATACAGACACCCCACAACTGACACTTTGTAATTTCAGCGAAAATCACTTTATAAACTATGTGGATTTGACACGTAAATCTGGCTGTAAACTATAGCCCCAAAAAGGTATGGCAATTTGCATTATACAGATACCCCACAACTGACACTGTAATTTCAGCGAAAATCATTTTATAAACGATGTGGATTTGACACGTAAATCTGGCTGTAAACTATAGACCCAAAAAGGTATGGCAATTTGCGTTATACAGATACCCGACAACTGACACTGTAATTTCAGCTAAAATCACTGTATAAACTATATGGATTTGACATGTAAATCTGGCTGTAAACTGTAGCCCCAAAAAGGTATGGCAATTTGGGTTATACGGACACCCCCCAACTGACACTTTGTAATTTCAGCGAACATCACTGTATAAACTATGTGGATTTAACACGTAAATCTGGCTGTAAACTATAGACCCAAAAAGGTATGACAATTTGCGTTATACAGATACCCCCCAACTGACACTGTAATTTCAGCGAAAATCACTGTATAAACTATATGGATTTGACACGTAAATCTGGCTGTAAACTATAGCCCCAAAAAGATATGGCAATTTGCATTATACAGATACCCCACAACTGACACTCTGCAATTTCAGCGAAAATCACTGTATAAACTACATGGATTTGACACGTAAATAAGGCTGTAAACTATAGCCCCAAAAAGGTATGGCATTTGCGTTATACAGATACCCCACAACTGACACTGTAATTTCAGCGAACATCACTGTATAAACTATGTGGATTTGACACATAAAGATGGCTGTAAACTAGAGCCCCAAAAAGGTATGGCAATTTGCATTATACAGATACCCCACAACTGACACTCTGCAATTTCAGCGAAAATCACTCTATAAACTACGTGGATTTGACAAGTAAATCTGGCTGTAAACTATAGCCCCAAAAAGGTATGGCAATTTGCGTTATACAGATACCCCACAACTGACAACCAGTGAGAGGTCCACAAATCACTTATTTGTCCAGATCCCCCTTAAAGAACAACCAGGGATTGGTCCACAAATCGCTACTGCAGATGCATGAAAGTCAAACAGATTTCTTCCTATTCGATTTTGTCACTAAACAGAACTGCTATTTGGGGTATACAGATCCCCCTTAAAGAACAACCAGGGTTTGGTCCACAAATCGCTACTGCAGATGCATGAATGTGAAACAGATTTCTTCCTATTCGATTTTGTCATTAAACAGAACTGCTATTTGGGGTATACAGATCCCCCTTAAAGAACATCCAAGGATTGGAGCAAGAATCACTACTGCACAGTACAGTAGCAGCAGCTAGATGCTATAGACAGCACATCCACTGTAAACTGCCGGGATTGCAAATGGCAGACAGTTTTATAGGGCTGTGAGCCTGTGTGACATCACATAAGCCTGCTGGTCGCTGATTGGCTTACAGGTCTGCAGATGTCATCGGGGGTGTTGACAAGATGAAGCACTAGATGCGCGAAACGATTCATCTCTTAAAAACGCTCCTGTGTAACCATGCTCTTCTCCCTGTGGTGTATGCTGTCTTTAATGGTGTAAAGAAATAAAGAAGATACATTTTAAATACATGGTGAGTGCCAACCTTTTCTTTGTCTTCTTTTCATCGACATACCTAAATACTCTGTTCTGTGTCATACCTGTGTTTGAGCACCACCTCCTGCATATGTTTATATGTTACACCTACCCAGTAAGAAGAATTGGCTAGAGAGACTCAGATACACTTCACATGCTATTTTTTTAAAAAAAAGGTCTAAGAAGCAGTGCCCCTTATACACTCTTCTCTTTTGCCAGTCACCCGGGGTGTTCCTTTCTCCATACCAGAGTTCTCTGCCCCATGTAACACGTTGTGCTTGTGCCCATTTAGCTAAAAAAAGAGGGGGGGGGGGGAACTTCGTTCCCGCGTATCAGAGTAAACTTCGGGTTCTTGACTAATAGAATTTTTTGTCAAATTCGTATCAAATCCACTTTGTTAGAATTGATTCACCCATCTCTAGTGGTGGTATACCCAACCATTGTTGTTTACTTCTTTTTCAAAACAAATTGTTTGAAATTAGGAAATCGCTATTAAATGCTTTTTCTTCATAATGTACAAGTTGCTGTAGCATGAATTTTTTGGGTTTTCTTATAAAAGTAATAGTAATATTAACCCCTTCCCGACATTTGACGTAATAGTACTGCATGGCGGGAGGTGCGTTCCCGCAAAATGCAGTATTATTACGTCATGCTTCTGGCCCCGGCTCCTGAACGGAGCCGGGGCCAGAAGCTGCGGGTGTCGGCTATATATTATAGCCGACACCTGCCCCTAACACCCGCGATCGGAGATTTCTCCGATCGCGGGTGTTAACCCCTAACACGCCGCGGTCGCGCTGACCGCGGCGTGTTAGAGGCATTTAAAGTTTGACAAGAGGGAATCGGACCCCCCCGCGGCGCTTACCGGGGGGGTCCGCTGCTCCGATCGCAGCCCCGGGACTGCCGGTGCCCGGGGCTGCGAGATCTTCATCCCGGTGCCGGGTCCCTGCCTCCTGGCAGGACCCGGCTGTAAGACACTGGGCATGCGCAGCATGCTCAGTGTCTTACATTACACAGTGCAATACATCTGTATTGCACTGAGTAACCTGTAAAATAGCTTGAACAAGTGATCAGAAGATCACTTGTTCAAGCTTAGATGGCAGTAACTGTAAAAAAAGTAAAAATAAATAAATAAAGGTTTTTTTTAAATAAAAATAAATAATAAAAGAAAGTGAAAGTCCCCCCAAACACCACATTTCCCTGTACACAAGTAATAAAGTATAAAAAAACACTAAATCACAAAAAAACCCACTTATTTGGTATCGCCGCGTCCGTAACAATCTGTACAATAAATCCTAATCATAATTGGACCCCCTCGGTGAACGTGGTAAAAAAAAAAACCCAAAAACATGCCAAAAATTTCAACTTTTTATCAAATTGCTTTACAAAAAATGTTCTAAAAAGTTATCCGAAAAAGTTACAAGCACCAAAATGATACCAATGAAAAGAACAACTTGTCACGCAAAAAATAAGCTTACAACCAGCTCCGTAAACCAAAAAATACTATAATTATGCCACCATAAAAATGGAAATACTAAAACAAATGCAATTTTTTCTATTCTAGTTTTCCTTCAATAAAATTGGACAAATATGAAATAAACTATATAAATGAGGTATCACCGTAATCGTAGTGATCCGTAGAATAAAGATAATATATTATTGTTATGCTACAGTGAACACCCCCCAAAAAAATGCTAAAAATCCAAAACAAGAATTGATGATTTTATTTTCCTCCACACGTAAAAAGTTAATAAAATTGCTTCATTAAGCTAAAAACCCACTAAAATTAAGTTTTTTTTACAGTGCATCTCATCTCGCAAAAAATAAGCCATTATGTGTCTAAATAGCTCAAAAAATAAATAAAGATTGTATAGCCTATTCCCAACGCGCATTGTTATAGAACGGTGCGGCGGGTAGTGACTTGCCAACACGGTTCAGACACAGTGATCGGGGTAAGACGGCGGCTGTTCCTGACGGCCATTCATCCTGCCCCATGGACCAGAAGGGTTACGTCCCCCCCACATGATCGCTGCTACTGGCTCATCAATTCAGACCAGCCAATAGCAGCGAATTTACTTATGACGTCAGTAATACCGGTCACCATGTCTGTAGACACGGTGATCGGGGCAGGGTGGCGGCTGTTCCTGACAGCCACCAATTTTGCCTTGCGGTCCAGAGGGGTTTTGTTGCCCCCCTCTGTCCATGTTTGCCGCTATTGGCTGGTCGATTTGGTCCAGCCAAAAGCAGCAATATTCGTCACAATGGGCATCGCTAGGGTGAATAAGAGCAACACTTGGCGAAAATTTCCCTACGAAAAAACAAGATTTGGTACAAAAGCGCTGGTCGTGCACATTGTACAGATTACGCTGTACAACTCTTACGTGCTGTTCCAATGTGCAGGTCCTGCCGTATCATTTCTCCATTTTCAAGAGGAAGATATTAGGAAACTAATATTGGGACAAGAAGGACGGAGCCCCAGTACCTCTGGTTTAGATGTTCCTGTGTTTTGCTAGGACAGCATTTTCCCGGTGAATTCTGCTGCTTCTAATGGTAGGACTCAATAAAGAGTCTGTTCCAAAAGAGAAGTTAGGATGGACACTATATACTAAGGATGGACACTATATACTAAGGATGGACACTATATACTACTAAGAGACATGCGACAACTCCAGAGTGACAAAAGTTTAGTTGGTCCCTTGGTATATTCCACCTCCTTATACGCAACACATTCACAATTCACGCCCAACCTGTTGTGAATTAATTTCGGTAAAATGAATAATTGTAACAACTGTTAGGTTACGATGCTCCCTATAACCCTCCATTATTTCATATGGGGCGCCACATAACGGGCACTGAACGTTCCAGAAATAATTGCAATTTCCATCTTGGACTCCATCGCACATCATATTTGGAAACCACCTATATGTTCAAAATGCTCATTTCACCACATGTATTACACTATACCACATATTACACCTTGCTATATTCCCCAAGGGGTGTACATTCAACAATTAGGGTCACTTTTCGGGTTTTCCTCTGTTTTGGTACCACTACGGCTCTCCAAATGTATCCTGACACATGTGAAGGATTTCTGTCAAATTTGGCCTCTAAAAGACAAACATCCCTCTTTTCCTCTACTGTGCGCCCATAAAGTATTTTATATGCACATGTGGGGTACTTCTACACTCGGGAGAAATAGTTTCACTCCTTTTTTGGGGTTATTTAATATATTATCCCTTGTGGCTTACAAAAATTAGGGGTAAAGTGACATTTATAGGAAAATTTTCACCTTTTTAATGTTTAGGGCCTAATTGGATCATTCACCTGTAGGGGCAAATACATATATTACACATTGCAAAATTCTCTAAGGGGTGTGCGTTCAAAAATTAGGGTCACTTTTCGGATTCTTATCTGTTTTATACCACTAGGGTTCTCCAAATGCATGTCAAACATTTCTGTCAAATTTGGCTTCTAAAAGGCAAACATTCCCCTTTCCTTTTACTGTGCGCCCATACAACATTTTATATACACATGTGGGGTACTTCTACACTTGAGAGAAATAGCTTTACACATTTTGGGGGGTTATTACATTTTTTTTATCCCTTGTGGCTATAAAAAATTAGGGGTAAACTGACCTTTATAGGAAAATTTTTAACTTTTTCCTATTTAAGTCCTAATTAAATCAAACACCTTTATGGACAAATACACATATTACACCTTGCTAAATTCTCTAAGGGGTGTGCTTTCCAAAATGGTGACACTTGTTGGGGTTCCCCTCTGTTTTGGTACCACTACGGCTCTCTAAATGCATCCTGACATATGTAAAGGATGTCTGTCAAATTTGGCTTCTAAAAGTCCAACGCCCCTCTTTCCCTTCTGAGCTTCACTGCGTACCCATACAACATTTTATTTGCATGTGTGGGGCAATTTTATACTCGGGAGAAATGCTAGTACACATTTTTTTGGGGTTGTTTCATCTTTAATGCCTTATGGGATACAAAAATTAGCCGTAAAAGTGACTTTTTTGGGAAAATGTTCATCTTTTTCCTTTTAGGGACCTATTTGAAGCAAACACCTGTAGGGGAAAATACACATATTACACCTTGCTAAATTCTCCAAAGGGTGCACTTTCCAAAATGGTGACACTTGTTGGGGTTCCCCTCTGTTTTGGTACCACTAGGGCTCTCCAAATGCATCCTGACACATGTAAAGGATGATTGTCAAATCTGGCTTCTAAAAGGCCAAAGCCCCTATTTCCCTTCTGAGCCCTACTTTACACCCATACAACACTTTATATGCAAAAGTGGTGCAGTTCTATGCTTAGGAGAAATAGTTCTACACATTTATGGGGGGTGTTTCATCTTTTATCCCTTGTGGCTTACAAAAATTTGGGGTAAAAGTGACTTTTTTGAGAAAATTTTCACCTTTTTTCCTTTTTGGGGCCTAATTGAATCAAACACCTGTTGGGGCAAATACACAAATTACACCTTGCTAAACTCTCCAAGGGGTGTACTTTCCAGAATGGTGTCTCTTGTTGGGGCTTTCCTCTGTTTTGGTACCATTATGGCTCTCCAAATGCATCCTGACACATGAAAACTTTTTCAGCCATATTTGGCCTCCAAAAACGAAACAACGCTCTTTCCATTCCAAGTGCCCCCCTGTGCCCGTACAGAAGGGTACAGTGACAAAATGGGTATTGGCATACTCAGGAGGAATTGCCCTCAACATTGTAAAATGCATTTTCCTTTTTAACCCATTGTGAAGGTGCAAATTTTAGTGTTCAATGAATCTATAGTAAGATAAAATTACATTTCTGTAATTTCACTTTCATTTATCTTTCACCCTCATGAAACGTTCATAGGGTTAACAAAATTCCCAAAGGTTGTTTTGAATATTTTGAGGGGTGTAGTTTCTAAAATGGTGTCATTTGTGGGGGTTTCTTGTCATGTGGGCCTTATAAAGTCACTTCTAACTAAATTGACCCTCCAAAAGTAGGTTTTGATGATTTTCGTGAAAATCTGAAAAATTGCACCTAAAGTTATAAGCCTCCTAACATCCTAAAAAAAGGAAAAGATGTTTGAAAAATGATGCCAAGTTAAAGCAGACATATGGAAAATGTTAGTTATCAAGTTATTTTAGTGATATGACCAACTTTCCAAAAAGTAGAAAATTTTGAATTTGGAAAACATCGTTTTTTTCAAAATTTTTGCCAAATTTCCATTTATTTCATAAATAAATACTAAACATATTGATTAAATTTCTCAACCAGCATGAAGTACAATGTGTCACAAAAAAACAATTTCAAAATCAACTGGATATGTTAAAGTGTTCCAAAGTTATAACCATTTATAGTGACACAGGGCAGATTTGAAAAAATGGGCCGTGTCAGGAAGGTGAAAAGTGGCTTCAGCGTTAAGGGGTTAATATTGCTGCAATAAAATGTTATTTTTTTATGCACCGGAGTAATAAAGTTTTCTGATATTTGCTATGTGGATGAGATCCTTACTTGAAACATTTTTCTGGTTTTATTCAACTATTCATAATAGCAATTTTATGATATAAGAAAAAGTAAATGCAATAAAGACACTCACAGGAAGCCCCGATGAGCCTGTGGCACCACGTTCTCCTATATGTCCATTAGGTCCAAATTCTCCCTAACCAAATAAGATGAAAATTTTAGAACATTTTACAATTTAAAGTAAATTATTGAGCGCAGCACAAAGGAAATAAATGAGAACTGAAGATATAATATTATTTATATGTTTTATAAGATCAGTTTCTACATTAAGTATTAAAATATTACAAAGATAGATAATATATTGGAAAACAAAAAAATACAGACACATAAAAAAAGCAGATTGAAAGATGAAAATGTAAATGGAATTTTACAGGTTCTCCCATTGCTCCTTTTGGTCCTTGCTTCCCTTTCTCTCCAATGTGTCCTCTTGAACCCTTATGATAAAAAAAAATTATGAAATAGTTTCTGAAATGTTATTTAATCTCAGATTAATGACTTGTGGCACAATGTTACAATGTTAGGACAATATAGGTCAATATGATTCATCCATTCTGATTTTTGCAGTGAGAAACATGAAAAGATAAGCATAAGAAGGACCATTTTCTCCAACCCACATTTCCTGCTTTATACTTTAAATCCAAAACAAGACAGCTTATTTGAGGACTATGTTTCACCATCCTGAGCTCAATTATCTTTTAATTTTTCTGTTGTCTTCACTTAATTTGTTTTGGAATGCATAAAACCTACTGAAATACTTTAACAGTTTCCACAGGAGGATGAAAAACACAGCATTTTTAAATGCTGTTCAATTCACTAGGGCTACTAGAGATGAACAAAACAAAGTGGATGAATTTGATCTAAAGTTCATGGAAACCTGTATTCACCACTGAAACAATGCACAAGTCCTTTGGGAGCAGGGGGTATGAGACAGTGTCACAGTCTGTAGCCATATGTCAGTCAGCCTAGGGTAGCCACTGCTTAGTATAATAGTATGTCAGAAGGTTAGTATTAGTAACTCACAGGCACAGGCAGTAGTCAAAACCCGTTGGCACATGGGTTTAGGTATATTGTCTTTTATCGCCTTGTGAAGTTTTTTGCCATGACAGCCTGGAGTATTTATAAAACTCCAAGACCTGCCATTGCTGAAGATCTGTAACAAATTCTCCAGCTCTATAACAAATTCTCCATATACAGGCAGTCCCTGGGTTACGTACAAGATAGGTTCTGTAGGTTTGTTCTCAAGTTAAATTTGTATGCAAGTTGGAACTGTATATATTATAATTGTAACCCCAACAAAAAATTTTTTGGTCTGTGTGAAAATTAGATTTTAAAAATGTTGGATTTTCATAAGAAATAAAAAACAAAAATACATAATTCTGCTCCAGGTGTCCCTGGGAATCATTCCTCAAAGTATTTTCCCTCTCAGTCCTCATTTAGTACCTCTTTTGTCTCATAGCAACCATGGTTTCCAGCTCTCAAAAAAACTTCAATCAGCAAGATGGAGGGGCGGGGCTTGCCTCCTGTCACCTCATCACAAGCGCCTGCTGCTGGCCAATGAGACCAGAGCTATCTTACATCTACCTATCTATCCATCTCATATCGATCTATCCATCTCATATCTATCTATCTATCTCATATCTATCTATCTATCTATCTATCTGTCTCATATGTATCTATCCATTTATCTCATATCTATCTATCTATCTCATATCTATCTATCTAATACACGAAAAGCAAGCAGCACTCCAGGACGTCAATGGTCAAGTGAAAAAAAGTGAAATTTCTTTATTCCATGTTTGGAAGTACAACAAGGTACAGCAGCAACATTTTGGCTCCAAGGAGCCTTTTTCAAGCCAAGTGACATAGGTGAACAAGATGTATATATACCAAAAACAAATGGTCACATGATCAGAATAACCCCCACCCTCCTGAATAAACATATCGCGTCATTACAATATAGTGTTCCTTATATTGCATAAAACATCATCTATAAGAAATTGAATACATGTAAATAAAGTGCTAGTGCATACATATACATTTTCATAAACTTATAAAACCCTTATTGTGGGAAATATGGATAAAGTGACAAGTGCAGTAAGTGTTAATAAAGAGATCGCATCTAATCGTAAGAGTTAAAAACATGTATAGCGGGTATCTCACCATCTCTTCCCATCGCAGTGCCGCGTTGTCTAGGGAACCACCTACGTCATGTATAAACAAACACTGACATCAAGAGTGTTCCGGACCGGGCAGCAACCATCTCTGAGTGCTGCAAACAAAGGGTAAGTATAGGGTGTGATCAATGGCACAGCGGAGGGCATATAAGGATGTAGAGCAAAAGAGATATGGGCAGACGGGGCAGAGAACGAGTGATTTAACCCATATAGCCAGACACTCAAAATACGTGTCCCTGTGACCAATTCTAGGTCCATTCGGGATTGCCAAGATATTGTCTCAAAGCCCTATAGATAACCTGCATAGATCCTTATAACAGCCACTCCCATGGCACATAATATGATCACCCAAGGGCATCTGTGTGTTACACAAAGCAATTTTTAATGTATAATGAACAAAATACAGCATTCCAAAAAAAAGAAAAATATAGTGTTCCAAAAACAATAATGGCGGCTGTTGGGTAAAGCAAAAGAGGATGCATCATCAGAAGAAAGGATGGTGAGAGTGATCCCGGTATGGCTTTAAGATGTTAATGAGATCTGCAACGCAGAAAGAGAATAGTTAATTACAAGTTAGTCAACAAGAATAAGATATGTTATACAGGTTATAGTCACTATGAACCTATACTTCAATAGAGACAGCAGAGGACTTCTTAGGCTAGGACCTTAAATTATACATTACATAAACCCATCAGATATTGCTTAGTTTAAAGTCGACGTTTAACCCTTTAGGTCTTAGCGTGTCTACGGTATGTATCCACTGCAATTCTTTTCTTTTCAGGATACGTTCCCTATCCCCACCTCTCCGCAACAGGGGCACATGATCAATCAATTGGAAATGTAAGTCTCTACCTAGATGTCCTGCCTCAACTAAATGTTTTGATACCGGTAGATCCCTTCTGCCACTACAGATTGTATAACGATGTTGGTTGAATCTGACTTTAAATTCAAGGGTCGTTACATTCTTGACTACGCCTGCAACATCGGAATTAAAGCGCAAACTAGAGAACGACTCCAAAAGGTTGGTAACCCTACAACTACATCTTGGAACATTGAGCGAGTACTTTAAATCACACATGATACCAAGGGGTATGCGGCCTAGAATCGCACCCACTTTTTTTCTACACAATATCCGAATTCTGTGCGAAGTTCGCACAAATCTCCAACAAATATGCTATGGATTTGACACTTCTTAACATTGAATTCCTCAAGAAAGAAATTGCCATATTAAAAAACAAAATAGAGACTACTAAGTCCACATTAAAATCTTCGTTGTCTGATGAATACTTCACTACACACAACGACTTGATCAATACTAAACTTCTGCACTTTAGACGAGAACAAGAAGAAACGCAAACGCAAGTGTCAGGTTCGCTAGGGAGATTGCTGGGACTTCTGGTTCTTCTGGTGGTACCAGCAGCGTTCTCCGATCCGCGCAAACTCCACCTCTCGTCCTGGGCAGCGGCTGCTAAGATCTCGCGCTGTCTAGGAGTGGCTGGGACTTTGAACCTCTGCTTGGTGCCTGGTTGTTTCTGCACCATGAGGGGTTAATTCCCAGATGCTGTCCAGCACCTATCAGGTTCTGGAGGTGGAGTTCTGGCTGCATAAATTGCAGCTTCACTAGTCACCTGTGCCAGTGTTTGAAAATCCCTTTCTCCACTCGCTGCTCTAGGTTGTATTGCTCAGTATCTTTATCTGTATTGTTGTTACCTCGGCTAGTTTTTGACTTTGACTCTTTGCTTACTGATTTTGCTATTGACGTACCCTCTCGTTGTGATTCCGGCTTGTTTACCATTCTTTTGTGTTTTATGTTGTCAGTCTGTTTGTGTTTTCCTTCCCACACTTATTCCAGTGTATCTCGAAGTCTTCAAGTAGTCGCCCCACGGTTTAGCGTGGGGGGGCTATAGGAAGGGACAGAGGTTGGGGCAAGCTCAGGGCTCACTATCCCCTGTCTTTTGTGTACCAATCTTAACAGAAACACTGGCCACACATAGGTCTGCATCCTGTATCCGACCTGCTACATTCTCTCCTCCCATGGAGCCTTTGTCAGCTGTGGTCACTCAGGTCCAGACCCTAACTCAGTTTGTTCAGGATCTAGCCTCCCGTCTCCAAATTCAGGAATCTATGCAGGTCCCGCGGCAGACATCACCGCAGGATCCACTGCCACCCACACCTGAACCTAAGGTTCCTCTCCCTGACGTGTTTTTTGGTGACCGTAAGAAATTTTTTTCATTTCGGGAGGGCTGTAAACTTTATTTTTCCTTACGTCCTCGTTCATCGGGCACAGAGATTCAAAGGGTGGGCGTGGTAATTTCCCTGCTGCGTGGGGATCCGCAAAATTGGGCCTTTTCTCTCCCACCTGACTCTCCATCCCGTTCTTCTCTTGACGCTTTTTTTTCTGCTTTAGGCCAGATTTATGACGAACCTGACCGCCGAGCACTTGCAGTTTCCCACCTTAGATCTCTGTGTCAGGGAAAACGGACAGCAGAAGATTATTGTGCCCAGTTCAGACAGTATGTGACTGACTCGCAATGGAATGACTGCGCCCTAAAAGACCAATTTATGTCCGGACTGTCAGACCGAGTACAGGACTTAGTCTTAGCTTATGCCGAGCCTCAGACATTAGATGATGCTATGACTCTGGTCATCCGAGTTGATCGTCGCCTAAGATCCAGGCGATCACCTCGGGTGTCCTCTGACTGTCAGCCAGCGGCCAGTCTGTCTCCAGGTAGTCCAGAATTGGAATCCATGGAGCTGGATAGCATCTCTCCTGCACAGCGGAAGCAACATCGACTGAGACGTCATCTTTGTTTCTACTGTGGAAGTCCTGATCATCTGGTCAACACCTGTTCCAAGAGGCAGCAGCAGGAAAAACTTCCGCTCCTAAGCAGTAGTCGGGGGGACTGCTTAGGAGCTCAGGTACTCCCAATTGTGTCTAGAATGTATTTACCTTGTACAGTTAAGTTTCAGTCTGTTTCCTGCACTGGTCGCGCCTTTTTGGATTCAGGTGCTGCGTCTAATTTAATCGATTATAAGTTTGTCTCTCAGTTTTGCATGTCATTGATTCCATTGTCCACTCCTATCCAGATGTCAGGTGCGGATTTGACCCCTCTACAGGCAGGGTTGATCAAATTCAGAACCCCGCAGATAAAGCTTATGGTAGGAGCTATGCATGAAGAGTGGTGTTCTTTCCTAGTTATGGAAAACTTGTCTGAAAATGTCATTCTTGGTCTACCCTGGCTCCGGATCCATAATCCGGTAATTAATTGGGAAACTCTGGAGCTGGTTCATTGGGGTCCTCACTGTAAGGATCACCTGTCCAAAGTTTCATTATGTACAGTAGTAGCGGAAGATCAGAGTCTTCCAGGTTTTCTCTCTGATTACTCAGATGTGTTTTCAAAACCCTTGTCCCAAGTCCTTCCTCCTCACAGGGAGTTTGATTGTAAAATTGACCTTCTTCCTGATGCTAGATTGCCAAAGGGTCGTATATATAACCTGTCGGTACCAGAACGGGAGTCACTGAAGAGTTATATTGATGAGAGTTTGGCAATCGGACATATCCGTCCCTCTGAGTCGCCCACTGGGGCCGGGTTCTTTTTTGTTGAGAAAAAAGATGGTGGTCTACGGCCGTGTATTGATTATCGAGAATTAAATAAGATAACGGTAAAAAACTCAGGTCCTCTCCCCTTGATCCCGGATCTCTTAAATCAGGTTTCTGGGGCCCAAGTTTTCTCTAAATTAGATCTCAGAGGGGCTTATAACCTGATTCGGATCCGAGAAGGGGATGAGTGGAAAACCGCATTTAATACACCTTTGGGGCACTTTGAATACCTGGTTATGCCCTTTGGTTTGAGTAATGCCCCAGCGGTTTTTCAAGGGTTTATGAACTCCATCTTTCATGATTACATCGGTGTGTTTATGGTGGTATATCTAGACGATATTTTGATTTTCTCTCCTGATATGGTTTCTCACCAGCAACATCTCCGCCAAGTACTTACCAGGTTGCGCAAAAACCACCTCTTCGCTAAGCTGGAAAAGTGTGTTTTTTGCGTCCAGAAGGTTTCCTTCTTAGGTTATGTTGTGACTCCCTCTGATGTACAGATGAATCCGAGTAAGGTTCAGGCGCTCACGGACTGGGTTCGGCCTACCAATCTTAAGGCCCTACAACGTTTTTTTAGGTTTCGCTAACTATTATCGGAACTTTATAAAGAGCTTTTCCGTGATCGCCACACCCCTCACGGATCTGACCCGTAAGGGTGCTGATCCGAACAATTGGTCCCCTGCCGCTTACTCAGCGTTTGAAACTCTAAAAACGGCATTCTCGTCAGCCCCGGTTTTGGTTCAACCTGACCTCTCTCTACCGTTTGTTGTGGAGGTTGATGCCTCCGAGGTAGGAGTAGGTGCAGTGTTGTCTCAGGGGTCTTCCACTCTCACCAGACTTAGGCCCTGTGCATATTTCTCTAGAAAATTTTCTTCTTGTGAGAGGAATTATGATATTGGTAATCGAGAGCTCCTTGCCATTAAGTGGGCATTTGAAGTCTGGCGACACTTTTTGGAGGGAGCTCTTCATCCGATAACTGTGCTCACGGATCATAAGAACTTAGTATATTTGGATACTGCTAAGCGCTTGAACTCACGTCAGGCTAGGTGGGCCTTGTTTTTCTCTCGCTTTAATTTTGTGGTCACCTACCGACCTGGGTCAAAAAATGTGAAGGCTGATGCCTTGTCCCGTAGCTTCGGGACTCCTGAGCTTCCAGAGGCTGCTGACAGTAATATTTTGTCTCCAGGGGTTGTGCTGGCAGCTGTCTCCTCCCACCTCTCCTCTCAAATTTTAGCAGGACAAAGATCTGCACCTAAAGACCTTCCGGAAGGCAAATTATTTGTTCCTCCTTCTTGTCGTTTGAGAGTGTTGGAGGAGACGCATTGCTCGGTATTGGCTGGTCATCCGGGAATGCGGAGTACCTTGGATCTCTTAAAGAGAAGTTACTGGTGGCCTCACATGACTAAGGATGTGCACGCATTTGTCCAAGCCTGTCAGGTCTGTGCGCGAGGAAAGACTCCCAGGAGACGTCCTGAGGGGCCTCTTCTTCCACTTCCAGTTCCCACCAGGCCATGGTCTAAAGTGTCTATGGACTTCGTCACTGATCTGCCAGCATCTCAAGGCTGTTCAGTGGTTTGGGTGGTAGTGGACCGTTTCTCTAAAATGGGACACTTTGTTCCATTAAAAAAGTTGCCTTCAGCTGAAGAATTGGCTGAATTGTTTATACAGAATATTGTACGCCTCCATGGTATACCAGATGATATTGTGTCAGATAGGGGCGTACAATTTGTTTCCAAATTTTGGCGAGCATTTTGTTCTAGACTGGAAGTTAATTTGTCGTTCTCGTCGGCGTTTCACCCTGAGTCTAATGGTCAGTCTGAGAGAATGAATCAGGAGATGATTCAATATCTGCGACTCTTTGTCTCGGACAGTCAGGACCAGTGGGTGAAATTCCTTCCGTTGGCAGAATTTGCTATTAATAACCACTGTAGTTCGTCCACACAGGTATCTCCGTTTTTCTGCAATTATGGTTTTCATCCACGTTTCTCTTTTTCATCTGTGCCTGTCTCTAATATTCCTCGAGCGGAAGCTATTACATCCAAGTTGCGCTCGCTCTGGTCACAAGTTCGGGAGAATATTCAGAGGGCACAAAATTCTATGGTCCAACAAACTGAAAGAAGGCGCACTAAATCTGATACGTTTGTGGTGGGGGATAAAGTGTGGTTATCAACAAAAAACCTTAAATTGAAGGTCCCCTCTTTGAAGTTTGCGCCCAGGTTTGTGGGTCCGTTTGTTGTTACTCATATTGTTAACCCGGTTTCCTTCAAGATTACACTTCCAGCAGGGTGGCGGGTCCATAACACCTTCCATAAGAGTCTTCTGAAGCGCTATGTTGAGCCTGTTTTGCCTCTTTCTGACCCTCCTTCTCCATCTATTGTGGAGGGGAATCTGGAATTTGAGGTGGAAAAGGTGGTGAATTCCAGATGGGTAGGTAACTCCCTGCAGTACCTGGTCCATTGGAAAGGTTTTGGTCCTGAGGATAGGTCTTGGGTTCCGGCTAGAGATGTTCATGCTCCACGGTTACTCAGGTTATTTCATCAGACCTACCCTCAGAAGCCATCTTTAAGATCTAGGGGTCCGAAGGCCCCCCGTCAGGGGGGGGGGGTACTGTCAGGTTCGCTAGGGAGATTGCTGGGACTTCTGGTTCTTCTGGTGGTACCAGCAGCGTTCTCCGAACCCCGGCGCGTATCCGCGCAAACTCCACCTCTCGTCCTGGGCAGCGGCTGCTAAGATCTCGCGCTGTCTAGGAGTGGCTGGGACTTTGAACCTCTGCTTGGTGCCTGGTTGTTTCTGCACCATGAGGGGTTAATTCCCAGATGCTGTCCAGCACCTATCAGGTTCTGGAGGTGGAGTTCTGGCTGCATAAATTGCAGCTTCACTAGTCACCTGTGCCAGTGTTTGAAAATCCCTTTCTCCACTCGCTGCTCTAGGTTGTATTGCTCAGTATCTTTATCTGTATTGTTGTTACCTCGGCTAGTTTTTGACTTTGACTCTTTGCTTACTGATTTTGCTATTGACGTACCCTCTCGTTGTGATTCCGGCTTGTTTACCATTCTTTTGTGTTTTATGTTGTCAGTCTGTTTGTGTTTTCCTTCCCACACTTATTCCAGTGTATCTCGAAGTCTTCAAGTAGTCGCCCCACGGTTTAGGGTGGGGGGGCTATAGGAAGGGACAGAGGTTGGGGCTGGCTCAGGGCTCACTATCCCCTGTTTTTTGTGTACCAATCTTAACAGCAAGAAGTGGAACCGGAACCTGGAGGATTACAAGACTGGCTTGGTTTATGGATGGCAAGGCAATCATGCTCCAAACAATCAGAGGGATACTCAAAAATGCAAATGACACTCCTGCAGTACATAGAAGAATGCCCCGAAGGATGATACTAATGGAAACGCCACAGCATTGAACTCATCGTTTTTTTTAGGGACACAAGAGACCACAAACCAGACCACCGATCCAGGACTCAGAGAGGGGGATGGAAACACCACAGGTCCAGGAAACACCCCACGACAGAAGCAGAAAATGGCTTCACCAGCTATGGCCCTCAGAAAGAGAAATCCCAACCATCAGTGGTAAATATCTCATATAAAATATTAACTGATCACCAAATGTCGGTCCTATCTAAGGGACTTTCCGTTTGTGTTATGACTAAACCGGACTGGTTTCAGATTGAAATTGATCTACAGAACTTCTTTAGGTCTATTAAGTTGAAACATTATTTCTGTAAGCAAACTGCTAATATTACAAGTGATGCTACACGTAACACTGAGCTTTCACTTAAACAATTCCAATTACGTAACACCAGCACCTTTTCACCCGACGTGGATGCTCCACATATTGAGGCATTCACGTCTGCAGTAAAACAAGAGGTACAAAGGTTATGGGTATCAACCTCCACACATGGTCTTTCTCACCCAAACTTCACACGTGAGGAGATTCGTGCATTGGATGAGCTGGCCCATGACGGCGACATCACCATCAAGCCTGGCGACAAGGGCGGTGCTGTCGTCGTCATGGATACCAGCTCATTCCTTGCAGAGATTCGCAGACAACTATCCGACACAATGGTCTATCAAAAAACTTCTTCTGACCCTAAGTTTGCCATTGCCAAAAAAATTAAGATTATACTGGATGCAGCTAAATTTGTGAATATCATAGATAGTGATATGTACAGATTTCTGGTAATACAACATCCCACAACGCCAGTGCTATATACCCTACCTAAAATTCACAAAAATCTTACATCTCCCCCTGGCCGTCCAATAGTTTCTGGCAGTGGCTCAATTTTCTCCAACATTACCACTTTTCTAGATAAAATACTTCGTGATTTGTCAACCTCTGGTCAATCATATATACAGGATACAACAGATTTTCTAAACAAGCTCAAAGAGGCAGAATCTTATGTCCCCAGCAATGTCCTGTTGGCATCGTTCGACGTGGTTTCTTTATACACGTCGATAGACCACCACAGAGGTATTGCTGCTGTTAAACGCAAATTAGCAACTATGGATTATACACCTAAAACACAACAGTTTGTAACAGACCTTTTAGAACTGGTATTGAAAAATAACTATTTTCTTTTTGGTGATGAATTTTATTTGCAGTTGATGGGTGTGGCGAGGGGTGCCAATAGGGCACACACCTATACCAACATTGTCATGAGGGCCTTGGAGGAGGACGACAACTATGTCTCCACTCACTTCAGGCATTGCCGGCGGTGGTGGAGGTACATAGATGACGTCTTCCTCCTCTCGACGGGCACTGAATTGGAACTCCTTGAATTCCACTCCTACCTGAACACTATCGACGAGTCTATCAAATTTACTTTAGTGCATTCCAGAGACACCATTCAATTCTTTTTTTTTTTTTGAAAAACATTTTATTTGATTTTTCAACTCAGAAACAAAAGAAAACAATATAATACCGGTACATCAGTTATCTCATTGTTATCTGCAGCAATTACATTTCAACATTCCACTTTAGCCGTTATAAGAATATTTCAAATGATTCAAGGGAGTGTCCTGGGAGTGGTGGGTTTCTGGTCTTCTCATGTTGGACCCGCTGCTCAGTAAACCTTGGGAGGGTGTTAACGCAATCCCCAGTGTATCCCGGTGGACACCTGGTTTTTCCTGTGTGAGTCATATCTGGAGTGCCCCCAGGGTACCTTTTAGATTCTCCGTATTGTACCACTGAGTTAAGGGGAAACGAGTTATATGATCTCTGCCCTCTGCATGTGTGTGACAATGAATTTCTTCCATTTACGGAAAAATCCCTTAGTTTGTTTTTCCTTGTGTCTCAGTGTTTCCAATCTGTCCAACCTTACTAGGTGCTTCATCTGGGATATGACCTCCGCTATATCTGGTGTGCTCTGTTTGATCCAATGATTCATGATACTACGCTTTGCCACAAGCAGAAAGGCGTGAATATCTAAGCTAATTAGCGTTCCCTCTTCTTGTTCTTCCCCTCCCTCTATGTCGTGAAAGATTAGGAGCAGCGGGTCAAAGGGTAAGCCAGTTCCCCAATGACTTTGTATGTGGTCTCTAATTGAGTTCCAGAAGGTCTGTATTTGTTCGCACTGCCATATGCCGTGCCATAAGTCCGTACTGCGTGTCGAGCATTTTGGGCATTCTACTAGTCTGTCCGGCATATTTTGTGTCCTAGGTAGGTTGAAGCCATAATATGCATGGTGGAGGATTTTAAAATAAGTCTCCCTCCATGCCTCACTCAGTATACACTTCCTTACTTTTGCCCAACCTTTCATGATGCCTTCGTATACCTCCCTTTCTGGGAATTTGCGTACCCAGCACTTCCCCACTTGTTCCTGTACCCCTTTGAGAAGCCTCTCCTTAATGTCTCTATATAGTGACCATTCAATTCTTAGATATCCAGCTTACATTGCATGGGGGCAAATTAGAAATGGATCTTTATGTAAAACCTACGGACAGGAATACTCTACTAAGGTATGAGAGTCACCATCCTCGTGCTATGGTGAAAACATTGCCCTATAGCCAGCTATTAAGGGTCAAACGTATTACCAGTGACCCACAGAAGATGAATACTAATTTGACCACAATGGCAGAAGGGATCTATACCGGGATCAAAACATTTCGTTGAGGCAGGACATCTAGAAAGATACTTACGTTTCCAATTGATTGATCATGTGCCCCTGTTGTGAAGAGGTGGGGATAGGGAACGTATCCTGAAAAGAAAAGAATTGCTGTGGATACATACCCTAAACACGCTAAGACCCAAACGGTTAAACGTCGACTTTAAACTAAGCAATATCTGATGGGTTTATGTAATGTATAATTAAATGTCCTAGCCCAGTGGTGGCGAACCTATGGCACTGGTGCCAGAGATGGCACTCGGAGGTCTCTCTGTGGGCACACGGGGTGTATCCCAGGCACAGAGTTTGCCAGACATGGCACCTTCCTGCAGTCTCATGCAGTCCAGGTAGTGCCCTGCTATTTTAAAGTGACACTTCCTGTGCTGCTTGGTCCTGTCCTAAGAGTGAAAAAGTGTAGACAGGGTCGGATTGGAGCTCCAAAATTCTGGTAGCAATAAGATTGCTACTGTCTAAATTGCTGTGTTTGCACTTTGGGAAAAGCTAGCATTTTTTGGGTCTCATTTTGGGCACTTGATCTTTAAAAGGTTCGCCATCACTGTCCTAGCATAAAGAAGTCCTCTGCTGTCTGTATTGAAGTATAGGTTCATAGTGACTATAACCTGTATAACATATCTTATTCTTGTTGACTAACTTGTAATTAACTATTCTCTTTCTGCGTTGCAGATCTCCTTAACATCCTAAAGCCATACCGGGATCACTCTCACCGTCCTTTCTCCTGATGATGCATCCTCTTTTGCATCAGCCAACAGCCGCCATTATTGTTTTTGGAACGCTATATTTTTCTTTCTTCTTTTTCATTTTTTGGAATGCTGTATTTTGTTCATTATACATTAAAAATTGCTTTGTGTAACACACAGATGCCCTTGGGTGATCATATTATGTGCCATGGGAGTGGCTGTTATTAGGATCTATGCAGGTTATCTATGGGGCTTTGAGACAATATATTGGCAATCCCGAATGGACCTAGAATTGGTCACAGGGCTTTTGATTGTTTGGCTATATATTTGCCTGCCCTCTATGGGTTAAATCACTCGTTTCTGCCCATATCTCTTTTGCTCTAGGTCCTTATATGCCCTCCGCTGTGCCATTGATCACACCCTATACTTACCCTTTGTTTGCAGCACGCAGAGATGGTTGCTGCCCGGTCCGGAACACTCTTGATGTCAGTGTATGTTTACACATGACGTAGGTGGTTTCCTAGACAACGCGGCACTGCCTCTGTCATGCGCAGTACACCTCCATTCCTCCTGATTGTTTGCGTTCCTCCTGACTGCCTCTGTCATGCGCAGCAAACCCTCACTCTGTTTGCGTTCCACCTGCGTGACACACTCGCTTTTGGTTGGCGTGCGTTGCGTTTGAACATTCCTTTTTTGATGGGAAGAGATGGTGAGATACCTGCTATACATGTTTTTAACTCTTACAATTAGATGCAATCTCTTTATTAATACTTACTGCACTTGTCACTTTATCCATATTTCCCAACAATAAGGGTTTTATAAGTTTATGAAAATGTATATGTATGCACTAGCACTTTATTTACATGTATTCAATTTCTTATAGATGATGTTTTATGCAATATAAGGAACACTATATTGTAATACAATAACGCAATATGTTGATTCAGGAGGGTGGGGGTTATTCTGATCATGTATCACTTGGCTTGAAAAAGGCTCATTGGAGCCGAAACGTTGCTGCTGTACCTTGTTGTACTTCCAAACATGGAATAAAGAAATTTCCCTTTTTTTCACTTGACCATTGACGTCCTGGAGTGCTGCTTGCTTTTCGTGTATTATATTTGAAGGATCTGGAGCCCGGTCTCAGTGAGCTTGCACCCACCTGTGCTTCCTTTTCTGTGTGCTGCTTGAACTTTTTACAAGTATCTATCTATCTATCCCATATCTATCTATCTATCTATGTATCTACCTATCTAAGTAACACTTCAGCACAGCACATGAGGGCACAGCTTGGAGAGTGTCTCCTGCCTCTTCCTTGTGTGAGGTGATAGGGGGAGGGGGGCTGCAGTTTCTTTCTGTGTGGATTATGTGTTTATACAGTATACAGGTGTAGAAAAAGCTGAGGAGATATAAGTGTAGGTGTTTGGTCACTACATTAGTCAGGGCTTCTCCCTGCACATGACAGTGCTGGAGTAGTGACACATGAGTGCTGCAGCAGTGAGACATGAGGAAATCAGCTGTGTGCAGGGAGGGGGATGGGGGCGTGTCTCCTGCCCCTAGTTCTTTATGAAGACAGAATGTCCATAGTAACGGCTATCTGAGCAGTCACTGCCATCTAGGGGAAGTCTGCAGAATACAAGAGTAAGGTGCAAGATTCGGGTAACTAATCCAATTGCAAAAGTGATAACTATTATAGCTATTTATTGTGGCCTAGTTACAGACGACCTCTGCCCAATGTGACCTCTGGTGAAGCTCTCAGGATGTTTACTTTAGTCCCAGGTTGCAGTAAGGTACTTTAGTCCCAGGTAGCTGTAAGGTACCTACCAATGATCAGGTACCTTGCAATGATCAGGTACCTTGCAATGATCAGCTGTAAGGTAGGTACCTTACAGCTGATCATTGCAACCTGGGACTAAAGTAAACATCCAGAGAGCTTCACCAGAGGTCGTCTGTTCAGATGTTTTATCTGAACCATGTTCAGGGAATCCATGTTCCCGTGATAGCACAAAACTGTCACAGGAACAAAAAAAAGTTACAATTATAAAATGTACATGTTCTGACTGCATACAAAATTTAACTTAAAGGGGTTTGCCCATGAAAGAAAGTTTTCAAATTTTAATTCCTCAGTAAAGTTAACACAATAAAGATCATTTTTGACCACTTGCTTTGCATTTCTTCTGTTTTATTTCTGTTTTAACTTCTATAACTCAGGTTTATCTACACTTTCATTTAGCTTCTGAACAGTCTACTGGTATCTGACACAGAGAAATGAGACAGAGCCATTTGATGGAGACACAATAATACACTGAGCTCTTCTGCCTCATCTGATCAATAAAATACTTTCAGCACTGATATGCTACCCCCTCCCCTGGGAGGCAGAGCTTCTCTTGTTTGTAGAGCAGCTGCTGCTGTGTCCTTTCCATAATGCTAAAAGCACTACTGAATCTGGAAGTGCCTGTGTATGTAGTGCTCTTTGCCTTCAACCCCTCCCCCTTCTCCAACAATGCCAGATAAGTTAGAGGGAATAGTCCCACCATAGTCAGAAGATTTACTGTCAGATCCATGGACAACCAAAATTGTAAACACAAGGGCTGATAGAGACAAGTTGGAATTATATCTGTGAAATGCTGTATTTTTGTTAATAAAATTGAATTAGAGAATGTGTTATTTTGTTATCCTGGGTATATTTAAGAATCTGTCTTCGTCAGAAAAAACCTTTTAAGAACAAACCTAAAGAATTTTTTTTACGTAACCCAGGGACTGCTTAGGAGCAATCAGACACAATAAAAAAATTGTAAAACAAAACAAAAAAACAAAGTTCAAATCATCCTAATTTCCTGAGAACTGATATAATAAGAAACAAATAAAATCATAAACATGTCAGGTATCGCCATATCCCTAAAGTCCTGATATGAACAACTAATAAAAAAAATCATTCCCTGCATTGAATCCTGAAATGGAAAATAGCACCCAAATATCCAAAACTTACAAAACATACAAACATACAAAAAATTTTATAAAAAGTTATCAAAAGGTCATACAGTCCTCTAAATGGTAGTAATGAAAATATCAGCTCATCTTCCCAAAAATGATACCTTACACAGCTCTGTATGCTGTTAAAGTAATGTAAAAGTTACTATGTAAAAGTTATTGGCATCACAACAATGCAAAATGAAGAATTTTTTTAACAGAATGTTTTCCTGTTTTTTAACCCCTTATGACCGACACTAGTTTTCAGCTTAATGACCAGACTCGATTTTTCAAATCTGACATGTCTCATGATAATTGGTTATAACTTCGGAACGCTTTAACATATACAGGTGATTTTGAGAAGGTTTTCTCGTGACACATTGTACTTCATGTTAGTTACAAAATTTAAGTGATAAGTTTTGCGTTTCGTTCTGAAAAAAAGTGAAAATTTGGCAAAAGTTTGTAAAAATTCATTTTCCAAGTTTGAAATGTTCTGCTTTCCAGACAGGAAGTAAAACTACCCAAAAAGCATGATAATTAACATTTAGGGAATGTCTTCTTTATGTTGGGATGATATTTTATGCATCCTCTCATTTTTTTAGGATGTTATGAGGGGAAGAACTTTAGGTGCCATTTTTCTCATTTTCATGAAAATCCCCAAAACTCACATTTTAAGGGACAACTGAGCTTCCAAGTGACTTTGAAAGGCCTAAATAATAGTAAAACCCCATAAATTACCCCACTATAGAAACTTCACCCCTCAACGTATGTAAAACAACTTCTATTAAGTCACACTTACAGTGTTTCACAATATGGACCTGCGATTTAGAAACTTTCACATTTTTGGGGAAAATACATTCATTTAGGCCAAAACTGACAGTTTCAGAATGAATTAAATTCTGAAACACACTGCAACATTTGATGCCCAATTCCTCCCGAGTGTAGCAATACCCCATATGTGGTGGTAACTGCTGTATGGGGGCGCACGGCCGGGCATAGAAGGAATGGAGGCGCCATTCACAGCAGATTTGTATTGTCACATTGTACGACCTATAAATTTTTATTTTTTTGGGTAATGTGAAAATATGAGGCTTATTATTTACGGGATGAGATACAATGTATATATAATACATTTTGGGAGTCTAAAGCTTATTCATGAGATTTTATTAAAGGGGTTATGCCACGAAACAATTGACTACAAAAAGCTGTCAAAGAGGTTAAAATATTTCAAAAATCTATTTGTAATGGTTACCTGGAAGTAAAGATCCCTTTCTATTTGTTATTATGATGCTTGTTCAGCCTCTATTCTGCTCCACACAGAAGCAGATGTGGGAGGGGCCAGGCACATGCACAGCACTGACAGCGGCAGTTATTGCACAACTCAGTGCCGCAGAGCGCACAGCCTTCAGTCTCCTTCCACCTGCTGTGCTCAAATAGTCCCTGCATTTACTGATCCAATAGAAATGTGTCACACGCCCCATGTTAAAAGTGCACCAAAAAAAGTTGGTGCAGTCTGTCAAAGCAGTGCAGGGGGCACCAGATTCATGAAGAACATGCGGCAGAAATCCTGAATCTGGCGCCCACTGCACACTACACAGGACACTGCACATAGTACACATGTATTCTCACAGCATCATGGTCGGTCAGGTTGACATGCATGGCGGAAGTCTAGGTGGTTGCAGGTGAGGCAAACCTGACGTGTATCGTCACTCCAAAGTGCCACTTACCCCTGAGGAAGTCACTTTGAAGAGAGGATACACATGGAGTTTGCCGTCCCTGCATTCTTCTAGACCTCCGTCATATTTACACTTTACTTTAGATAGATATGTGATAGATAGATAGATAGATAGATAGGAGATAGATTGGAGATGGATATGTGATAGATAGATAGATAGATAGATAGATAGGAGATAGATTGGAGATGGATGGATAGATAGATAGGAGATAGATTGGAGATGGATGGATAGTTGGATGGGTAGATAGATAGATAGATAGATATGTGATAGATAGATAGATGGATATATAGATAGATAGATAGGAGATAGATTGGAGATGGATGGATAGATAGATAGATATGTGATAGAAAGATAGATGGACATGTGATAGATAGATAGATGGATATGAGATAGATAGATAGATAGATATGAGATAGATATGAAATAGATATAGAGATAGGAGATAGATAGATGACAGCTTCTCACATGTAACTGATCTTTAGCTACTTCCCTGCTAGTCAGGGACAGGGGCCCCTTTGCAGGACAGCAGGGTAACATGGAGGGACAGTGAATGGTGGAGAGTACAGGAGGAGGACTGCAGGACAGCAGGGTAACATGGAGGGACAGTGCATGGAGGAGAGTACAGGAGGAGGACTGCATCAGGAGAGGTCAGAGCTCAGCCTGTTACTTGTGTTATCTCTGCAGCCTCCTGTGTGACCTGACTAATGGTGGAAGGAGGAGAGGGCTGATACATTGCTATGATCCATGTTAGGGGAGGACTCCTCTGAGCAGACATGTCTGGCTGCAGTTACCTTGTATCTGCTGCTGTAGGCTCCTGTGTAGCTGGTGAGCAGTGGCCATCACAGCACAATCTCTGCCCCTCCTCCTCTCTCACCTCCTATTGGCTGCAGTGTGTCAGGTGATCTCTCAGTGTGCAGAGGAGCTGTGAGCCCATGGAGTGATCTGTAGTGCAGAACAGCTGACTGACTCCCTGTGCGCAGACTCGGCCAGATCAGCTGTTGCTCAGGACGGGACACAGCTACCACCGGGGGGAGCCAGCAACCAGAACAAAAGGAGTTATCTCAGTAAGCCTGCAGATTTTGTAATAAGAGTAAATGGTGAAAGTACTTTTAACAATGCATTGGACCCAATTACAGCAATGTGCAATGGTGACACAACCCCTTTAACTATTTCAAGGGGGACACAAATAAAATCATCAATTTTTATTTTGGATTTTTAGCATTTATCTTCCCCCGCTCACCGTAATGTAAAAATAATATTTTATATTTATTCTCTGGTTTACTACGACTGCGTTGATACCTCATTTATATAGTTTTTCTTATCTTTGCTCAATTTTCCTGAGCAAAACCAATATTGGAGAAAATCGCATTGTTTTTACTATTGACAAATTTTTAGGGCCATAACTTCTGTATTTTTCTGTTGTCAGATCTGGTTGAGGGCTTACTTTTTGCGAAAAGAGTTGTTCTTTTCAGTCGTATCATATTAGGGAACGTAACTTTTTTTGATCACTTTATAGAACATTTTTTGAACAAGTTTTTCGAGTTTTTTTTTTTACGTCGTTCACCGAGCGGGTTCAATATTGATTTAGATGTTTTGTACAGATTGATACGGACGCAGTGATACCAAATATGTACGTGCTTTTGTGTTTTATATACTTTATTTGCATTTAATGTGTAACTGGGGAGATTATGGGACTTTTATTTTATTTAACTATATTCTAAAATGACTAAATCTTTTTTTTAAAAACTTTTTTACATTTTCTACTTCTTGGCTTGAACAAGCGATCATCCGATCACTTGTTCAAGCCTTTACACTGCAATACACTGGTATTGCAATGTATAGTGTAAGTAACTGAGCATGCTCAGTTACATACAGCCGGGTCCTGCCAAGAGGCGGAACCCGGCACAGAGAGAAGCAGATAGCCTCGGTTGACTCGTCGGAACCCGGGGCTGAGGCAGGAGGGATCGGATCCCCCGGTAAGCACACCGGGAGGGTCTGATCCACGTGGGACACACTTACACGCCGCGGTCATGCTTGACCGCAGCGTGTAAGGGGTTAAGCACCCGGGATCGCAGTTTTTCCAATCCCGGGTGTTAGTGCCGGGTCTGGGCTGTGATATCACAGCCAGACACTGGCACTTTAAGGACCCGATGTCCCGAAATCTTCTTCTGACACACCGCCGTAGAAAGGCGTCGCTTCAGAAGAAGTACCCTTAAGCACCGTAAAAAGCCGATATGGCGGTCATTAAGGGGTTAAATGTAGTAAAAACAATACAAAAAACTTGTATACATTCCCTGTGATCTTATTCCCAAAGAATAAAGGATTGCTATCATTTAGAGTACATAGTGAAAGCTGTATAAAATGAGCCCATAAGAAAATGGTGCAAATGCGTTTTCTCACCAATTTCACCGCATTTGGAATTTTTTTCCCCTCTTCCCAGTACACGGCATTGAATAATAAATACAGTCACTACAAAGTACAATTTGTTATGCAGAAAATAAGCTCTCAGGCGTTGAGTGAAAAGTGGAAACAGAACAAAGGGATTCGTTAAGGGTGAGTGCAGGCATAGGAGTCCGGAGCTGTGGGAAGCTAGTATTTATTTAGAAACGTATATAAAATATTGCTACACCCGTTCTCTTTTAATGGGAACGATAAATGTAATAAAACTGATAAACATAAAACAATTATAAAAAAAACCTTAATTCTAGTTAGATATAATATTTGAGGTAGGCTGTGTTTACGATCACCCTGCCTGCTCGTGTAACATAAGATGTTTCACCACACACATCTGGATTTTCTTCTGATTCTGTCACTATGTTGTTTGTAATTGTGTTTCTCACAACTTGATCTTCAGTTCTCCCTGTCATCTCCTGGCTTATGCTTGCCATCTCATTGTTCTGATAATGTTCAAAGAGCTTTGCATCTTTTTTCTTTTTGATGCCTCCGATTTCTTGGATTTTCTGTTTCCATCAACCGTTTTAATTTTATAAGTCACAGATCTCAGTTTTTGGACAACCTTTGCCTTTTGCCAGTGCTTGTCCTATTTGCTGTTTGTCTTTATCCGCATTGTCACGGTTACACCCGTGATCCTCGGTAGGGATTGAGGGTGCACCCTTGCCTGCTCCCGCGGTCCCCGCTCCCCCAGCCCTCACTTACCTCTCCTGACTCCAGCCTGCACTCTGGCTCCCAGCGTGTAGGCCGCATGCTTCTTCCCTGCAGTAGTGCGCTCCCGCCACTAGGGGGGGGGCGCACGCGGACTTCTCCCAGCCTTAAAGGGCCAGCGTCCTCCTTATTGGCTCTGGCATTCCTGGCTCGGCTATGTAGCCTGGTGACTCCCAGAATCCCCTGCCGGATCTTCAGGTTATTCTACTGGAGAGAAAACCTTCCTGAGCGTTTCCAGACGCCTCTGTGTTTCCGTGTTCCTATGGTGATTCCCGTGTTCTGTGGTGTTCCCGTGTTCCTGGTGTCCTGTGGCGGTCCTGGTGTCTTGTGGTGGTCCTGGTGTCCTGTGGCGGTTCTGCCTGCCATCCCGAGGTCCTGCCTGCCTGCCTTCCCATGGTCCTACCCGCCTGCCTTCCTGTGGTCCTGCCTGCCTTCCCGTGGTCCTGCCTGCCTGCCTTCCCGTGGTCCTGCCTGCCCATGGTTCCCGTGTCCCTACCTTGGCTGCCACCGCGGGCCTAGTCGCACCCGCGGGGCGACCTGGTGACTCCCCGCCGCAGCAAGACCATCCCGCTTTGTGGCGGGCTCTGGCGAAGACCAGGAGTTCACTAAGACTCCACTCCCGGGTTTCAGCTAGTGTTGTTATCCCCCTGCGGTGGTCCAGGGAGTCCACTTACTTAGTCCTAAGGTCCTGTGTCCTGCAAAAGCCATGGACTGTGTCGAGGATCCATACCTGCTACATGGTGACCTTCCGAGCACCCAAAAGGAACTCTTGGACAAACTCGCTGCCACTCTTCGGATGATTGCCTCCCAGCAGCAAGCTCCCACGACTCCTCCCATTGCTGGACCTGAAAATTTTTGCCGGACAAATTTGATGGCGACCCCAAATTGTGCCATAGATTTATTTCCCAGTGCTTACAGCATCTTGAACTATTATCCTCCCAGTACCCCACCGAACGCTCTAAGGTGGCGTTCATCTACTGTCTGTTCTCTGGAGAGGCCCTGACCTGGGCTACCCCTCTTTTGGATAGTGGTGACCCGGACATGGTCTCCCATACCAAGTTCCTGGCAAAAATCCGGTCCAGGTTTGAACCACCTCGTCTGTCCAGCTTAGTCCTGGTGTCCCAAGTGTCTCCACTGCCTCCCAGAGCTGCTCCAGTGACTCTGCAGCTTCCCAGAGCTGCTCCAGTGGCGCCCAAGCCTCCGCAGCTTCCCAGAGCTGCTCCAGCGGCACCCAAGCCTCCGCAGCTTCCCAGAGCTGCTCCAGCAGCGCCTCTGCCTCCGCAGCTTCCCGCAGCTGCTCCAGCAGCGCCCAAGCCTTCGCAGCTTCCCAGAGCTGCTCCAGCGGCGTCCAAGCCTCAACAGCTTCCCAGAGCTGCTTCAGCGGCGCCCAGGCCTCCGCAGCTTCCCAGAGCTGCTCCAGCGGCGCCCAAGCCTGCGCAGCTTCCCAGAGCTGCTCCAGTGGTACCCAAGCCTTCGCAGCTTCCCAGAGTTCCCCGCAGCTGCTCCAGTGGCTCTGCAACTCAACGCAGCTGCTCCAGTGGCTCCGCAGCTCGCCACAGCTGCTCCAGTGGCTCCACAGCTCCCCGCAGCTGCTCCAGTGGCTCCGCAGCTCCCCGCAGCTGCTCCGCAGCTCTCCGCAGGTGCTCCAGTGGCTCCGCAGCTCCTCGCAGCTGCTCCAGTGGCTCCGCAGCTCCCCGCAGCTGCTCCAGTGGCGCTGCAGCTCCCCTCAGCTGCTCCAGAGGCTCCACAGCTTGTCAGTGCTGCTCCAAAGGCTCCACAGCTTGCCAGTGCTGCTCCAGAGGCTCCGCAGCTTGCCAGTGTTGCTCCAGTGGCGCCCCAGACTCCGCAGCTTGCCAGTGCTGCTCCAGTGGCGCCCCAGCCTCGGCAGCTTTCCAGTGCTGCTCCAGTGGTGCCCCAGCCTCCGCAGCTTGCTAGTGCTGCTCCAGTGGTG
Source organism: Engystomops pustulosus (assembly GCF_040894005.1). Taxonomy (NCBI): domain Eukaryota; kingdom Metazoa; phylum Chordata; class Amphibia; order Anura; family Leptodactylidae; genus Engystomops; species Engystomops pustulosus. Next base: position 128,743,363 of record NC_092415.1, on the reverse strand, counting down.
CCCCAAACTCCGCAGCTTCCCACGACTGTTCCAGTGGCACTCCAGACTCCGCAGCTTGCCAGTGCTGTTTCAGTGGCACCCCAGACTCCGCAGCTTCCCTTGGCTGCTCCGGCCTCCCCTGAGGCCCCTCCAGAGTCTCCACCGGCCTCCCCTGAGGCCGCTCCAGAGTCTCCACCGGCCTCCCCTGAGGCCGCTCCAGAGTCTCCACCGGCCTCCCCTGAGGCCGCTTCAGAGTCTCCACTGGCCTCCCCTGAGGCTGCTCCAGAGTCTCCACCGGCCTCCCCTGAGGCCGCTCCAGTGTCTCCACCGGCCTCCCCTGAGGCAGCTCCAGAGTCTACACCGGCCTCCCCTGAGGCCGCTCCAGTGTCTCCACCGGCCTCCCCTGAGGCCGATCCAGAGTCTACACCGGCCTCCCCTGAGGCCACTCCAGAGTCTCCACCGGCCTCCCCTGAGGCTGCTCCAGAGTCTCCACCGGCCTCCCCTGAGGCCGCTCCAGTGTCTCCACCGGCCTCCCCTGAGGCAGCTCCAGAGTCTACACCTGCCTCCCCTGAGGCCGCTCCAGAGTCTCCACCGGCCTCCCCTGAGGCCGCTCCAGAGTCTCCACCGGCCTCCCCTGAGGCCACTCCAGAGTCTCCACCGGCCTTCCCTGAGCCCGCTCCAGAGTCTCCACCGGCCTCCCCTGAGGCCGCTCCAGAGTCTCCACCGGCCTCCCCTGAGGCCCCTCCAGTGTGCCTAGAGCCGACCCAGCCTGCGGCTTCCACTAGTCTTCCTGGTGTCTTCTCTCCTCCTAAGGTGTCTCTTCACCAAGAAGAATTGGAGGAGGGGAAGAAAGAAGAACAGCGGGCTGAAGAAGAAGAGAAGAGGGGCCCTAAGGGGGGATACTGTCACGGTTACACCCACGATCCTCGGTACGGATTGAGGGTGCACCCTTGTCTGCTGCTGCGGTCCCCGCTCCCCCAGCCCTTACTTACCTCTCCTGGCTCCGGCCTGCACTCTGGTTACCAGCGTGAAGGTCGCATGCTTCTTCCTTGCAGTCGTGCGCTCCCGCCACTAGGGGGGCGCGCTCGGATTTCTCCCAGCCTTAAAGGCCCAGCGTCTCCTTATTGGCTCTGGCATTCCTGGCTCGGCTGTATAGCCTGCCGGATCTTCAGGTCATTCTACTGGAGAGAAAGCCTATCTGAGCGTTTCCAGACGCCTCTTTGTTTCCGTGTTCCTATGGTGATTCCCGTGTTCCATGTTGTTCCCGTGTTCTGTGGTGTTCCCGTGTTCCTTGTGTCCTGCCTGCCATCTGAGGTCCTGCCTGCCATCCGAGGTCCTGCTTGCCATCCGAGGTCCTGCCTGCCATCCGAGGTCCTGCCTGCCATCCGAGGTCCTGCCTGCCATCCTGAGGTCCTGCCTGCCATCCCGAGGTCCTGCCTGCCATCCCGTGGTCCTGCCTGCCTGCCATCCCAAGGTCCTGCCTGGCTGCCTTCCCGTGGTCCTGCCTGCCTTCCCGTGGTCCTGCCTGCCTTCCCGTAGTCCTGCCTGCCTTCCCGTAGTCCTGCCTGCCTTCCCGTGGTCCTGGCTGCCTGCCTTCCCGTGGTCCTGTCTGCCTGCCTTCCCGTGGTCCTGCCTGCCATCCCATGGTCCTGCCTGCCATCCCGTGATCCTGCCTGCCATCCCGTGATCCTGCCTGCCTTCCCGTGGTCCTGCCTGCCTCCCCGTGTCCCTACCTTGGCTACCACCGCGGGCCTAGACGCACCCGCGGAGCGACCTGGTGACTCCCCGCCGCAGCAAGACCATCACGCTTTGCGGCAGGCTCTGGCGGGAGTCCACTCAGTCCTAAAGGACTATTCCCAGGGACTGTGACACGCACATTACCGTTCCTCTGAAGTTCAGGCAGATCTTTTCCCGATTTGTTATAATAGAAAGCTAGACTTTCCTCAGGTGATTGGCAACTTGTTTAACAAGCTCTGGCTTTAGCAGATGACTAGCAATTGGTAAAAGTGTCCTGGTTTGATCGGGGGCGTGGCCTGCAGCCGACATGAGCGGACGCATGTAACTGAGCTCCGTCAGCTACCTGGGGTTTTTCCATTTATCCTGCCGAAATCACCTGCAGCCATGCCTGGAGCAAGATCCAAGGGGGCCCCGGTAAGAGGGGCTTCGGGCGGAATGAAAAATCTAACACCGCCAGCGGAAGCGGAGCGCCTGAAAGTGTTCGCCCGCACGGGTCCACAACGCGGCCCTGTTCCCGCCGAAAGTCGCGCCTCTACTCCACCACGAGAGGAACAGGCCGCCAACATGGAGGACATCGACGGAGAACCCACACTGAGAGAGGTCACTGCACAGCTCCTCACAGCTATACAGGAGTCCACTACTGCCCTGACAACCAGAATTGAGGAGGTTAAAATTGATGTGGGCCTTATCAGAAACGACATGCAGAAGTTAAGGGAGCGAGTCACAGAAACGGAGACCCGAATCTCCCAGATAGAGGACACTTCAGCTCCGGTACCTGGGCGCATACGAGCACTTGAACAGCTGGCTAACCAGTGGATGCAGAGAGCGGAGGATACCGAAAACCGGCTGAGGCGCAATAATTTCAGAATCTTGGGCCTGCCGGAACGTGCTGAGGGCAGAGACCCGGTGGCCTTCATGGAATCCTGGCTCAAAGAAGTTCTACCTGAGGCCTCAGTATCGGCATTGTATGCTGTTGAGCGTGCCCACAGAGTCCCGGCTCGGCCCCCTCCTCCGGGATCCAGACCAAGGCCGATGCTAGCACGATTGATCAGCAGCAAAGACCGAGACGCCATGTTACAAGCTGCCAGACGCAAAGGCCCTTTCCAGTATCAGAACTCATTTCCATCTTCCATTTCCATCTTCCCCGATTTCTCGGCAGCCCTGCAGAAATCCAGGGCATCGTTCTTGAGTGTTAAAAAGCGCCTCCGAGATTTGCGCCCCGGAAGAAGCCTTGCCGGCGAAACCCTGGGTCGGGCGGAGAGAAAGCTAGCGTCCCGTTATGTGAATTTGTGATATGCGCATTTTTATTGGATTTTTTTACAATATAATAAAGGAGGAGAATGAGAACGTGATGGTGCTAGTCTGAATGGTGACATACTTTCAGCAGGAGAAATTGAAGATTGGTGCTGTTCATCGAAGTTTTAGAAATCTTGGAGCTCCGGTCATAGTGAAAATATTTTTCTCTATTTTGTGGTCTTATACATACTGATCAAGCTGGCTTTATGCCAGGACGAAGCACATCTGACAACTTAAGGCGGGCTCAGATACTGACACAGATTGGAGTAGCCGGGAAGAAAGACTGGGCCTTGGCGTCTCTTGACGCCGCTAAGGCCTTTGATTCTGTAGAGTGGCCATTTCTACTAACAACGCTTGAAAGTTTTGGTATTGGAACGACTTTTATCAATTGGGTCTCGCTGTTGTATGAGTCCCCCAGTGCTTCCATATCGCTTAATGGACAGTCATCCCCCAGCTTTGAACTTGGAAGGGGCACTCGACAGGGATGTCCCCTGTCGCCTCTTCTTTTTGCCTTGGCCATAGAGCCCCTGGCCATACGCATTCGTAATGATCCCACATACAAGGGTATGGTACTGGCAGAGAGAGAGGAGAGATTGGCTTTATATGCCGACGATCTTCTTCTATTGATGTCTGACCCAGACACATCCCTCCCAAGAGCTATTCAATTGATAGATGACTTTGGAGCAGTTTCTGGACTCCTCATCAACTGGTCCATGTCCAATGTAATGTTTATATCACCAAAAAGAATTAACATCCCACAATATGTTTGTAATTTGGAGGTGTCTGACAAATTTAAATACTTGGGAATTGTCATAACCAGAGACTCTACTAGATCACTAGAGTTAAATGTTAACCCTCTCTTAAACTTATTTAAAGACAAATTCAAGACTTGGTCTAGCCTACCACTATCAGTACCGGGCAGGATTAATCTGGTGAAGATGGTGGTGTTACCAAAATGCCTATATGTTCTACAGTACATATATACTCCCGTCCCGCATTCCTTTTTTAAAGCCCTAGATTCCCTATTAATAAATTTTACATGGGGTTCCTCCAGAGCTAAGCTACAACGCCCCAAGGAATTAGCAGGCATGGCAATGCCGAATATATTTCTATATTATTTAGCTGGCCAACTCAAATTCTTGGGCCCATGGCTAGGGCATGAAAGCCTAAATCCTCCAGAGCTACACCTAGCAACTCACCTGTATCAGCGTTCCTTATGGGGGGTGCTGGAGAGCACTAGTACGTTTGATGGGAGGCTCCTGCCAGTACATCACACGGCACGAAAAGTGTGGAGAGCGGCCAAGAACATTGACCCGGTAGAAGGTACCATAGCCCAAACACCATTATGGGGCAACTCCACCCTCCCGCATCTAGTAGAACTACAGGAGAGTCACTTTTGGTCAGGGTTGGGGATACATACAATAGCAGATCTGTATGTCAATGACACATTAGTTACCTTTGACGCCCTACGGGAGCGCTGTGATTTGCCTCACAGGCAGTTTTATAGGTACCTACAACTCAGGCATGCCTTGTCGGCGCAGTTTCCCAGTTCAGACCTACGCATCTCTAGATATCCATTGATAGGGGTAATCCGATCCCAGAGCCCAGCTGGGCTTGTTTCCCTTATTTACTCACACCTGATCAATGCAAAGGCTACCTCTACGCCACTGCAGGCTATTGAGAGATGGCATACTTTAATGCCTAGCTTGGATGCAGCACAATTGGAAGAAGTCTGTCAGTCACACTTACATGTGTCGCCGGCGGTAAATAATAAGATGATACAATTGCACATCATTCATCAAAGTTATTTGACCCCCCTGAGACTCTTCAAAATGGGGCGTATCAGAGAATTGTCTGAAAGTCAGAAAATGGTACAATGGTAGTGGGTGGAATGCAGTTCTTGTGTTTTGTAGATAATCTGACACATGTTCACAGACTATTGGGTCTGTTTCAAATAGCTTTAACACATACCAAATAAACTCAAACTTTGGATTTTTTCTTTTGGAGTTTTTCTAGTGTATTTACTTCCATTATTATACCCGCTTTCTTTTTTGTTTGTGCTGTCAATGCTGTATTGAGAGAGCTTACAAGTTGGGTACTGTCCATACAGTGCTGATGTTTGCTGCATTATAGAGTACACAACCACCATTTACTACTAGCACTGTTCACAGCAGCTAGCAGCTTAGCTTTCAGTGCCACAGGGAAGTGTTTTTTTTTATTTAAATTACTATGACAGCTGGGAGATTTAGGAGACTCCCAGGCCTGTCAGTCAGCAATCTCTATTAAACTCTGTCAGGGAAACTGATAAGTGTGCCCCAATGACACCAAGCCTTGGCTCCTAGCAGTCTAATGACAGATGTCTGCTGTAGAATACCAATATAATCCCTACTTACCAAGAAGCCCTGACATTGATGCATGTTAAGAAAATTCTTGGTGGGATACAGACAAAAATGCATAATTTCTGGCACCAGTTTTTAGATTTTGTCTTTACAACATAGACTGTATGGGGTACTTAACGTGACAATTGGAAATATTGGATAATTCTATAAAAAGCTATATAAAATATGTGTATTTTTATTTATTATTTTCAAATCTTTTCTATGATACATTTCCTTTTTAAAATATTTTTGTCCTTCTAGGATACTGGTGGCGAACTTATGGCACTCAGAGCCCTCTCTGTGGGCACTGAGGCCATCACCGCAGCATAGAGTTCACCAAACAGTACTCAGGGTTTCCTCCTGTAGTCCCAAGCAGCCCAGGATGTGCTCAGTGCAATTTTAAAACACATCTTGAGAGAGATGGTGTAGAGGAGGTCCGATTAACATTGAGGCTCTTGATCTAGTCCCACAATGCTTCCTGGTCAGAGGGCCCTGGAGGGAAGCTTTAATAATAATCTGGATTACACCTGGCATTGGTGTCCTAAAATGCCAATATTAAGTTAGCAATAAGTAGCAGATTGAATTGCCATATTGGCACTTTGCCATAAGTAAGTGGCTTCTTGGTCACAGTTTCGGCACTTGGACTCGTAAAGGTTTGTGATCACTGTTCGAGATGTGTTGTACAAGAATTGTAATCACAGCATTATTTTCTTATTAAGGCAAGTATAAAGTTACATACTGCTGTAGCAGATTGTATTTTTAATAAAAAAAAACACAATAACATCAATAATCAGTTACAATAAGGTTGATGAATAATATAAAAGTAATATTGTTACCGGAAATCCTGGAAAACCAACTTCTCCAGGGTCACCCTATGAAAATAGATGAGAAGAGAATTGCTGTTAGTTTGAGACATGAAATTTATCTTTCTGCTGCAGATCAGTAGTCTACTGTTACACTGTGTATATGCATCCCCAGTTATCATGTATATGGAGTAGACTGTGTCTTTCTTCACGAAACAACCTGTTTACTCATCCCTCCTATTACCCTGCAAGCACTATATACTAATATACAGGCTACTCTATAGTACTATTCACCTTGTACTCTGTATATAAGATAGCTAGAAGCATGTACCAACGATCACATGTAAACTAACAGAAAAACAGTACAGTAAAATCTAAAAAGTGACATTATAGTTACTACAATATTCCAAATAATCAATTTCAAATACATCAATGGTCAAGTGTAGAAATATCCAGCACCTATTGTACTTGCAATACTTAAAAGTTCCTATGCAATAAGTGGATGTTTAAGGCTAGGGATCTTTGTGACAATCGCTTGTGCAACACCCTCGCCGATGCAAGGCAGAGGAGTGGTTGCGAATACGTCCCACCATGTAGCTTGCAGCCTGTGTAGGGTCTGATTAGCCTCACAGCATGTCACTACATAACACAGATGAACTCTGCAGTGGTAGATCCGGCCTGGTAAGGCAGGAGTTCTGCCTGGTAAGGCAGGAGTTAATTGCTTTATGTGATGTCATATGTGTCAGCCAATCACAGGTGTTATACTTTGTCTCTGTGAGCTGAGCTGTGAGCTGAGATGTAATTGGAGGAGTAGCCACCACCTGACCAGGGGAGTAAGAAGATCCCTGGAAACTTCCAGAAGAAGTTAGTCCTCTCTCAGAAGAGAGTGCAGTGTGAGGAGAGAGTTCACTCTCTCAGATTAGAGACTCAGAGGAGTCTGTGCAGTCAGCACACCAGACCAAGAGCAGGTGAGCCTAGCCCCAACCTGAAGAGTGAAGCTAATAGCTAGTTAGTGAGGAAAGGGGTATCACCCTACCTTTAAGGGTGATACCTGAAGCAATCCAGGATAAAGCTGAAGCATCCTATTAGGACACAGCTATCTCCCAGCCTGCCCTCTGCATCCAGGCTGAGAATCCCTCCTGTGGCTCCCTCCAACTTGCATCTCAGCACTCCACTACTCTGTTAAAGGCACGTTGCTGCGGTTCCTGTCGGTTCCAATAAAGAACTGTAAGTTGTTTTTGTTCAACCTCTGCCTCCGTCTGGTCCCTGCTACTACGGCTGCCATCATCACAGGCACCCTGTCCCCCACACAGAGATTCATACTCTAGACACCAAAGGGTTGCCCCAGGGAGATCCGCTCATCATTTCTTGCCAACACCACCCTGCTGGAGACCTGCCAGGCTGTAGGACAGCCCTCCGGTTCCCCATACCAAGCACCGTGACACTAGCGTGCCTAGGCCGCAACCGCCAGCCACTCAGGTACTGCGGGCCCCGGCTGACTCCAGGCCCCGAGAAAAGGCTAGGCCCCGGTGGGGGATGTTGCAAGTGGCGTCACGAACCACAGGATATATACTTCTGTGCCTTATTCTGGCACTATAGACTGTACTTTATTACAAAGACTGTGCTGCCTAACCCTGCTGCCATCCGGGTTTAGGCCCAAGTGAATGTGTGTATTACTACTTTGAACTGTGTTATACTGCTGCCACGTGCTGTCGAGCTCCGCTCCAGCACTCAAGAGGGTTAATCGGCCATCTTGGATTTCGGCGCAGGCCGCGCCTGAAGCCTGCCAGCAGCAGTGTCCTGCGACTGGAGGAGAACACCGCTGAGCATCACCGAGCCCCTGCTGCCTGCCGGACATGGGGAACGGAGTCCTTCATGCACCGGAGCTGTCCTGTCACCGCGGCTGATCCTGAGTGAGTACCGCTGGGGAAGTTAAAGGGGGGTAGAGATTGTTTCCGACGCTAGGTTATTGGCTCAGCTCCCAGGGAATAGTGACTGTGTCTTAAAGTGCCCACGTCCCATTCTAGCCATCGCCCATAGCAACGGACATTGTGTAACCCTACAGGCTTCCCTCAGCTAGGCCAGTCATGTCCGCTCAGGACGAAGATACGGGACTGGAGCAAGTCCCGTCCCCTGGTCCCTCCTCAGGGTACCGGAGCATGTTAAGTCCTCCAGAGAGTCCCTTCAGCCCTGCTAGAGCTAGTGTCCCTGGGACCCCCACCATGATGCCTCTGACTATGCCCTACTATCCGTGGGCCCCCTGGTTACCCCACTACGAGGGAGAATCACACCGTCTCCCTGAATTCAGAGACAAGTTGTTAGCCACCTTGGCCCTGTACCCGTTCACAGAGGAACAGAAAGTGGGCATCCTAACCGGGCAGTTGAAAGGACCCGCTCTCCGGGAAGTCAAGTCTTGGCCCCGAGAACAGTGTCAGAATGTGGTACAAATTCTTGATAGGCTGTGCAACACCTTTGACAAGTGTACTGCCTCAGAGTTGAAGCAGCGATTCTTCGGGGAAAGACAGAAGCCCCAAGAGTCCCTCCGAGACTTTGCCCTCTCCCCACAGGAGACATGGAAGGCCATAACCCGTCTTGATCCCAAAGACGCTGAAACCTCTGACCAAACCCTGAGGGAACAATTCATTAATGGACTTGTTGATAGAAATCAAAGGTGTCAACTAAAGATCATCTCTTCTCAACATGCCCAGGCCTCCTTTCTTGAGTTTAAGGAAATTGCCATTGACATATTAGGGGACCGACTGCCTACTGGACCGCAGAAAGAGCCTGAATCCGTGGAAATGGAGGAATCTGCTCTAGCTTGCCATCCAACGCAGTCGACATCACCTACTCCTGCGGCTACGGAAGTTGCTGACTTAGCAGGACAGGTCTCTAATCTGGCAGACACCCTGCATAAAATACTCGATCGGTTGACCCAGTTGGAAGTGACTGTCTCCGCTATGAGGAAGAAACCTCCAGAGAACTCTGTACGGTCAGCTACCCCTCGTGACTCCCCGGCCAAACAGCGCCCAAGAGAAGCGAAGTCGTTAAGCACCTGGAGTCAGAAGGAACCCCGCCAGCGGTGCAGCTACTGCCGTAAATATGGGCATGAAGAGGATGGATGTCGTCAGTTAAACGACAAACCCTTGGAGCTAAGGGACGACCTCCAAGGGAAGAACCTGTAAGTCCCTGAGATGCCAACTGGATGCCCAGGTTCGTGGGGACTCGCCCCATGGTTCATGTAATCATCAACGGAGTTACCCTACCGGCCTTAATTGATACCGGCTCTCAAGTGACCACCCTCCGGAGTGCTGCCTTCGAGAAATGCCGAGGAGGAGCATCCTTAGTCTAGCCGCCAGGAGCCTAGTCACTGTATCCCGAGGACAAGTACCCATTCGATTACTAAATGTGGGAGACTCCCCAGTGGATCTGAGAAAGTACCAAGCCGTAGCCACTCTCTTCAGCGTCCATCCTGAAGACTTGGTGGAAACCTCTCTGTCTGCCTCCCAACAGTTGGAACTGAAGCAAAGTGCTGAAGGTGAGCCTGCCGAGCAATCCTGGTGGCTTGAGCTCAATATTGGAGACGACGATTTTACTCCTGCAGACCAAGTACAAGGTGTCCTGGATGTCGTTATGAAGCACCACCAGGCCTTCAGCAAACACCCACTGGATTTTGGGCAGACTACCCTGATCCAACATACCATCCCTACTGGCTCTCATCCCCCTATCAAGGAGCGATACCGGCCCATACCTCCAGCCCGCTACCAAGAGGTGAAGAAGCTGGTACAAGAGATGAAGACAGCCAATGTTATCCGGGAAAGTCACAGCCCATGGGCTGCCCCGCTGGTCCTTGTGAAAAAGAAGGATGGAACCCTTCGATTCTGTGTTGACTATAGGAAGATCAACAATATCACCCACAAGGATGCCTATCCTCTGCCTCGAATCGAGGAATCCCTCGCAGCCCTAGGGTCAGCTGCCTACTTCTCTACCCTGGACCTGACCAGTGGCTACTGGTAAGTGGCCATGGCGCCAGAAGACAGAGAGAAGACGGCTTTCACCACCCCAATGGGCCTGTTCGAGTTCAACAACATGCCGTTCGGGCTATGCAACGCCCCAGGCACATTTCAACGGCTGATGGAGAGATGTTTGGGTCATCGCAACTTCGAGACCGTCCTGCTATATTTGGACGACATCATCATCTACTCCAAGACTTATGAAGACCACCTCCACCATCTGGCTGAAGTCTTCCAAATCCTGACCCAACATGGGTTGAAGGTCAAGCCATCCAAGTGCCACCTGCTACAACCTGGGACATGTGGTGAGCGCTCATGGAATTGAGCCAGATCCAGAGAAGATTGCAGCTGTCCACGACTGGCCTACCCCATCAACCGTACGGGACATCAAAAGCTTCCTGGGATTTGCCAGTTATTACAGGCGTTTCATCCCGAAGTTTGCCCAGCTGGCGGCTCCCCTGCAAGAGCTTCTAAGGGGCCTGCCAAAAGAGAGCCAACGTTCCCGAGTATCCATTGAGTGGACGGCCGAACGAGAAGCTGCCTTCCAGATGCTCAAGCAACGGTTGACTGAGCCTCCGGTGTTGGGATATCCAGACTACAGTCTGCCTTTCACCCTATACACTGATGCCAGCAAGCAAGGCCTAGGGGCTGTACTATCCCAGCTCCAAAACGGAACTGAAAGGGTCATAGTCTACGCCAGCCGTTCCCTCCGAGAACCGGAGCAAAACGACCAGAACTACAGTTCCTTCAAGTTGGAGTTTCTGGCGTTAGTCTGGGCTGTGACCGAAAAGTTCAAGGACTACCTGGCTGCATCATTCTTCACTGTCTTCACAGACAATAATCCCTTGGCGCATCTGAACACCGCTCGTCTTGGAGCACTGGAACAACGGTGGGCCTCCAGACTTGCCAACTTCAACTTCACCATCAAGTACCGGGCTGGTAAGACCAATGACAACGCCGATGCTCTGTCCCGTCTCCCTGACCAGTGGGAGGGACCCTCCACGGATGCTCAGTGGGAAGATGTCGAGATGCCAGCGTTCTATGCCCGGTTTGTGCGTCAAGATGCCCAGAGAGTTTACTCCTTACCGTCAGAGGCAGCGCCAGCTACTCCTCGAGAAGAGTCAGAGCCCCCTGCGGAAAAGGACCTCTGGATAAGTCTTCAGGCTGATAGCCGCGCCATAGGAGAAGTAATGGACTATCTCTCTAGTGGGCGAGTGCCTGAAAGAATCCGCCGCAGAAGAGCTGATGGAGAACTGTCTCAATTGTGGCGCCAGAGAAAGACTCTGAACGTGCATCAGGGCCTGCTAAAGAGAAGAACTCTGGACCCTATCACTTATGACCGGCTGTACCAGATTGTGATTCCCAGGAGGGACGCCAAGATAGTACTGGAAATGTACCATGACCAGTCCGGACACTTTGGCGCTCAGAAGACTGAAGCCACCCTCCGAAGGCGCTTCTACTGGGTCAACATGAAGCCCGACATCGAAGCCTGGTGTCGGGAATGCCCAGCCTGCGCCATCACTCGAGGAGAGCGACACAATCAAAGGGCCCCTCTACATCCCATTGTGAGCCAACGGCCCTTAGAGATCCTGGCATTGGATCATGTGAAGTTGGAGCCCAGCAGATCCGGTCACAGTTATGCTCTCACGATCATCGACCACTATACCAAATTTGTGGTTGCAGTACCTGTCAGAGATCTATCTGCAAGGACCACCGCAGCGGCCCTGTGGAAGAGCTTCATCCTCCCCTATGGCTGTCCGGACCAGATCCTTACAGACCAAGGAACAGCATTCGAGTCCCAAGTCTTCCAGGAGCTGTGCACTCTATATGGCTGCAAAAAGCTGAGGACCACAGCCTATCATCCCCAAGGCAACGGGCTTTGCGAAAAGATGAATCAGACTCTAATCAACATGCTGAGGACTCTGACCCCTGCAAAAAGGGCTGACTGGCCAAAACTGTTGCCCGAATTAGTGTACCTGTACAACAATACCACTCATTGCTCCACAGGATACACCCCGTATTATCTGATGTTCGGGAGACACGGCCATCTCCCTGCTGATATGACCTGGGACATGGAGTTCCCTGATTCCCAGTCTTTACTCCCCCAGACTGACTGGGTTCACGAACACCAGAGGCGCCTGGCGGATGCCAGAGAAGTTGTGGATCTGCGGTTGGAAGAGGCCCGAGAGAAACAAAAAAGGGACTTCGATCGTAATGCCTGTGCTGAGCCTCTTGCCCCAGGAGATCGAGTGTGGCTGCGCAACAACCATCCCACTAGTAAGCTAGATGGGCGTTGGGAGCGTGAGCCATACCTAGTTAGGGACAGTCTCTCCCCTGAAGTCTACGAGATTTCAAGAGGAGACCGTCCACTACTCCGGGTACATAGGAACCGGCTGAAGAGATGTCTTCGTCCTTTTGCCCCTATGTCCACACCTCTCACCTCGACCCCCAACTTACAGACCTCCTTGTGTTCACCTACCCCCAGTTTCTTAGAACTTGTGACTGTGCCTCAACTCTGTTTTGTTTCCACTCCAGTAAGAGGTACCCCAGAGAGACCATCATCCCCACCGCAGTCTCCAATACTGCTGCCTGTGGAGGATGATCCGGCTCCAGTGTCTGCAACCCCTGAAGCATCAGAGGCAGCTGAGACTCCGACTCCAGCGCCTGACTCAGAGGAGGACGATGAGGAGGTTGTTATCTTCTCAAGGCCGGAACTTCGGAGGTCTCAAAGGGAGACAAAAGGTAAAGCTCCTGCGTACCTGCAGGAGTACCAACTGGTGTCACACAGAAGGAGGAGGCAGGTACGCTTTTCTGACACCGAAGTACTTACCACCGAAGAAGATACTGAGTAACCCCTGAAGGGCTGTAGCCCACTTCAGGTACTGTGAATATTGTACATATGTATATTTATTACTGCTATCCCATTTGGGCGAAGTGCCCCTATTCCACAAGAGCCAGAGACTTTCCTGGGACTCTTACCATTATTTATCTCAAATCAAGAGACTTTCCTTGAACTGCCCACTGTCATGTGCTATGGTAGCACCCCTTCCTCTGCCACAGCAGAGATTCCTTCAAAGGACTCTGTCCCTCTACACATAGAGGAGACCCTTTGCATATTTTATGGCACTTTTCCCCACATCAAGGGCTGTAGCCAGAAGATGGACTTTGGTATTAAAGACCTTCTGTGAGACTTTTGCCAACTCCAAGGAAAAGTTGCTATTGCTATTGACTTCTTATATTGCACTTAATGCCTTCCTTTTAGGTATGGACATTATGCCTGCACTTTTATGCCTTTTCCTTTTCAGGTAAAGAGACATTTTATTCTGCTAAGATGTGTACCCATTGGGCTCCTAAGCCAATGTGAGTTTACAAAATGTTTGCACACTGTCAATCTATGCCAGTAGTTTGCACTAACCTTTTATAGGCTTTTCAGATTGTAGTGTGGCTGTGTCGGACCGTCTCTATGTAAAACCCTGACCGCTATCTTATCCCTCAAACCGAGGTTTGCACGTGGGGGTAGTCCGTAAACTGCGGGTCCTTAGGGGACCGGGGGTGTTACAGAGATAGCACCTGGATGCCACTCATACAAGGGTAAGAATGTCAGTCGGCAGGTACTTATACATTTGTATAATGTTTAATTGTGTCACATATGCCAATGTAATGCATATACACACTATATATTTGTCGCTAGGGAAGAAGTGTTTATATAACAAATATACAGGCCCTGGTGCAAGGAGTGGATTACAGGACATGACACCACACCTTTCCTACTGTACAGTTCGGTTTAATGGCGTTAGCGACCAATTGTCATACTTCTTATTTACATGTCGTTGTTTTAGTCCGACACCAACCCAGGTGCCTGTTTCCAGGACCATGGGCGGTTTGTCCCTACATATCCGATAGCCTGCACTTCCCAGAAGTGCCCTTATCTACCTTTTCACCCCAATCCGTAGTCGAGCCGAGGGCGGCTCTTTCAATTGCCCCGGGGGTATGCAACACCCTCGCCGATGCAAGGCAGAGGAGTGGTTGCGAATACGTCCCACCATGTAGCTTGCAGCCTGTGTAGGGTCTGATTAGCCTCACAGCATGTCACTACATAACACAGATGAACTCTGCAGTGGTAGATCCTGCCTGGTAAGGCAGGAGTTAATTGCTTTATGTGATGTCATATGTGTCAGCCAATCACAGGTGTTATACTTTGTCTCTGTGAGCTGAGCTGTGAGCTGAGATGTAATTGGAGGAGTAGCCACCACCTGACCAGGGGAGTAAGAAGATCCCTGGAAACTTCCAGAAGAAGTTAGTCCTCTCTCAGAAGAGAGTGCAGTGTGAGGAGAGAGTTCACTCTCTCAGATTAGAGACTCAGAGGAGTCTGTGCAGTCAGCACACCAGACCAAGAGCAGGTGAGCCTAGCCCCAACCTGAAGAGTGAAGCTAATAGCTAGTTAGTGAGGAAAGGGGTATCATCCTACCTTTAAGGGTGATACCTGAAGCAATCCAGGATAAAGCTGAAGCATCCTATTAGGACACAGCTATCTCCCAACCTGCCCTCTGCATCCAGGCTGAGAATCCCTCCTGTGGCTCCCTCCAACTTGCATCTCAGCACTCCACTACTCTGTTAAAGGCACGTTGCTGCGGTTCCTGTCGGTTCCAATAAAGAACTGTAAGTTGTTTTTGTTCAACCTCTGCCTCCGTCTGATCCCTGCTACTACAGCTGCCATCATCACAGGCACCCTGTCCCCCACACAGAGATTCATACTCTAGACACCAAAGGGTTGCCCCAGGGAGATCCGCTCATCATTTCTTGCCAACACCACCCTGCTGGAGACCTGCCAGGCTGTAGGACAGCCCTCCGGTTCCCCATTCCAAGCACCGTGACACTAGCGTGCCTAGGCCGCAACCGCCAGCCACTCAGGTACTGCGGGCCCCGGCTGACTCCAGGCCCCGAGAAAAGGCTAGGCCCCGGTGGGGGATGTTGCACTTGTCATCTGTATGCATCAGTATCTCAAGGAGGATGTGACATGCTCCAAATAGGTGAATGTCATAACCCACTCGCCGTGCCACCCTTCATGTCCCTCAGCACCCACTTGGCTGGAGATGGTGTAAATGGGCAAATAATGACAATAACTGGCTGTTCGCTAGTAATTGAGATTATATCAGGGCTTGTATGCCACAAAAGCACTGATAAATATCCCCCATTGTATTAGACACAGTTCAACACCTATGTGTTGAATCTTTAAATTAATACATTTTTATTCTGTTAAGGCAGTGAGAAGAATGGCCAAGTTTTTTCCCCATAGCCTTCAGTGTCGACTACCAGAGTGACCACCCTGCTGTATCCAGGCTATAAAGATAAAATAATATCCTGGAGCTCATGATAGGAAAATGAAAGAATGTACTAGTAGCATTGTACCATCTGACATTGAGGGCTCAGTGTCAGCACGAGGCTGAGGAGCAAGAACACACCAAAGCAGCAGGAGCAGCAGGGGCACCAGGGAAACTATGAAACACAATCAGACAAAGAAGAAGAAGGTCGAAATTTGAGGCTTTGTACATTAATTGGAATGTAACTAAAGAATATTTCACTAAAAAAAATGAATTTTTTCACTGGCCCTGTATGACAGCATCATATCACTATACACATGTAGGTTTTCAGACTGCACTGAAAAAGGCAATTATTAATTATCCCCGACTTACCCTATTTTGAGTAGCCTTTTCTCCCTAGCTCTTCCCAACATTTGGGAAGCATATTAACCCTTTACGTCTTTCTCCGGAATCAAACAAAAATGGATTGGAATTTTTTACAGTTGAATTTTTTTTAAAGAATATTCTCATTTAGTCCTAAAATGTACATATTCATAGCATATTACAGATAAAAATACACCATGATTTTTTGGGTTGCTTCTTTTGAGTATGGCAACACCTGAAATCATTATGCAGGTTCTCCTGAGTATGGCAATACCCCATATGGGGCAATAGTCTGCAGTCGGGGCACATGGCAGGGCTCAGAAGGGAAGGAGAGAAATTCTGCTTATGGAACTCCATATTCAACATACTGGTTTTGGGGTACCCCTGACGTATCAGTACAATAGAAACCCTGAGAACTAACCCCATTTTGTAAAGGGCACCCCTCAAAGAATTTATCTAGGGCTGTAATGAGAATTTAAAACCCCTAGATGCTTGCCCAAATGCAATAAAAAGTATATGGACCAGAGTAAAAATTGCAGTGTTTTCTCAAATGTGCCATTTTAGTGCCAAATATATTTTGCTCAATTCATGCCACTAGGGTTATCTGCCTGACTAGAACGTTTAAAAGTCTTTAATATCTTTATTCAAAATATCATTAAAAGTATGCTAGAAATAGCCATAGGTATTCATTCAGGCTTTTCAAGGTACACCTTCAGGTGGCAATCCAAACACATATGTGCCAACCGAAGTCCGATAACATGCACCAAGAAACAAGTAGGTGCAATTACAGGAGCACAGGTTAGCTTCCCGCTGTAACACCTATTATCAGTGGTTGTATATAGTAGGTCTAGCCCTACCTATTATCAGTGGTTGTATATAGTAGGTCTAGCCCTGCCTGATGCGTTTCTGCATTGACCCTACCGATCGATGCGTCCCCAGAGGCGTACCAGGATACACTTAGACACTTAGCAGGGAACGCCCCCTAAGGAGCATGGCTTTGGGGAAAAGGGGCATGGCCTAACAGAGAAAATAGCATATGTGTTTGGATTGCCACCTAAAGGTGTACCTTGAAAAGCCTGAATGAATACGTATGGCTATTTCTAGCACACTTTTAATGATATTTTGAATAAAGATATTAAAGACTTTTAAACTTTCTAATAAGGCAGATAATTCTTGTGACAACAGCAGGACGTGAACCTTGTATTGATTATACTTTTACCAATTCATGCCACTAAAGACAAATACCCCAAAAATCATTATGCGGGTTCTCCTGGGTACAGCAATACCCCATATTTGGCAATAATCTACAGGCTGGGCACATGGCATTTGGAGCACAGACAATTTACATATTTTTGGCATCATGAAGCATTTGTAGATGTCCTTGGGGACCCCTCAATGAATTAATCTAAGGGTATAATGAGCATTTTAACCCCACAGGTGGACTCCATAAAGGATCTTATCCATTATGGCATCTTGTGCCCAGCTCATTCCACTGGAGAAAAACACCCCAAACATAATTGTGCGGGTTATCCTAGGTACCGCAACAATATGGCATTAATCTACAGACTAGGCACATGGCAGGGCTCAGAAGGGAAGGTGTGGCATTATGTTTAAGGTGTGCAGATACAAAAAGAAGTGTGGGGAGGTGTGATAGAGGGTGATGTGATAGATACAAAATCATTCTCTTATACATAATCCAGGTTTTTTGGGCGTGTTTTGCAATGGTAAATAGTGTCCTTCCAAATACCTCTTTTGGAGCACACCCTGCATATTTTTTGTGTCCCTTGCTTCTCGGGTAGAAGCTTGACCGCGGCGTGTTAGGGGTTAAACACCCGGGATCTGAGTTTTTCCGATCCCGGGTGTTAGTGCCGGGTCAGGGCTGTGACATCACAGCCCGACACCGACACTTGCAGGACCCGATGTCCTGAAATCTTCTTCTGACGGGCCGCCGTAGAAAGGTGTCGCGTCAGAAGAAGTACCCTTAAAGACCGCCGTAAAAAGCTGATACGGCGGTCATTAAGGGGTTAACGTGTACAATAACTTCCTCTAAGTTAGCTCTGCGAATGTCGTTTCCATGTCTTGTAATAGCTAGTTTTGTGGATAACAAAATATGTGCTTTGATGATGCAGGATTTTGGAGGGAGGTCTTAAAAGGGGTATTCACACGAAGACAAGTTTCTTATATGTGCTCAGCATATCAAAATAACACATTCTCTAATTCACTGTTATTAACAAAATTGCAGTATTTCACACATATAAGTCCAACCTGTCTCTATCAGTCCTGCTGTACACAATTTCAATTGCACTGTGATCCGACCCTGTAACTTCAGACTTAGGGTCGGACGCCATCTTGGATTTTTGTGTCTTTTTTTTATGCAGTCATAAGCAATGGAGATCACAGACACAGATTCACTTCCTGGCAGGAGATTATGAGGAGAGACAAGCTGCAAACTACAAGCTACAAGGAGATATAGTAAGTGATCCAGGGGAAGGGGAATGCAGGCACATATCTGTGAGACTGAGAACAGATATGTCATCAAAAAAGAGGGAGAAGAAAATTTTGGCACTCACCATGTAGTAAAATACTTCTTCTTTATTTCTTTGTATCGTAGAGAGACAACACATTACAGGGAGAGGAACGTGATAACTCGGGAGCGTTTTTAAAGGGACGATTCGTTTTGCGTACTAGCGCTTCATCTTGCCTATAAACTCTGGCGTCCTCGTTGGGTTCTTAAACCCGGGCGCCAGGAAGTGCTAATTTGTAGCATAGTGCACACCTACACCTTACAAACAACACCAATGGATAAAAACAAAGCGAGGGGCAGGTTCAGATTCCTGACTCCGCCCCTTGTAACTGCAAGACAATGAAACGAACCTTGAGGAAAAACAGTTGTATTATCAGCGACCAATAAGAAGGCAGAATTCATCAGAGGGGGGCGGCGCCTGGTGAACTACGAATCGTAAGAGAGGGACAACAGGCGCACCTGAAGGGGAACCCATATATTCTTAGTTCCGTCATCGACAACCAATGAGAGACAAGAGTTATCGGAAAAGGGGCGTGGCTTAGCGGATCGTGCATCATAGCGGAACAAAGCCAGGTGGACCTGAGGGGAGGCTGTTGTGTATACGGTAAGCCAATCAGCCTGGGCTACCAACCTCAATGGGAAAACTCGGACAACACTACGTGAAGAGCGGACCTAAAAGAGAACCTGGGTGCATTCCTATTTTGAGCATTACCTATCTGTGCAGGTAGGAGGCAGACACAAGAATTTTGAAAAGCGAAGTGCACGCTATTAAGTCACAGACATCAAAATAATCCATAAAATGACATGATATTGGAAAGCGAAGTACAAGCTATTGAGTCTTAAACATCAGGATAATCGATACAACGATATAAAAATTGATCCCATATTACTCTCAAGAAGGTAGTTATTAGTACCACAAATTAGGGCTGTAGATACAAATAGACATAACATTCGTTATTTTACAAGAAAACACCCATGTCTTTCTTATCATTGAGATCTAAGGGACCAGTAGCTTCTGTTTTAATAATCCACTGTGCCTCCTTCTTTGATAATATTTTGTGCCGATCGCCTCCGTATAACGGTACAGGAACCTGTTCTAGTCCTGAAAACATTAAAGTACTGATATCCCCTTTATGTACTTGCTGAATATGTTCTATTAGACGTGGTGACCCCTTACCGGTTGTGATCGAGTGTTTATGTTCTCTGAAGTGTGTGAACTGGGCTCGGATAGTATTACCTATATAGAACCGTTTACAGGGACACAGAACTACATAGACGACATAGCATGAACTACATGTCAAAAATTGTCTAATATGGTGGTCGAGGCTTCCTATCTTTAAGTTTTTCCCTGTCAGCATTTGGGAACAGTGGTTACAATTTCCACGCTGGTGGTTGCCTATAGGGACACATTTGTTAAGCCAGTTTTTTTCTTTAGAATGTCCCCGAAACCTACTTCTTACCAGATGATCTTTTATCGTTCTACTTTTACGAAAGTTTACCAAGGGGCCATTATCTGCTATGGACTTCAGTTGAGGGTCAGCTTTTACCATAAACCAATTTCTGTTAATGGTTTCTTTAATCTTAGGGGCCATTGCATTGTAATCAAATGAGAAGATGAACCTTTCCGTTCCCTCTTTATTGTGAGAATTACTCAACAATTGTTCAGGGGTCATTTTTGATGCTCTTTCCATTGCCTGTTTTAAAAGATGAATTGGATAGCCTCTTCTAAGTAAATGTTGTGTAAGGTCATTGGTCTGAGCCTTAAATAGATCGTCGTTGTTATTAATACGTCTAAGGCGAATATATTGGCCGTACGGAATGGCCCTCTTTACGTAACCTGGGTGATAGCTAGAATATCATAAAAATGAATTAGTAGAAGTAGGCCTTCGGTACATGGTCGTTGTAATACTATCATTTTTCTGTTCAATAAACTTTTATTAAAAGTAATTAGTGTCAACATACATAGACTTGTCATTGAGTCACAGTAAGATTTCAGAATATAAGCTTTCAAGGCATAAACAATACTATCATTTTTGATGCACACTTCTACATCTAGAAATTCTATTTTGTTGGAATCAATTTTATGTGTGAAAAACATATTCATTGAATTGCTATTGAGATAGGACATGAAATCTTGAAAATCGTGCAGGTCACCGGACCATAAGATGAAAATGTCGTCCACATATCGGTAATATATTTGGATATATTTCAGAAATGTATTGTCTGGTGTGTAAATGTACTTGTCTTCCAAATATCCCCCAAAAATATTAGCATATGTACATGCCGCTGGCGTGCCCATGGCGGTCCCTACCAATTGTCTAAACCACCGGTCTGCAAATTGGAACGTGTTGTTAGACAGGACGAACAAAAGGGCTTCACAGATAAAGGATATAATGTCAGGGTCTTTTTTGGCTGCCTTTAGAATATTACCTATTGCCTCTATACCAGTGTCATGCGGGATTCGGTTATACAGACTTTCTACGTCTATTGTTGCCAAAAGAATCTCGCCTTGCAGATTATTATTTCTTATGGCTCTAGGAAAGTCGTTCGTATCCTTTAAATATGATGTAATTTTGGGGAGTAGGGGTCTCAACATCCAGTCAATATATTTGGATAACGGTTCAGTCACTGAGCCGAATCCGGCGACTATCGGGCGCCCAGGTGGGTCCACCATAGATTTATGCAATTTAGGTAAGAAATACCAGCCGGCTTTTTTCGGATGAACGGGGATTAATTTTTCAGCAGTGGTACTTGAAATGACTCCTTTTAGAACATATTTTCTCAGAAGGGATCCTAATTTATTTTTAATTTTTAACGTGGGGTCAAATTTGAGTTCTTCATAATTATCCATGTTTTTTAACTGTCTTTCTGCCTCTTTTACGTAATTATTGCATGTCATTATAACCACGTTCCCCCCTTTATCCGCTTTTTTTAATTATTATTTCTTCGTTTTTATGCAATTTGGTAAGGGCCTCTCTTTCTTTAGCTGAAATATTATCTTCATCGTTACTGTATACTAGTGCTCTAATGTCTTGAAGTACTCTTTGTTGGAAAATATCTAAAGAACTGCCTGATACAATTGGTGGATTAAAGGTAGATGGATGCCACCTTTAAATGGACAATGTTGGCCTTCGTGCATATTATCGACCTTGGCCATGGCAAGTAAGCATTCCGCCTCTTCTTCCTCAGGGGGACTGTGGACAAAAAAACCTAGGGGACCTATCTCGACAGGAATTTCTCCTTTCTCCTTATCTTTGCTTTTACGTACCTCCTGACTAGAGAACCACTTTTTTAGATTCATTTTACACAGACCTTTGAAAAGGTCAACCTCGAAGTTGACCCGATCAAAGATCACTTTCTTCCACTATCGTCTCCAAGACACTTGTTTCCTTTTTTTGTCCATATTTTTTCTTTTTTCTACCTCTCCGGATTGGCTTCCTAAAGGGACTCTCAATTCATTACGATCATACTGCAGCAGGGGAAGAGTCCCAAAGAGTCTATAAAGAGGTCTCACAGTTCGGAGACGACAAAGACTTAGTTGCCGAATGGAAACAGTTGCATCTGGACCATTCCATCAATCTGACAAAATTAATCCTAAGGAGAAATGAATCAGAATATGGAAAAATAACAGAGGAACTTTGCAAAGCCAAAATTGAACTCCGAAGCAGAAGCTCAGAATAACAAATGCTGAATTTTACTAAAAAAATCGAAAAGAAACTGTTAACGGTCCAGGCAGATATCAAGGACTGTAAGCGGGATAAATTTATCCACGATAAACAAGATTTCGACACAGGCAGAGTATTTGATTGGGGTTCCCAACGACAGAAGAGAATGAAAAGACGTTTTGAGAAAAGAAAACCAAAAGAATACTGGACGACTGATTCTGAATCCAGTGCATCAGAAGAGTCAATAGGAACTGTTGGATCTAACCAAAACCGTCATGACAGCACCAAGAAGGAGGAGGTCCCTTTAGGAAGCCAATCCGGAGAGGCAGAAAAAAGAAAAAATATGGACAAAAAAGGAAACAAGTGTCTTGGAGACGATAGTGGAAGAAAGTGAAGAATCTACTGTCGTCAATTTAACAAACATGACTCTTGATCCTGATTGTATGTCTGTATTGTCTAAAGGCCTAAATTTTGGCCTTCAGCAGGACTTTGATCGGGTCAACTTCGAGGTTGACCTTTTCAAAGGTCTGCGTAAAATGAATCTAAAAAAGTGGTTCTCTAGTCAGGAGGTACGTAAAAGCAAAGATAAGGAGAAAGGAGAAATTCCTGTCGAGATAGGTCCCCTAGGTTTTTTTGTCCACAATCCCCCTGAGGAAGAAGAGGCGGAATGCTTACTTGCCCATACCAAATTGCATAAAAACGAAGAAATAATAATTAAAAAAGCGGATAAAGGGGGGAACGTGGTTATAATGGCAATAATTACGTAAAAAAGGCAGAAAGACAGTTAAAAAACACGGATAAAAATTAAAAATAAATTAGGATCCCTTCTGAGAAAATATGTTCTAAAAGGAGTAATTTCAAGTACCACTGCTGAAAAATTAATCCCCGTTCATCCGAAAAAAGCCGGCTGGTATTTCTTACCTAAATTGCATAAATCTATGGTGGACCCACCTGGGCGCCCGATAGTCGCCGTAAACGGCTCAGTGACTGAACCATTATCCAAATATATTGACTGGATGTTGAGACCCCTACTCCCCAAAATTCCATCATATTTAAAGGATACAAACGACTTTCCTAGAGCCATAAGAAATAATAATCTGCAAGGCGAGATTCTTTTGGCAACAATAGACGTAGAAAGTCTGTATACCCGAATCCCGCATGACACTGCTATAGAGGCAATAGGTAATATTCTAAAGGCAGCCAAAAAAGACCCTGACATTATATCCTTTATCTGTGAAGGCCTTTTGTTCGTCCTGTCTAACAACACGTTCCAATTTGCAGACCGGTGGTTTAGACAATTGGTAGGGACCGCCATGGGCACGCCAGCGGCATGTACATATGCTAATATTTTTTTGGGATATTTGGAAGACAAGATATTCTAGCTATCACCCAGCTTACGTAAAGAGGGCCATTCCGTACAGCCAATATATTTGCCTTAGACGTATTAATAACAACAACGATCTATTTAAGGCTCAGACCAATGACCTTACACAATGTTTACTTAGAAGAGGCAATCCAATTCATCTTTTAAAACAGGCAATGGAAAGAGAATCAAAAATGACCCCTGAACAATTGTTGAGTAATTCTCACAATAAAGAGAGAACCGAAAGGTTCGTCTTCTCATTTGATTACAACGCAATGGCCCCTAAGATTAAAGAAACCATTAACAGAAATTGGTTTATGGTAAAAGCTGACCCTCAACTGAAGTCCATAGCAGATAATGGCCCCCTGGTAACCTTTCGTAAAAGTAGAACGATAAAAGATCATCTGGTAAGAAGTAGGTTTCGGGGACATTCTAAAGAAAAAAACTGGCTTAACAAATGTGTCCCTATAGGCAACCACAAGTGTGGAAATTGTAACCACTGTTCCCAAATGCTGACTGGGAAAAACTTAAAGATAGGAAGCCTCGACCACCATATTAGACAATTTTTGACATGTAGGTCATGCTATGTCGTCTATGTAGTTCTGTGTCCCTGTAAACGGTTCTATATAGGTAAAACTATCCGAGCCCTGTTCACGCGCTTCAGAGAACATAAAAACTCGATCACAACCGGTAAGGGGTCACCACGTCTGATAGAACATATTCAGCAAGTACATAAAGGGGATATCAGTACTTTAATGTTTGCAGGACTAGAACAGGTTCCTGTACCGTTATACGGAGGCGATCGGCACAAAATATTATGTCCGAGTTTTCCCATTGAGGTTGGTAGCCCAGGCTGATTGGCTTACCGTATACGCAACAGCCTCCTCTCAGGTCCGCCTGGCTTTGTTCCGCTATGATGCACGATCCGCTAAGCCATGCCCCTTTTCCGATAACTCTTGTCTCTCATTGGTTGTCGATGACGGAACTAAGAATGTATGGGTTCCCCTTCAGGTCCGCCTGCTGTCCCTCTCTTACGATTCGTAGTTCACCAGGCGCCGCCCCCCTCTGATGAATTCTGCCTTCTTATTGGTCGCTGATAATACAACTGTTTTTCCTCCAGGTTCGTTTAATTGTCTTGCAGTTACAAGGGGCGGAGTCAGGAATCTGAACATGCCCCTCGCTTTGTTTTTATCCAGTGGTGTTGTTTGTAAGGTGTAGGTGTGCACTAAGCTACGAATTAGCACTTCCTGGTGCCCGGGTTTAAAAACCCAACGAGGACACCAGAGTTTATAGGCAAGATGAAGCACTAGTGCGCGAAACGAATCGTCCCTTTAAAAACGCTCTTGCGTTATCACGTTCCTCTCCCTGTAATGTGTTGTCTCTCTACGATGTAAAGAAATAAAGAAGATGTATTTTAGTACGTGGTGAGTGCCAAAATTTTCTTCTCCCTCTTTTTTGATGATGTCTGAATGCTCTGTCCTGTGTCAGATTCAGTTTTGAGCACCACCACTTATACTTATTCACATGCGACACTTTTTCCAAAAGAAGAATTGGCTAGAAACTCCATTCTTTTTAAGAAAAGGTCTAAAAAGCTGTGCCCCTTGTACTTTTTCTCTTTTTCGATAAAATATGAGAACAGATATGTAGCAGAGCTGACTCTGTAATAGGCATCTAATGGGTCTCATGCATCTCTGATCTGTCTCATCTCTTTCTATGTGTCAGATACTAGTATAATGTCAGAAGGCAGATGACCTGTACCCTGATAATCACCCCACAAAACTAGATGGGTCATTATGTGTCTGCCACACCCTGGGATTTTGCACTGAGCACCATGGAGAGTGATAGGAGCTAAAACAGCAATAAAACTGAGTAAAACTGTAAAGTAAAGGGCTAAAATGATCTTTACTGTAACTAGGGGATGGAAATGTGAAAATTTTCTTTTGTGGAAAGCCCTTTTAAGGCTCATTAGGAGTAGTGCTGGCACTGGGGAGAAGAGTATATTTGTGCAACATTCCCCACCGGGGCCTAGCCTTTTCTTGGGCACCTGGAGGCAGCCGGGGCCCAGAATACCGAAATGGCTGGCTAGTGCGGCCTTGGGCATGTTGTGGTCATGGTGCTTGATATGGGGACCGGAGAGTTAACCTACAGCCAGGCAGGTCTCCAGCAGGTGGTATGTGCAAGAAATATGGAGGGAGAAGCTGATGTATTGGTTTCTCCCTGGGGCAACCCCTGATTGTCTGTAGGATGAGTCCCTGGGTAATGGATGGGGGAGCCCTTAGTGGTAAAGAGCCGTATCCAGGGATCAGACTGAGGCAACGTTGTGCAAATCAACTTACAGTTCTTTATTGAACAGCAGGCAACTGCCAAACGATTAAAAGCAGATTCTTTATGCTGGGATACTCATGGAGAGTTGGTCCGCAGGAAAGGTGCACGCAGCCTGATAGTAGATACAGGCTGGGCTGGTTCAGGTGGAGCTGTGTCCAAGTAGTGGAAGCTGCAGTTATTGGCTCAAGTCTCCAGACTTTCCCTGTGTGCCAGGCAGTAGACCTGAGCCACCAGTAATTCCTGGGATTTATAGCTAAAGGTGTGCTGCTCACTCTACTTACTGAGACAGACAGACTAAGACCCTGCAGTCTGAATGACTACTAAGACTGAAAGACCTCTCACCCAGCAGGGGGGGGTTTATAACCCCCCTGGTCAGGTGGTAGAACCTCTCCAATCATCCAATCACATTCCAGCTGACATAACAGACAGGTCATTGGATGATTACATACACCAGTTAACACCAGGCAGTATCTACAGCTGCAGTTACATAATATCCAGGTTCCAGAACCTTCCTAGAGAGTTCGCGACTCCCTCCAATGGCTCCTGACCTGGAGAGGGCTTTTTCCCAGGCCTGCATGTAAGACAGTTTGGTTATTATATTCTTGTTGCCTAACAATGAATAGAAAAAAGGAGGTCCCTCTTTTGCCGGTTGTTCTGTCCTGTATGAAAGAGAGAACTTGCTTTTTTACCAATAGGTTGTCTGGTATTAAGTTCAGCATAAATTTGTGGATTTTAAGCCCATAGCGACTGTGGCATTTAACTTGCCTTTGGGAGGTCTTTCCCCCGCAATCGCCCCCTTCCCCCTCCATGCCGTCTTCAGTGGGCACCATTAGTTGCTATGGCAGCCCTGGGGTTTTAGCCAGTGCCATTGCAGGCAGTGCTATTAAGATGGGCTGACACAGCTAATACCCTGCAATACATCAGTATTGCAGATTATTATCAGAAACACGCAATCAGATGATTGCTTGTTCATGTCCCATGGTGGAAATACTAAAAAAAAATTATAAAGAAAATCTCATTCAATAAAAGATAAATTAGTAAATCAATAAAAATGCCCATAAGGCCGAAAACATATAAAAAGACATATAATGCACAAAAAAGTCAACATCATAACACAAACCCCACATATATAGTATCACCGCGTCCATAACAACCCGTAGAATAAAAGTAAATAATTATTGAACCTGTACGATGAATGGCATTAAAAAACGTTAAAACCCGCAATTGTCCCAAGCGACAATTTTATTGTTTTAAATGCGGCAGTTTTTCCGAATCCGTCGGGTTTCTGCTCGGCCACGATCCCCCCCCCCCGATTTCCGCCGCGTGCATGCCGGCGCCGATGCGACACAATCCGATGTCGTGCACCAAAATCCCGGGGCAATACAGGGAAAATCGCCGCAAATCGGAAATATTCAGGTAACACGTCGGGAAAACGCGAATCGGGCCCTTAGTAAATAACCCCCATTGAGTTTTATTTGGCAAATTTAGTAAAACATAAGAAAAATATTCAAGTCTGGTATCCCCATAATTGTATCGACCCATAGAATAAAGACAACATGATTATTAGGCTATACGGTGAACACCAAAAAAAAAGTAAAAAATCCAGTTCAGAATTGATGCTTTTCTACTCCTGACATAAAAAAAGAAGTTCATAAACTTTTAACAATAGGGGATACCAACCCCAAAATGGTAACACTGGGGCACCAATAACGAAAGCAAAAATTCTATAGCTTACAAAAGGAGCTAATGAGAAAACTAAAATCCTGCCAGTTGCAGGGCCCTCCTTCCCTCCTACGCCTCGCTGTGCAACCATAAAACAAGTAACTGCCACATGTGGGGGGTCTCTGTACTCGGAAGAAATTGCATAACAAATTTTAAGATGGGTTATCTCTTTTTATCTTTTAGAAATGTGTAAATTTTAGGGCTAAATGAACGTATAACCAACAAAATTTGACCATTCTGAATTTCACCTCCATTTTAGATATATTTACAATTGTTGCTTGGGAAGCAACACAAAAGGTCCTTTTGACCAAATAAAATTTAACTTTTAATTCAATACTCATTAAAAACCAGGTCGTGAATTTATCACATGTATGAGCCTTGACATAAATAGACAAATTAAAAGATTATGGCGGGTATGGAGATATGGTCTAAATTGATACGGTATATTGGTGCAGTGAGCTAGTGAGACGGTGTGACTCGCTAATAAGGGTGTTGCAATGAGGTGTTAGCGCATCTAGATACACAAAGAGGTGCTACTCAGCCGATATACTATCGGGAGGTACACATAAAGCCGCTTTTAGGAGCACCTGTGTTCCTGAATGGGGACCCCAATGGGTCCTTTCTGCGGTAGTGTGTATAGGATTCACCTCTGTGAGATGTCGCTATTTGCCTCTAGGAATCTTTCACAAGCCACAGCCAGCAGCATACTTTGATTTTAAGCTAAGTCACACCATCCACACATCACATTCTCGCACTGGTAATTGTAATCAAATAATTATGGACTAGTGGTCTCTGCAGAATGACCCCAGATCCTAAATAGTTCTCCAACTACAGCGCCATCAATTAAAAATAGGAAGGCTCAGACAGCCCCCCCGACATGTTTCGCCATTAGCATGGCGTCCTCAGGGGGTATCGGGGCTGAAGTGGTGAGCTCTGGCCGTCCGTCCCGTTCTTATCACTTCGTGGCGTGATGTCATCGGGGGTGTGTGTCTTATCCTCCTATCAGTACAGTGTACATCATTGAATAGGGAGGAGAGATACTCAGCCTATCGGTATCAAGTACGTCATTAGGTAAAGAAGGGAAGAGAGGGGCGGAACATCCAGCCTTCGATTCTTCACTTCTGATTGGTAGATCTATATGTCAGTGCTATGGTAACCCTTAGGATTCCATACGTTTTTATGGCGCAGGCGTGTGGACTTAGAATGAATATAGATGCCGGTATTCTAGTTATTAAGAGTGGAATATAAGGTGAGTAAGTCACCATCTTAGGATATCTTAAAATAGATATAGGTAGCCACACTCCTAAGGGAAATCGTTACTTTGACTGCATATGTGGACTACTTGTTAGTCAGTTACTAAATATGATACCTTTATATCTCTTTTGACAGGAAGACAGATATATAAAATACTGTAGAATGGAATGGGACGGTTTTAGTGTAAATGTCTTATGTCAAGAAACTACATGTTTCTAAGTTGATTTTTAGCTGTATATAGTGAAATTATTAAGCTTGAAAGATGGATTGCCATAAATTACAATGAGTTGCTTTTAGATTTAGATAAAGGGTGTGAAAGTAAAGCCTTCATTCAGGCCGAAAGGACTCAGGCTTTTGAGTCTGTGGATCCATCTCGCCTCTAACTGCATTAGGCGACGATCGATATTGCCTTTTCTCGGGCCACTTTTAATTAGGCGACGATCGATATTGCCTTTTCTCGGGCCACTTTTAAGGGTATCAATTCCCCAAAAACGAATATGTTCCATATCTCCATTATGTTTTAAACGTATGTGTTTGGCCAATGAAGTATCTTTGCCTGTGCGGGTGGCACTAAGGTGTGCCAAAATCCTCCTCCTAAATTCTTGTGTCGTCTTACCGACATAGAGCTTGGGGCAATTACATTTTTTACATTAAGTGATAAGAACAGGACAGACGGCCAGAGCTCACCACTTCAGCCCCGATACCCCCTGAGGACGCCATGCTAATGGCGAAACATGTCGGGGGGGCTGTCTGAGCCTTCCTATTTTTAATTGATGGCGCTGTAGTTGGAGAACTATTTAGGATCTGGGGTCATTCTGCAGAGACCACTAGTCCATAATTATTTGATTACAATTACCAGTGCGAGAATGTGATGTGTGGATGGTGTGACTTAGCTTAAAATCAAAGTATGCTGCTGGCTGTGGCTTGTGAAAGATTCCTAGAGGCAAATAGCGACATCTCACAGAGGTGAATCCTATACACACTACCGCAGAAAGGACCCATTGGGGTCCCCATTCAGGAACACAGGTGCTCCTAAAAGCGGCTTTATGTGTACCTCCCGATAGTATATCGGCTGAGTAGCACCTCTTTGTGTATCTAGATGCGCTAACACCTCATTGCAACACCCTTATTAGCGAGTCACACCGTCTCACTAGCTCACTGCACCAATATACCGTATCAATTTAGACCATATCTCCATACCCGCCATAATCTTTTAATTTGTCTATTTATGTCAAGGCTCATACATGTGATAAATTCACGACCTGGTTTTTAATGAGTATTGAATTAAAATTTTATTTGGTCAAAAGGACCTTTTGTGTTGCTTCCCAAGCAACAATTGTAAATATATCTATAAAGTCTATAGGTCCGACCGCAAAGTGGTCTTAGGACTATCTAAATTATAATTTTCACCTCCATTTTGATTCAATTACTATGAAGATCTCAAGGGGTTAACAATCTTACTAAAAACTGTTTCTGGTAGTTTGAGAGGTGCAGTTTTGAAAATGGGTTGATTATATAGGGTTTTTTAATGCTAAACATTAAAAATTTCATTCACAACAGTATTTATCCCCAAAATAGTCAATTCTGAAAATATGGAAAATCGATATTCGATTTTTAAGCCGCGTGACATCAAAATAAATTATCCAGACATTTCCAAAATTATGAAAATGTAAAGTAGACATATGAGAAATGTTATTCCGCAACTTATGTAGCTGGTAAATCTATCAGCCTGAGAACACGATGATTTCGAATTTTTCAAAAAATTCTTAATTTTTTTTTTTAAATAAATGCAAAACTTATCAGCCAACATTTACCACTACAATGAAGTACATAATGTGGGGGAAAAAACAATCTCAGAATCACTTTGATAAGTGACAGTGTTCAAAAGTTATAACCCTATAAAGTGGCTGCATGCTTCACGGGTTAAGGTTGAAGATTTCTCCTTACAAGGTTAAAATTTGTGGTTAACTTGGAGAAAGGAACAATTGTTTGGTTCTTAATTATATCTGCTATAGTTGTGATATTCTGTGCCCCGCCCACAAACAAAGGTTCATGATTAGAGATGAGCGAACATACTCGTCCGAGCTTGATGCTCGTTCGAGCATTAGCGTACTCGAAACTGCTCGTTGCTCGGACGAATACTTCGCCCGCTCGAAAAAATGGCATCTCCCGCCGTTTTGCTTTTTGGCGGCCAGAAACAGAGCCAATCACAAGCCAGGAGACTCTGCACTCCACCCAGCATGACGTGGTACCCTTACACGTCGATAGCAGTGGTTGGCTGGCCAGATCAGGTGACCCTGGAATAGACTAGCCCCTGCCTGCGCTGCTCGGATCATTCTGTGTCTGGATGCCGCTAGGGAGAGAGCTGCTGCTGGTCAGGGAAAGCGTTAGGCTGTTCTATTAGAATAGTGTTAGGCAGGAGTGATTCTACAAGAACCCAACAGCCCTTCTTAGGGCTACAATAACATTATACATTTTTTTTTTTAATTTGCAGCTAGTACCATATTGTGAGGAATTTGCAGGGGGACTTGCTACCGTTGTGTTTAGCTCTTAGTGACACACATATCCACCTCAAACACCAAAGTGGGAAAATTTATTAGGGGTTTGATTTCAATTAGGCACAGTCTGCCATTTACTTTTTATTTTACGTTTATTTTTTCATAACTCAGCGTCATCTCATCTGGCATAGCAGTGTGCTTTCATACTTGGCTAGAAAATAGCCATAGGAGAATCCAAACGGCTTACTTAGGCCTACAATAGCGTTATATATTTTATTTCTGGTTGATCTGCTGGTGGCTGTCCTTGCTGTAGTGCATCTACTACCATATTGTGAGGAATTTGTAGTGAGACTTCCGACCGTTGTGTTTAGCGCTTAGTGACGCACATATCCATCGCAAAGACCGAAGTGGGAATATTTATTAGGGGTTTGATTTCAATTAGGCACAGTCTGCCATTTACTTTTTATTTTACGTTTATTTTTTCATAACTCAGCGTCATCTCATCTGGCATAGCAGTGTGCTTTCATACTTGGCTAGAAAATAGCCATAGGAGAATCCAAACGGCTTACTTAGGCCTACATTAGCGTTATATATTTTATTTCTGGTTGATCTGCTGGTGGCTGTCCTTGCTGTAGTGCATCTACTACCAAATTGTGAGGAATTTGTAGTGAGACTTGCGACCGTTGTGTTTAGCGCTTAGTGACGCACATATCCATCGCAAAGACCGAAGTGGGAAAATGTATTAGGGGTTTGATTTCAATTAGGCACAGTCTGCCATTTACTTTTTATTTTACGTTTATTTTTTCGTAACTCAGCGTCATCTCATCTGGCATAGCAGTGTGCTTTCATACTTGGCTAGAAAATAGCCATAGCAATAGTATAGCATCGTTTGGTTTTAAAAACTAAAAAACACCAAAAAAAAAAAAAACACAAAAAAACACAAAAAAAAGTAAAAAAAAAATTAAAGTTATAACTTTCATTTTCAAAATGTTTAACCCGAGGGCTAGGGGTAGAGGACGAGGGCGGGGACGTGGGCGTCCAACTACTGCAGGGGTCAGAGGCCGTGGTCCTGGGCGGGGTGAGACACCACCTGCTGATGAGGGAGCAGGGGAATGCCGCAGAGCTACACTCCCTAGGTTCATGTCTGAAGTTACTGGGACTCGTGGTAGAGCACTGTTGAGGCCAGAACAGTGCGAACAGGTGATGTCGTGGATTGCTGACAATGCTTCAAGCAATTTGTCCACCAGTCAGTCTTCCACGCAGTCCACCCATGTCACCGAAATCGGCACTCCTCCAGCTCCTGCACCTCAGCCTCCTCCCCCCCAGTCTGCCCCCTCCCAGGAAAATTTGGCATTTGAACCGGCATACTCTGAGGAACTGTTTTCTGGACCCTTCCCACAGTCACAAACCACTTGTCCGGTTGCTGCTGAGCAATTTTCCGATGCCCAGGTTTTCCACCAGTCGCAGTCTGTGGGTGATGATGACCTTCTTGACGTAGTGGAAGAAGTGTGTAAAGAGGTGTCCGACGATGAGGAGACACGGTTGTCAGACAGTGGTGAAGTTGTTGTCAGGGCAGGAAGTCCGAGGGGGGAGCAGACTGAGGGATCGGAGGATGATGAGGTGACAGACCCAAGCTGGGTTGAGAGGCCGGGTGAACACAGTGCTTCTGAGACGGAGGAGAGTCCTCGACCAGAACAGGTTGGAAGAGGCAAGGGTGGGGCCAGACGGAGAGGCATGGCCAGAGCAGGTGCATCAGCGCCAAATGTGTCACGTAGTGAAGCTCCCGTGGCGAGGGCTCCCGCGGCGAGGGCTAGATTTTCAGAAGTCTGGATGACCGACGGACTGTGGTGTGCAACCTTTTCCAAACCAGGATCAGCAGGGGTTCCACCACTACTAGCTTAACTACCACCAGTATCCGCAGGCATATGAATGCTAAAAACCCCACTCAGTGGCACCAAGCCCGTTCACCTCCGGCCGTGCACACCACTGCTCCTTCCCCTGTGTCAGCTGATAGTCAGCCCCCTGCCCAGGACCCTGGCACAAAAACCCCATCGTCGCCTCCACGATCCTCCACAGCATCCACCAGCGTTCAGCTCTCCATACCCCAGACGCTGGAGCAGAAACGGAAATATAGTGCAACCCACCCGCACGCCCAAGCCCTTAATGTCCACATCTCAAGATTGCTTAGCCTGGAGATGCTGCCCTATAGGCTAGTAGAGACCGAGGCCTTTCGCAACCTCATGGCGGCCGCCCCTCGGTATTCGGTCCCCAGCCGCCACTACTTTTCCCGATGTGCTGTCCCAGCCCTGCACCAGCACGTGTCAGACAACATCATCCGTGCCCTGACCAACGCTGTTTCTGACAAGGTCCACCTGACCACGGACACGTGGACGAGTGCTGCCGGGCAGGGCCACTATATATCGCTTACGGCACATTGGGTTAACTTGGTGGAGGCTGGGACTGAGTCTGACCCTGCGGCTGGTCATATACTGCCGACGCCGAGGATTGCGGGGCCTACCTCGGTCCAGGTCTTTCAGGCCTACTATGCCTCCTCCTCCTCCCACCCCTCCTCCCACCCCTCCTCCACCTCCTCCTCCACCTCCTCCTCCGAACTACCATCCGTGGGCATGGCGCCATCAGTCGCTAGCTCTAGGCACAGCAGCAGTGCCGTCGCTAAGCGACAGCAGGCGGTGCTCAAACTGCTGAGCCTAGGCGATAAAAGGCACACCGCCCAAGAACTATTACAGGGCATCACGGCGCAGACTGATCTGTGGCTGGCACCGCTGAACCTGAAGCCAGGCATGGTTGTGTGTGACAACGGCCGTAACCTGGTGGCGGCTCTGCAACTCGGCAGACTGACACATGTGCCATGCCTGGCCGATGTGTTAAATCTGATAGTTCAGCGTTTCCTCAAGACATACCCCAATCTGTCTGATTTGCTCACGAAGGTGCACCGCATCTGTGCGCATTTCAGGAAGTCCAGCACAGATGCTGCCACTCTCAGGGCAGCGCAGCGCCGCCTCCAACTGCCCGCTCACCGACTGTTGTGCGACGTGCCCACGAGGTGGAATTCAACATTAACCATGTTATCCAGAGTTTACCAGCAGCGCAGAGCGATTGTAGACTGCCAGATGTCAACTTTCACCAGAACTGGTAGTCAGGTCAGTCAGCTTCCTCAAGTCTACAATGAGAAGTGGACGTGGATGTCTGATATCTGTCAGGTGCTGAGTAACTTTGAGGAGTCAACACAGATGGTCAGTGGCGATGCCGCCATCATCAGCCTCACCATCCCGCTGCTTGGCCTGTTGAAAAACTCTCTGATCAGCATGAAGTCGGAAGCTTTGCGCTTGTCACAAGAGACGGGGGAAGAAGATTCCCTTGTTGATAGCCAAAGCACCCTTAGGTCTGTTTCTCAGCGCATATCGGAGGAGGTGGAGGTGGATGAGGAGGAAGAGGAGGAGAATGTTGGCGAGACACCAGAGGGGACCATTGTTCAGTCCTTCACTGTTCAGCGTGTATGGGCAGAAGAAGAGGAGTTGGAGGAGGAGGAAATGGACAGTCAGGCCAGTGAGGGGAGTGAATTCTTGCGCGTTGGTACTCTGGCGCATATGGTAGATTTCATGCTAGGCTGCCTATCCCGTGACCCTCGCGTTCAAAGAATTTATTCCAGCACCGATTACTGGGTATTCACTCTCCTGGACCCACGGTACAAGCAAAATCTTTCCACTCTCATCCCTGGAGAGGAAAGGAGTGTGAGAATGCATGAATACCAGCAGGCCCTGGTGCACAAGCTGAAACAGTATTTCCCTTCTGACAGCGCTAGCGGCAGAGTGCGTAGTTCTGCGGGACAAGTAGCGAGGGAGAGTAGGCAAGCAGCTTTATGTCACCCCAGCAAGACACTGTCACCTGTCCCCAGTCTCGGCAGAGTAGGGCTGATCTTTACAGAAAGATGGTGAGGGAGTACGTAGCTGACCATACCATCGTCCTAAATGATCACACAGCTCCCTACAACTACTGGGTTTCAAAGCTGGACATGTGGCACGAACTGGCGCTGTACACCTTGGAGGTTCTTGCCTGCCCTGCCGCTAGCGTGTTGTCCGAGCGGGTTTTCAGTGCAGCTGGTGGCATCATCACCGATAAGCGTACACGCCTGTCGACTGACAGCGCTGACAGGCTGACGCTTATTAAGATGAATAAAGCCTGGATTTCTCATAATTTCCAATCTCCACCAGGTGAAGGAAGCTCAACCTGAATAATTTATGCACTCCTCCTCCTCATTTTCCTCCTTCTCCTCCTCTTTGTACACTAAAGCAGAGGAAACTGGCTATTTTTTGACAGGGCCCACTGGCTCTAGCTATAGTACTTTATGCATTTAATTTTTCTGGAGGGCCACCTACCCGGTCCTCTGTTTTAAACAATTTTTGGGAGTGCCACATACAGGCACTCAATCTATTTCATTTTTCTGGAGGGCCACCTACCTGCTCCTCTGGTTTGAAAACTTTTTTGGACTGCCACATACAGGCACTCAATCTATTCAATTTTTCTGGAGGGCCACCTACCTGCTCCTCTGGTTTGAAAACTTTTTTGGACTGCCACATACAGGCACTCAATCTATTTCATTTTTCTGGAGGGCCACCTACCTGCTCCTCTGGTTTGAAAACTTTTTTGGACTGCCACATACAGGCACTCAATCTATTCAATTTTTCTGGAGGGCCACCTACCTGCTCCTCTGGTTTGAAAACTTTTTTGGACTGCCACATACAGGCACTCAATCTATTTCATTTTTCTGGAGGGCCACCTACCTGCTCCTCTGGTTTGAAAACTTTTTTGGACTGCCACATACAGGCACTCAATCTATTTCATTTTTCTGGAGGGCCACCTGCCTGCTCCTCTGGTTTGAAAACTTTTTTGGACTGCCACATACAGGCACTATCCAAATTAAATTGTCTCCATAGCAGCCTCCACACGTTGTCTCCATTGCTACCTCCAAAAGTCGTCCATATAGCTGCCTCCATACATCGTCCCCTTATCAAACGAGGTGTGTCAGGCAGAAATTTGGGTTGTTTTCATGGATTCCACATCAAAGTTGTTAACTTTGTCGCCACCCTGCTGTGTAATCCACAAAATATACTGGCAAACTTTAACCATTTACGGATATTATTTCAGCGCTTCTTGCGCATCTGTTTACATTCCCCTCACCCGCCATATCCCAAACTTATAAGAACGCTACTACACTTAACTTGGTGCAGGCTGGGACCGAGTCTGCCCCTGGGGCTGGTCATATACTGCCGACGCAGAGGATTGCGGGGCCTACCTCGGTCCAGGTCTCAAAGGCCTACTATACCTCCTCCTCCTCCCACCCCTCCTCCAGCTCCTCCGAATTACCATCCGTGGCCATGGCGCCATCAGTCGGTAGCTCTAGGCACAGCAGCAGTGCCGTCGCTAAGCGACAGCAGGCGGTGCTCAAACTGCTGAGCCTAGGCGATAAAAGGCACACCGCCCAAGAGCTATTACAGGGCATTCCACATCAAACTTGTTAACTTTGTCGCCACCCTGCTGTGTAATCCACAAAATATACTGGCAAACTTTTATCATTTACCGATATTATTTCAGCGCTTCTTGCGCATCTGTTTACATTCCCCTCACCCGCCATATCCCAAACTTATAAGAACGCTACTACACTTGATCTTATACAAAAGGTTCTTAGAAATGCTGTTTGGGGAGTAGCCTAGAGACAGGGGCTTGGATTGGCGAAAGCTCGCCTGGAAGCGGAGCGCCAGCTCCATCCCAAGATCCAACTAACATAGTTTTAACTGCAGCACCTTTAATCTACTACTAGTTCACTGCCTCCATAATAATAATAATAATAATCTTTATTTATATAGCGCCATCATATTCCGTAGCGCTTTAAAAATCATAGGAAACAAATACAAATGTAATGTAACAGAGCACAACATTTGTATGGAACAACAGGAGTGAGGTCCCTGCTCGCCAGAGCTTACGGTTTATGAAGATGATGGGGTAACACGAGGTAAAAGAATATTTAATGGTCAAGCCATTCTTCTTAGGGAATAGAACAAAATATAATAAATGGAATTGCTGTCGCTTGAACCACTCAGCCGTCATCTTATATACCAGGTCCAGGGTGAATGGGACTGCAGAGAAGTCTGGTGCCTGTTGGTTGCTGGATAACAGATGGGAGGACGACACAGGACGGGTTAGTAGAAGAGTTAAAACTCCATGCAGTTAATGAGTGTTATAGGCTTGCCTAAAGAAATGGGTTTTAAGAGCACGTTTGAAACTTTGGAGGTTAGGTATTAGTCTGATAGTCCGGGGCAGAGTATTCCATAGAATTGGTGCAGCTCTAGAGAAGTCTTGGAGACGCGAGTGGGAGGTCCGCACTAGGGTAGAGGTTAATCTAAGATCACTGGCGGATCTAAGAGCACGGGTTGGGCGATAGACTGAGATAAGAGAGGAGAGGTAGGGGGGTGCAGCATTATACAGAGCTTTATGGATGAGGGTTATTATTTTAAACTGTATTCGAAAGGACACTGGCAGCCAGTGCAGCGACTGGAATTAACTGTAGGCATACATGGTCCCCTTATCAAACGAGCTGTGTCAGGCAGAATTTTGGGTTGTTTTCATGGCTTCCACAACAAACTTGTTAACTTTGTCGCCACCCTGCTGTGTAATCCACAAAATATACTGGCAAACTTTTATCATTTACCAATATTATTTCAGCGCTTCTTGCGCATCTGTTTACATTCCCCTCACCCGCCATATCCTAAACTTATAAGAACGCTACTACACTTGATCTTATAAAAAAGGTTCTTAGAAGTGCTGTTTGGGGAGTAGCCTAGAGACAGGGGCTTCGATTGGCGAAAGCTCGCCTGGCAGCGAAGCGCCAGTTCCATCTCAAGATCCGACTAACATAGTTTTAACTGCAGCACCTTTAATCTACTACTAGTTCACTGCCTCCATACATCGTCCCCTTATCAAACGAGCTGTGTCAGGCAGAATTTTCAGGTGTTTCACCAGATACATAGTGGAACTCGGCCCATCTGTCGCCGCCATGCTGGAGACCTGAAGTTGCAATCATAGCAGCGCAATATGAATGCCCCATACTGTCGCTCTTAATCATGGAAGTCGTCTCCATGGCTGCCTCCACATGTTGTCCCCTTATCAAAAGAGCTGTGTCAGGATCATTTTTAGGGTGTTTCACCAGATACGTTATGGAACTTGGTCACTATGTCGCCACCATGCTGTGTTATCGACTAAATATACCGTCAACCTTTTGTTCACATAGGAAATCATTTCACCTCCTTTGGTGAAACCTGAGTCCATTTAGGGTATGTCGCCATGAGACTCTCTAGCCTGCCACTGCTGCCGCTGCCTCTGCATGCCGTCCCCTATAGTGTCAGGGTCAATTATTGCATGTTTTAGATGCTATCTAGCCTCATTCGGTCACTCTGTCATGGCCATGCTGTTGCCCATAATTTTTGCATAATGGTGCGATTAAGTAGCCTCAGAGGCATCCATGCATGCTGCCCCTGCTGTTTCCTGTCCATTTCCGTGGTGTTTCCATCCTTTTCTGAGGTTCCCAGGTGTTTGGCCAAGCTTCCCTGTGCAGAGCCTTGCTCCCCATGAAAAATGCTCGAGTCTCCCATTGACTTCAATGGGGCTCGTTATTCGAGACGAGCACTCGAGCATCGGGAAAAGTTTGTCTCGAATAACGAGTACCCGAGCATTTTAGTGCTCGCTCATCTCTATTCATGATTTGAATGTTATTATTGAAGAGAGAGAGGCACAATGTTTGGTGGAAGACATATCAAATCATGTTTGTTGGAGGAGATGAGGCTTGGTCAGTTGCTGTTATAGTGCGAAGTTTAGTAGGTGGGGGGTGAATGTGCCAGAGGGAGCTTATTAGACGAACTTGCAGGGGGTTATTCTTGTTGTAGTGCTTTTCAATGGAGCACCATTTACGATTCAAATCATTCACCCGTCAAGATTTAGCCTGACTCAAGATGGAGGCAGTGTAGCAGTCTTTGAGTTCTGGGACCCCCAGCCCACCCACAGATTTGTGTTTGGACAATGTGTATAGCGCTATTCTTGGGTTCGAATTTTCTCAGTTGAGTCCTTGCTGATTTAAAAAAAAGATTCAGGCCTTGTGCCTTCTCGCAAACCCTATATGCACCAAACAAAAATGTGCTACAAATGCACCTCTATCTAGAGATCAGGATGGCTTAACTACAACTAAAGAGAATACTGTGCAGTTCTATTCACACGGTGCACTAACAAAACTGTGTCCGACATAGACTAACGATAACACATCACACTGAAAAGGGAATTTGGGTTCAGAAGGGACAGGCAGGAATAAACGTATGCAAGTGTAATCACGCAGGGATTACAGGAGGGATCAGATGGGAAGATGGGAGTAGTAGTGTTAGCTGTAGTTTAGTTTCACAGTGACACTCAGACCCCCCCCCCCCCCAGCCATACCAATTTTCTAAACTATAACATTTTTACTGTAAAAAGGCTGTGATTGGCCAGTCAGATTCGCTAAATGTGAACAGGTGAAGAGTTTTATTTTTATCTTAATAATTTCAATAGATTCTAAACTCTTGCCAGCAGGGTCCTTATTTTTATATGACAAATTATTGCTCTTTAATGTTTTATTTTATATCATCCGTAACTCAATGCAGAATATTTATTTAACCCCTTAAGGATATAGCCATTTTGTAGCTTAAGGCTCAGCCCCATTTTTTGTATTCTGACATGTGCTGCTTTATATGGTCATAAATAAAGATGAGCGAAGATACTCGTCCGAGCTTGATGCTCATTCGAGCATTAGCGTACTTGCAACTGCTCGTTGCTCGGATGAATATTTCGCAGGCTCGAGAAAATGGCATCTCCCGCCGTTTTGATTTTTGGCGGCCAGAAACAGAGCCAATCACAAGCCAATCACAGGAGACTCCGCAGTACACTTACACGTCGATAGCAGTGGTTGGCTGGCCTGATCAGGTGACCCTGGAATATACTAGCCACTGCCCGCGGTGCTCGGATCATTCTCTGCCTGGATGCCGTTAGGGATAGAGCTGCTGCTGGTCAGGGATAGCGTTAGGGTGTTCTATTAGATTAGTGTTAGGCAGGAGTGATTCTACAAGAACCCAACAGCCCTTGTTAGCCCTTGTTAGGGCTACAATAACTTTTGTGACGAATTTGCAGGGAGACTTGCGAACGTTATTTTTGGGTCTTAGTGACACACATATCCATTTCAAACAGCTAAGTGGGACAATTTATTGGGGGTTTGACTGAATTAGGCACAGTCTGCCGATTTTTTTTTTTTCAAAAGTGACAGTGAAAGTCACAGCACAAAATCCTTTTGTGTGCTGTCAGTGGTGCAAATGGTGCAATTTCATCTAGCTTAGTCTGCCTGCTACTGTTTAGCAAGCTAGTCTCTGTACGTCACGTGTGGCGTAATCTAATACGTTTTTTTGTTCACATCAATACCGGGACATTTAAAAAAAATTGTCTGTGTTGGTTAGAAACTAGCCATAGCAATCATCTTCTGAGGTTGCTGTCTAATTTGTTCTGCACGTTTTGTTCTTCTATAAATCCCCAAAAAAACAAACATAAAAAAAAATTCCAAAAAAAATGTACAGTTTATATTTCTCTTTTGTCTATAAAATAGACTTTTATTTGGAAAATGTTGAACCCGAGGGCTAAGGGTAGAGGACAAGGGTGTGGGCATCCAATTACTGCTGGCGTCTGAGGCCCTGGTCCTGGGCGGGGTGAGACACTACCTGCTGATGAGGGAGCAGCGGAACGCCGCAGAGCTAAACTCCCTAGCTTCATGTCTCAACTTACTGGGACTCGTGGTAGAGCACTGTTGAGGCCACAACAGTGCGAACAGGTGATGTCGTGGATTGTGGACAATGCTTCAAGTCATTTGTCCACCAGTCAGTCTTCCATGCAGTCCACCCATGTTACCCAAGTGAGCACTCCTCCAGCTCCTCAACCTCCTTCCCCCCAGTGTGCCCCCTCCCAGGAAAATTTGATCCGGCATACTCTGAGGAACTGTTTTCTGGATCCTTTCCAGAGTCACAAACCCCTTCTCAGGTTGCTGCTGAGCTCTTTCCTGATGCCCATGTTTTCCAACGGTCGCAGTATGTGGGTGATGATGACATTGTTGACGTAGTGGAAGAAGTGTGTAAAGAGGTGTCGGACGATGAGGAGACACGGTTGTCAGACAGTGGGGAAGTTGTTGTCAGGGCAGGAAGTCCGAGGGGGGAGCAGACTGAGGGATCGGAGGATGATGAGGTGACAGACCCAAGCTGGGTTGATAAGCTGGGTGAAGACAGTGCTTCTGAGACGGAGGCGAGTCCTATACCAGAACAGGTTGGAAGAGGCAGTGGTGGGGCCAGACGTGGCGAGCTCCCGTGTTCTCAAGTCTGGAGGTTCTTTAAAGAAACAGCGGATGACCAACGGACTGTGGTGTGCAGCCTGTGCCACACCAGGATCAGCAGCGGTTCCAACACTACTAGCTTAACCACCACCAGTATGCACAGGCAAAAGAGTGCTAAACATCCCACTCAATGGAACCAAGGCCGTTCACCGCTGACCAGGCCCACCACTGCTCCTTCCCCTGTGTAATTTGCTGCCTCTGCTAGTCAGACCCCTGCCCAGGACCCCGGCACAAACACCTCCCACTCGAAAACCACACCTTCGTCTCCACGATCCTTCACAGCATCCACCGACACGCCCAAGCCCTCAATGTCCACATCTCCAAATTACTGAGCCTGGAGATGCTGCCCTATAGGCTGATAGAGACCGAGGCCTTTCGCAACCTCATGGCGGCATTCGGCCCCTCGGTATTCGGTCATCGTTTTAATTGCAGCAACTTTAATCAACTACCCTGTTTCCCCTAAAATAAGACATCCCCTGAAAATAAGACCTAGTACAATTTTGCTCCGGCTTAGAAATCTAAGGCCTCCCCTGAAAGTAAGACCTAGCGGCCGTCATTGCAGCAGCTCCCCCCACGTCATACATTAGTATTAGTAAATCTTAGATGCTGCAGAAGGTTGTGACATGGGGAAGAAATCATGGAAGTAAATCACCGGCTGTTGTGTTACAAATGTGATCCCAGCAGCTCCCAGGATAAGAAGGGTCATTTATGGAAGGTTGGGGCCAATGAGTGTCTCTTAAGGAGCAAAAATTAATATAAGACACTGTCTTATTTTTGGGGAAACAGGGTACTATAACCTTTTAACTCTAAAATCTATCTTTTCACTCCTCTTTTCTAACCTCCTTACGTTCACATCGGGTGCCATAACCGTCCCCACTGCCTCTACACGTCGTCTACATAGCAGCCTCCACACGTCGTCTCGATAGCTGCCATCACACGTCGTCTGGATAGCTGCCTCCACACATCGTCCCCTTAGCAACGAGCTGTGCCAGGCTACATTTTCGGGTGTTTTACCGGCTGTGATTTTCTGGTGTTTTATATGGGTCACTCATTTTGACAATGGATGCAAAGCTGTATGAGTGCGCGTCCCCCCCACATGTCTCCACACGTCGTCTCCATAGCAGCCTCCACATGTCGTCTCCATAGCTGCCTCCACACATTGTCTCCATAGCTGCCACCACACGTTGTCTCCATAGCAGCCTCCACCTGTCATCTCCAAGTCGTCTCCATAGCTGCCTCCACACATCCCCATAGCAAACGAGCTGTGTCAGGCTAATTTTTTAAGGTGTTTCACCAGATACGTTATGGAACTTGGTCACTCTGTCGCCGCCATGCTGTGTTATTGACTAAATATGCCGTCAACCTTTTGTTCACATAGGAAATCATTTCAGCGCTTCTTGCTCACCTCCTTTGGTTCCTCTCTGCCGCCATAACCAGGCCAAATACTGTTACGTACAGTGCTACACGTTATCCTCGCCAAAAGGTATTTTGTCCATTTGGGGTATGTCGCCATGCCACTCTCTAGCTTGCCGCTGCTGCCGCTGCCTCCGCATGCCGTCCCCTATAGTGTCAGGGTCAATTATTGGGTGTTTTAGATGCTATCTCGCCTCACTCGGTCACTCTGTCATGGCCATGCTGTTGCCCATAATTTTGGCATAATGGTGCGATTAGGCAGCCTCAGAGGCGTCCATGCATGCTGCCCATGCTGTTTCCTGTCCATTTCCGAGGTGTTTCCAAGTGAGTTTGAGTTTAATGAAAAAAACTTTTTTTTCCCATTTTCGAAATTTAAAATCATTTTGCTTTCAGGCAGATAGATTTACCACCTAAATAATAACATTTCCCAAATGTCTACTTTACATTTTCATAATTTTGGAAATATCTGGATAATTTATTTTGATGTCACGCGGCTAACAAATCAAATATCGCTTTTCCGTATTTTCAGAATTGACTATTTTGGGGATAAATACGGTTTTAAAGGAAATTTTACATACTTAGCATTAAAAACCCCCTATATAATCAACCAATTTTCAAATCTTCACCCCTCAAACCATCAGAAACAGCTTTTAGTAAGTGTTAACCCCTTCAGATCTTCATAGTAATTAAATCAAAATGGAGGTGAAATTTAGAATGGTCAAACTTCGAGAACAGAG
Organism: Engystomops pustulosus; assembly: GCF_040894005.1. NCBI lineage: Eukaryota > Metazoa > Chordata > Amphibia > Anura > Leptodactylidae > Engystomops > Engystomops pustulosus. The sequence continues at coordinate 128,699,510 of NC_092415.1, read as the reverse complement.
ACCCCCCACACGCAGAAGGGAAGGAGCGCCCTGCAGCTGCCAGGATTTTAGTTTCCTCATTGGCCCTTTTTGTAGGCTATAAAATTTTAGCTTTTTCGTTATTGGGGCCATGTGATGGCATTTTAAAGATAAGATGCTTATTCCAGTGTTACTATTTTGGGGTTTGAGAGCAGGAGATTCTGATTCCAGATTCTGTACTGGATTTTTTACAATTTTTTTTTGTGTGTTCATCATATAACCTAATAATAATTGTATCTTTATTCCATGGGTCAATACGATTACAGGGATACCATATGTCAGGGTCCGTGGATCCTCTGGACCACCGCGGGAGATGGTACTAGCCGACACCTGGGACCGGAGTCTAAGTGGCACCTGGTTTTCACCAGAGCCCGCCACAAAGCGGGTTAGACAAGCTGCGGCGTGGTACCACCAGGTCGTTCCTCAGGTGTGACTTGTCTGCAGTGGCGGCCAAGGTTGAGGTACAGAAACAACAGTCTAGCTAGAGGTCACAGTCCAGGCACAGGGTCAGGGCAGGCGGCAGAGATGCAATGTCAGAGTCCAATCCAGGGTCAGCAACAGGAGGTCCAAGCAGAAGGGTACGGGAACACAGCACACACGACAGCAACACGGAGGAACACTGGTACACGGGAACACGGAGGAGGTCAGGTAACACAGGAACACGGAGGAAGTCGGGTACGCAGGAGATACAGGAACGCAGGAGACACAGGAACGCAGGAGATACAGGAACGCAGGAGACACAGGAACACAGGAGACACTGGAACCCAGGCAAATCACAAGAGAGCTTTCTCTAAGGCTGTGAGGCACAAAGATCCGGCAGGGTTAGATGGGAGAGGCAGATATAAATAGCCTCATGGGAAATGACCAGTGCCAATCAATGACACGTTGGCCCTTTAAATTTCCTAGAAGTGCCGCGCACGTGCCCTAAGGTGAGACGCACTGGCGCGGCGCCTGCAGGGAGCGAGAGGCACGGGTGAGCCCACGCCCCGCGATGTGGGTCGCGGGTCCACCCGTGACAGTACCACCCCCCTTCGGCCTCCCCCTCTTCTTGGGCTGGAGAAATCTCTGCAGAAGATCACAGTCCAGAATATTGTCCTCCGGCTCCCAAGACCTCTCTTCCGGACTGAACCCCCTCCAGTCGACTAAGAAGAACCGCTTCCCCCTTACTGTCTTCATATCAAGGATGTCTTTTACCTCGTAGGTGTCGGTGGCGTCAGCCACAGGGGTAGGAGGAGGTACTTGCCGGGAGAAGCGGTTCAGGATGACAGCCTTGAGCAGGGAGACATGGAAGGAGTTCGGGATGCGCATGGTGGGAGGAAGGCGCAACTTGTAGGATACAGGATTGATACGGGACAGGACCTCGAAAGGACCCAAGAATCGAGGACCGAGCTTGTACCCGGGTATCTTCAGCCAGATGTACCTGGAAGATAACCAGACCTTGTCCCCAGGAGAGAAGACGGGAGGAGGTCTGCGTCTCTTGTCGGCCTGGATTTTAGTGCGAGCACACGCCCGAAGTAGAGATAAACGAGTCTGTCTCCAGACAGAACTGAGGTCCTGCACCAATTCTTCCACCGCAGGAACATCCAAGGGAACTGAGAGAGGGAGTGGTGGGCGTGGAATTCTTCCATAGACAATAAATAATGGAGCTGCACCAGCAGATTCTGAATCCAGAGAGTTGTAGGAGAACTCTGCCCAGGGCAACAAAGTGGACCAGTCGTCCTGACGGGCAGAGACAAAATGACGCAGGTAGCAGCCCAGACTCTGGTTGACCCTCTCCCCTTGACCATTGGACTGAGGGTGGTAGGCTGAAGAAAAGTCCAACTTCACCTGCAGTTGGCTGCAGAGTGAGCGCCAGAAGAGGGAGACAAATTGAACTCCACGATCAGAAACGATGTGCAGGGGAAGCCCATGTAGCCGGAATATATGTTGGAAGAAGAGGCTGGCAAGACGTGGAGCAGACGGTAGACCTGGAAGAGGAACAAATCTTCGAAAACCGGTCTGTCACCACCCAGGTGACGGTATTGCCCGAGGAAGATGGAAGATCCGTGACAAAGTCCATAGCCACGTGTGACCACTGGCGACTGGGTATCGGCAACGGAAGCAAGAGACCAGCTGGTTTTAGACGAGAAGGTTTATTTCGAGCACAGGAGGTGCAGTATCCCACAAAGTCCCGAACATGTTTGACCAAGTCAGGCCACCAGTAGTAGCGGGAAATGAGGGCCACGGAGTGTTGCACCCCAGGGTGCCCAGCCAGGCGGGAAGAATGTCCCCAAAACAAAATCCTCTTCCACAGAGCAGGTTGGACATACGTCTTGCCAGGGGGGAGCTGCCGAAGATCCACAGGAGCGGCTGCAACCAACTGTTCCGGAGAGATGATATACTGAGGAACCGGCTCTTCTCCAACAACATCTGAGGCACGGGAAAGGGCATCAGCCTTGATATTCTTCTCTGCTGGTCGGAAGTGGATCATCAAATTGGAGCGGGAGAAGAATAGTGACCAACAGGCTTGCTTGGGATTAAGATGTTGGGCTGTCTGGAGGTACGAAAGGTTCTTATGATCCGTGTAAACACAGACTGGATAGCGAGCACCCTCCAAAAGATATCGCCATTCTTCCAGAGCAAAGTTCCTTGTCACCAATAGAGAAGTTCTTCTCTGCAGGAGAAAAAGTTTTAGAAAAGAAACCGCACGTAAGTGTTCGGCCCCTGGGTCCCTTCTGGGTAAGCACAGCCCCTGCACCGACAGAAGATGCATCCACCTCCAAGATAAAAGGCTTCTCCGTATCCGGGCTAGAGAGGATCGGAGCTTTGGCAAAGGCGGATTTTAACTTTGCAAAGGCCTCATCAGCTGCTGGAGGCCAAAGGCATGGATTAGCGCCCTTCCTGGTGAGTGCCACGATGGGAGCAACAAGAGTAGAAAAATGTGGAATGAACTGTCAGTAGTAGTTTGCGAAGCCAGGGAACCTCTGAATGGCGCGAAGACCCTCTGGACATGGCCACTGAAGAACGGCAGACAATTTGGTAGGATCCATCTGGAGACCCCTGTCGGAGATTATGTAACCAAGAAAAGGTAGACTCAGTTGATGGAAGAGACATTTCTCGAGCTTAGTGTAGAGACAATTGGCTCGAAGGTGGCCTAGGACTTGCTGTACATGAGATTGATGAGTCTTGAGATCTGGAGAGAACACCAAGATGTCATCTAGATAGACCACTACACACGTATACAGAAGGTCTCTGAAGATGTCATTGACAAACTCTTGGAAGACAGCTGGAGCATTGCATAGTCCAAAAGGCATCACAAGGTACTCGAAGTGACCATCTCGGGTGTTAAATGCTGTCTTCCATTCGTCTCCCTTGCGGATACGAATAAGATTGTAGGCCCCGCGAAGATCCAACTTAGAGAAAATCTTGGAACCGCGCAGGCGGTCAAACAGTTCTGTGATCAGTGGCAGAGGGTAGCGTGTCCACGATAATCAATACAAGGACGCAAGGAGCCGTCCTTCTTGGTAACAAAGTAGAATCCTCCACCCGCAGGAGAAGAGGACTTCCGTATGAAACCTCTTTGCAAGTTCTCCTGGATATACTCTGACATGGCAGTGGTCTCAGGAACGGAGAGTGGATACACCCGGCCTCTGGGAGGAGAAGTGCCCGGCAACAACTCAATACGGCAATCGTAGGGTCGATGCGGTGGCAAAGTCTCAGCCTGCTTTTTAGAGAAGACGTCAGAGAAGTCCTGGTAGCACGTGGGTAAACCCTCCAAAGGCTTTGTAGACAGAGAGGAGGCCAATACAGGTACAGGCAGAGAGGCCCCCATACAGCGGGACCGGCACTCAGGACCCCAATGAAGGATCTCCCCTGTCATCCAATTGAGAACAGGTGCATGGAGCTGCAGCCACGGAAGACCCAACAGGATAGAGGACGTGGACCGAGGTAGCAAATAAAAGGACAGTCTCTCCTTGTGCAACAATCCGGCTTGCAAGAACAGAGGCTTGGTGTGGTACAGGACCGGGTCAGAGAGGATCTGGTCACTTACAGATGAGATGACCAACGGCTTCTCAAGGCGAACCACTGTGATGTGATGCCGGGAGACCAGAGCGGCATCCACGAAATTCCCTGCAGAACTGGAGTCCAAGAAAGCGGAGACTTGGATCTGGGGGCTGGCGCCAATGCTGAGAAGCACCGGAATCATCAGATGTGAAGAAACCTGTCAAACACCTAGGGACGCTTCTCCCCAGAACCCTAGGTGCTGGCGTTTCCTGGATGCTGAGGAAGGATAGGACAGGACCTGATGAAGTGCTCTGGACTAGCACAATAAAGGCAAAGGTTACCCTGGCGTCTTCTGATGCGTTCCTGGGAGGAGAGTCTAGCTCTGTCCACCTCCATAGGCTCCTCTGCGGGTGGTATGACCTGAGGCTGGAGTGGTCTTTGGAAGGCCGGGGCCAGGCGGGGCAGGCGTGACTCCTCAGCACGCTCTCTAAATCGCACATCTATCCGGGTGGCCAAGGTAATGAGACCACTCAGAGTAGACGGCAGAATACAAGCGGCCAGAGTGTCCTTCACATGAGAGGCAAGACCCTTTTTGAAAGGTGCTGACAGGGCTGCGTCATTCCAGGAAAGTTTCAAGGCCAGCGTGATGAACTGGACTGCATACTCCCCCACGGATGAATTCCCCTGGCGTACATTCAGCAAGGCCGACTCGGCTGAGGAGGCCCGGGCCAGTTCTTCGAACACGGAGCGAAATTCAGACAGAAAGAACCCAAGAGAAACTGTAACTGGGTCATTCCTATCCCAAAGAGGTGTAGCCCAGGCCAAGGCTTTCCCGGAGAGAAGGCTGATTATAAAGGCCACCTTAGATCGCTCCGTGACAAACTGGGATGGCATAAGTTCTATGTGCAGGGAGCACTGAGTAATAAAGCTTCTTCACATCTTGGAGTCGCCATCGTACTTGCTGGGCATGGACAGCCGTAGTCTGGGTTCAGCAGCGGGAAGACAAACCGGAGCAATAGAAGCTGCAGGGATAGCCTCAGGAATCTGTTACTGGTTAGCAAGTAATTGCTGCAGCATGGCAGTAACTTGTTCCAACTGATCTCGTTGCGCAGCAATCTGTCGAGATTGGTGGAACACGATGGTAGCGAGATCAGGCTTACTGGGAGGCGGAACCTCAGCGGGATCCATGGCCGGATCTTACTGTCAGGCATACGGGATGTGGATCCACTGGTTTTCACCAGAGCCCGCCGCAAAGCGGGTTAGACAAGCTGCGGCGTGGTACCACTAGGTCGTTCCTCAGGCATGACTTGTCTGCAGTGGCGGCCAAGGTTAAGGTACAGAAACAGCAGTCTAGCTCGTGGTCACAGGCAAAGGGTCAGGGCAGGCGGCAGAGATGCAACGTCAGAGTCCAATCCGGGGTCAGCAACAGGAGGTCCAAGCAGAAGGGTATGGGAACACAGCACACACGACAGCAACACGGAGGAACACTGGTACACGGGAACACGGAGGAGGTCAGGTAACACAGGAACACGGAGGAAGTCGGGTACGCAGGAGACACAGGAACGCAGGAACGCAGGAGACACTGGAACGCAGGCAAATCACAACAGAGCTTTCCCTAAGGCTGTGAGGCACAAAGATCCGGCAGGGTTAGATGGGAGAGGCATATAAAAATAGCCTCATGGGAAATGACCAGTGCCAATCAATGACCCGCTGGCCCTTTAAATTTCCTAGAAGTGCCGCGCGCGCCCTAAGACATGGGGCCGCACATACACAGAGCGAGGCCGGGACTCGGGAGCGGGGAGAGGTGAGACGCGCTGGCGCGGCGCCTGCGGGGAGCGAGAGGCCCCGGTGAGCAGGCGACCCGCGATGTGGGTCGCGGGTCCACCCGTGACAATTTGCAGTTTATCTACAGTATTTTTTGGACTATAAGGCGCACCGGATTATAAGGCGCACCTGATTATAAGGATGAATGACCAGCAGGTGGCAGACCTGTGCACAGTTCAAGGAAGCTGAAGTATGGTTCATATAATCCGAAAAATATGGTAATTCATAAAATGTTCTCTATGACCCATGGTATATTTCTTGTGGGGTTTAGTTTGCAAGATGAGTCATTTTGGGGGGCTTCCCAAAAGTATCTTGACATCACAAAAGTATTTCATTGAAATCTGCTTCCTAGAAGTCCATTGGCGCTCCTTCTCTCCTGTGCCTACAGTTTGCCCATGCTGCAGTTTACAACTATATGTGGAGTTCTGCCACACTCAACAGAAAATACTGTATTTTTCAGTATGGTAGGCACACTCACACATTTTTTAAATAGCTCTGCTAATTGCACACACAGACATCTTTTATACATTTACACTTACAGACTTCTATGTTCATACACACAGAAAGGTCTGCTACCTTCATACTCACAGCAAGTTGTACTAATATAACTTTCACAGAGCACAGTTACATGTGGACATTAAGCTCTGCTATATCTGCTATATTTGCACACATTTTAGGACCAAGTTAATGTATTATTTTTACCTAAAATGTGGCAAATTATCTAATAGTACAAGCAAAATACAGTACAGGAGGTCCCGACTTAAGGACACCTGACTTACACACACCCCTAGGGCCTACTATGCCCACTGTCACCTTTGGTGAAACTCACTGGATGCAATGATCAGCTGTAAGGTGTCTGCAATAAAGTTTGATTGATAATCCTTGTTTCCTTGAAACAAAATTTGGGAAATCCAATGGTCACAGAGACAAAAAAATTTATTTTTTTGGAGTTACAATTATAAAACATACCTGTTCCGACTTATATCCAAATTTAACTTTGGTACAAACGTACAGAAACATATACACTTGTCAGAAAATAACTATTGATCTTTATCAATATATCTTACCTGTAAGCCTCTTGTACCTGCATAGTTGTTCCCAGGTTTTCCTTGATCACCCTACAAGAAAATGTAGTTGAACCCAAAAGATTAATGGCGACAATGTTAAATGATCATAAAATGATGATGAACAATTTTGTACATACTGTAGATCCGGGTGTTCCTGTGTCACCTCGTACACCAACCTCACCTGGATCCCCGGGACTGCCCTTCACAATAAAAAAAAAAAAAACATTGAGGAAACACTGTAAAGGTTTTTTTAAATATGTTTTTCTGCCCAACATAAAGGTTATTATTCTCACTTTAGCATTTTTCTGTATGTTCATTACAGTCACAACCCTAATAAGAGTTCTGCACAATTTAAGGAACAATCAATTAGATTAAATTTAAAAAAAGGAAATCTGAGAGTATGTAAGGAAGACCGGAGTACTTGAATAAAATCCAACAAAATTTTATTACAAATCCATTCTAAAATTTAGCACAAGTCCTGTGCATTTATCGGTGTAGGTACATGGGCAGACAGACCTACGCGTTTCAGCTCAACTCCGAGCCTTAATCAGGGTATGACACACATATGTTAAAAACAAACTTTATGCACCTTTACACACCTGAATAATTAGCAGTTTTACACATCATATCCGGTTTCGTGCTCAAGACCGCATCTTATCCTCTTACACAGTAATACATATAGTCGCACGTGGAAAAATAGTAAGAATTTAGATATTTAAAGAAACACTTAATAAATATAAGCAAGACCATTTCTTAAATTCATACCATTAGGATACCTAGAATTTAGAGCAAGGATCCAAAAAGCCTTTCTCCTAAGGAGGAGCTTTCTCCGATCTCCCCCTCTATTTGGCTGTTTAACCTTTTCAATACCAAAGAACTGAAAATCGGAAGTGTTTTTATTGTGTCTTTCTATAAAGTGTTTAGCGGCTCCAGAAGCTTTAATGTCGCCATTTTTGATACTTGTTAAATGTTGAGAAATTCTGCTTTTCAATTTCTGTATAGTGCAACCAACATAAATGATAGAGCAGCAACAACATTTTATGATATATACTACATATCGTGTATCACAATTGATAAATAATTTTATCTTGTTACTTTTTTTGCTCTCTATCCCAAATTCGGTCATTTTATTAGCTGCAAAAACACATGTGAGTGCTCTTTTACTTTTTTGACTATTATTCAAAAGCACCTGGCAGCTTTAACTTTTTTCTCACTATCCCCTTTTTATATGGCGGTCTACGATGGTTTCTGCAATGACATGTGCCAAATAAGTTGAATGAACTAAGGACATTTGTTATACATACGTTTTCATTAATTTATATCAACTAAGGCACTAAAAAAATCCACAATTTTTGCCATTTTTCAACACGATTTTTTCCATTCTTTCTATTTAACGTATTTGTTTTACACATCGGCTATAATCGATTACCATGACTCACGAGCAAAGACTTCAGAAACTAGCCTCCATTTTTGGTGAGCATACAGACGCTGCATCTCCGATACACACTAATTGGAAAGATCAGCTGTATCAATGGGAGAAACTATCCAAACAAGAATTACGGGTGTGGTGGGACCACAATACCCTTAAAACATACCTTGAAAAAGAGTTGATCCCTAGAGGTTTGAGATTATATAAATCTCCAACTACTGTGTTTTGTGATGAGTTTCAGCAAAAATGGAACAACATTTTGTCGAAATGTTCTAATGAATTAATGCAACTTATCATGTCATATGAAGAGAAAAAAATTAATTGATTTGAGAGACCAAATCTCGACAATAGAGGAACATTTGACTACTCTCACCAGCAACACAGAATATACTCAATTACGTCTAAAAATACAGAAAGATCTGGATACAGTGGAGAAAGACATAACCAAAACAAAAAGAAGGAAATATGAAAGGGATGTAGAAGATTATGGCAAGAATCAAATTTACGACTGGAAACTACATCGCCCTAACAATTATCGTCACGTTAAATCTATCTTGAAAAAAAGACACGACTCCCAGGTATCGGATGTTTCTGATTCCCAAAAAAAGTCAATTTCACGTCATCAGAAGGTGAAACGTCAGATACTCAATATAATGAAAATAAGAGCAGGAATGTAACAGGATATAACAAGAGGTATACAAAAAATAAGGCCCCTTCTGAAAATTTGACAAAAAACGGGGCAAGCGAAACCGACGAGGATCCATCAGAGAAGCGGTACACGACACGCAAAAGCAAGAAATAGATGACTTTGAAACCAATTTACAGGATAATGTCATCGTGTTATCTCCAACAATTCTGCCCATAAGACATCTTTCGGTGTTGGCCAAAGGGTTAAACTATGTTCCAGCTCAAAATTTTGACTTATTTCAGACGTTACTTGACGTCAACCGTCAGTTTGTTAGAGCCATCACTGTCAAGAGACATTTTCACACTGATAACTCAGATATTACATCACCTATCCATTCTCCTTTGCATATGATCAACAGTGAATTCGCTGGCCTCAAGTTCCATGAACAGAACGCACTTTTAGATTTACATGAGCTCAGTGAATTCACTGATGTACCAACCATTGATATTTCTGATGTTAATTATGTTATGACTAACAGCAACTTTTACTATACATCAATAAAATCTAGAGTACTGGCTTTGGATATTTTCCAAATGCTGGTGGAAAAAGAGTTACATGCATTAAATGATAATATACAACCCATTAATACTTCGGATAGAGGTGACTTTAATGGTACACATTTTAAAGCTATGCATGATTTAAAAAACAATAATCATATTATAGTTAGAAAATCGGACAAAGGCGGGTCCGTTGTTGTAATGGATTGCCAACAATATTCTATATGATTGTAAAACTTACCGCAAACCTAGCATGGACCCTACACCTTCTGTAAAATGCACTCTAAACCAACTCATCATGGATGGTCTATCTTTGGGTGTTTTGGATCATAAAACTGCAAAGTATTTGAGCATAGATAACCCCACAATATCCATTTTTCATGGATTACCAAAGACCCATAAGAATATTTTTTCTCCCCCACTTCGCCCTATCATCTCAGGCATTGGGTCTCTTAATGAACGCCTCAGTGCCTGGGTTGATTCTCATTTGCAACCATTAGTCATTAGAATTCCAGGGTTCCTAAAGGACAGTTCAGATGTGTTACGATTCTTTGACACATTCGAATGGGAAAGTACATTCAGATTTGGCACATGTGACGTAATCAATCTATACTCATGCATTCCTCATGACACAGCCATTACAGCTATTCAACATCACTTAAATAGATACAATTTAATCCCGATTTAAAGATGTACCTACTATTATGTATTGATTACCTATTGAAACATAATTTTTTTATGTTCGATGGAGAGTATTTTTTACAGGTTTGTGGTGCCCCGATGGGCTCAAAATTTTCTCCATCACTGGCCATTTTGTTTGTTGCATGGTGGGAAGAGAATACAATATTCTCAATCTACAATCCTTTTTTACAAAATATTGTTTTTTATGGTAGATATGTGGACGACATATTACTAGTCTGGAAAGGGGATACAGATAAATTTGTGGATTATGTGAATTACATTAACAATAATAACATTAATCTTAAATTCACATATGAGCACTTATCCACCAGTATACATTTTCTGGATATCAATTTGATCTCAAATCATAACACAATAACGACCACGATGTTTTCCAAACCCTTAGCAGGCAATTCCATTCTTTCTGCTTCCAGCTGTCACCCTTCACACACAGTTCATGCAATTCCTTACGGAGAATTTCTGCGAGCCAGACGTATCTGCTCAAACGATAATGAATTCCAGAAACAATCCAACACAATTGAGAAAAAATTGATTAGAAGAGGTTATTCTCCTCTCAATCTAAAGAATGCCAAAAAGAGAGCTGAAACTATAGATAGAAAAAACCTGTTAAAAAGGAAGGAGTCGTTGAACCTTAAAACAGGCACCACAACATTCCCACATTCAGTACCCCTTACAGCATTCAGTTCAACAATATAAAAAGCATTATTCACAAATATATCCCTGTATTAAACCAGGACTCCACTTTATGTGAGATTCTAAAAGACGGACACAAAAGTGTGGCCAAACGGGGTAAAACACTGGGCAACATTCTTTCACCTAGTAACTACAACACCCAGAATAAAGTAGAAACGTGGCTATCCCTTAAAGGTTTTTACAAATGTGGGGGTAACAGGTGCAATGTATGTGTTTTTGCAGCTAATAAAATGACCGAATTTGGGATAGAGAGCAAAAAAAGTAACAAGATAAAATTATTTATCAATTGTGATACACGATATGTAGTATATATCATAAAATGTTGTTGCTGCTCTATCATTTATGTTGGTTGCACTATACAGAAATTGAAAAGCAGAATTTCTCAACATTTAACAAGTATCAAAAATGGCGACATTAAAGCTTCTGGAGCCGCTAAACACTTTATAGAAAGACACAATAAAAACACTTCCGATTTTCAGTTCTTTGGTATTGAAAAGGTTAAACAGCCAAATAGAGGAGGAGATCGGAGAAAGCTCCTCCTTAGGAGAGAGGCTTTTTGGATCCTTGCTCTAAATTCTAGGTATCCTAATGGTATGAATTTAAGAAATGATCTTGCTTATATTTATTAAGTGTTTCTTTAAATATCTAAATTCTTACTATTTTTCCACGTGCGACTATATGTATTACTGTGTAAGAGGATAAGATGCGGTCTCGAGCACGAAACCGGATATGATGTGTAAAACTGCTAATTATTCAGGTGTGTAAAGGTGCATAAAGTTTGTTTTTAACATGTGTGTCATACCATGATTAAGGCTCGGAGTTGAGCTGAAACGCGTAGGTCTGTCTGCCCATGTACCTACACCGATAAATGCACAGGACTTGTGCTAAATTTTAGAATGGATTTGTAATAAAATTTTGTTGGATTTTATTCAAGTGCTCGGGTCTTCCTTACATACTCTCAGATTGCCTACTGTGGACTTCATTATCCAGACCAGCCAGGGAATGTGAGTGCTCTTTTACTTTTTTGACTATTATTAAAAAAAAGGAACAAATAATTAGAACTATAATTGTAACTTTTTATATAAAACTGTCCTTTGTGATGTAAAGCTTCTTTAGCTTATAAGTTAAAATAAAATGTGCCAGCAAAGACCTGCAATATAATACTGTATGTCTGTGAGTCATATAATACATCTCAAAGCACCAATATTTAATGTTTGTCCAAAGGAAATACAGTGCCAGCCCCCCCTTCGACCTTTTGCCACATTTCAGGCTTCAAAAATAAAGATATAAAATTGTAATTTTGTGTTGAAGAATGTGTGAAGTGGATATTTTAAACATTTGTAAAAAATAATAATATGAAAAGTGGGGCGTACAATAGTATTCGGCCCCTTTACTTTCATTGCAGCAAACTCACTCCAAAAGTTCATGGAGGATCTCTGAATGATCCAATGTTGTCCTAAATGACTGATGACGATAAATATAATCCATCACATCAAGTCTTCATATAAATACACCTGCTCTGTGATAGTCTCATGGTTCTGTTTAAAGTGCAGAGAGCATCATGAAGACCAAGAAACACACCAGGCACGTCTGTGATATTGTTGTGGAAAAGTTTAAAGCCGTCCGTTGCCGCATCCCGACGTACATGTAAATCTTAGCGAACGCCCAGGCTCAGAAGTAGCACCTGTGTGGTCTCTGCGGGAGCTCAGGTTTATGAGAAAGCCAGCCTCCCACACTAACAGCTAGGATCGCGATACCTGCGATCGCGGTTGCGTAACCCCATACACACCTGGCAGGGCACAGAGGTGCCGACCGCTTCCATGAGGTCTGACGAAGGACCCCAGGGCTGCTGGCATTATACGCCTGCTAAATTGTGGTTATAGAACAATCTAACAATGCATAATAGCTTGAAAAGGACGGAACTCCGTGTAGCATGGTGCATGTGGATGGACGAATAAACGCCAGGTACTTATGTCAAAGAAATATTTCAGCACTCACTTTTCTTTTTTTGCTGAGGTGCTTTAATCAGTAATCACATAGCATATACAAATACAGAACGCGTTTCGGCTTACACCTAAGCTTTTATTAACTGCTAAATGCACTGCCGAAATGACAATATACGATTTGAATAGGTCCCCTACTGTTGACGTCACACTGCTGGCAAATCCAGGCTGAGGTGTGAGACAATCAGAAGGCGGAGTAACATATGTCAATGACTTCACCATACATTTCTACAGGAGAATAGGAAAAAAGAAAAAGGAAATTAGTATATAAGAAAAAATTATTGCAAACATCTAAACAGACATTTCGTTTCATGTCCATTTATTGAGCAAAGATCATAATATAATATTATAATAGGAGCATAATAGGAGCGGTTTTAAATGGCTATATTTTTGAAAGTGGTAGGGAAGGAGTTGAAATATATCATGACATTGGAACATGGATTTGTGTTTCCCAATCCTCTCAGAGACTCGCTGAATTGTTTCACCAATATAAAGAAAACCACAGGGGCATTTTATCAAGTATATTACATTTGTGAAATCAAACGTATAGAAGCCCTTTACCTTAAAGGGATGACCAGAACAAGGATGATAGGTGTCCCCATGAATAATATTGGAACAATTTAGACAATCTGCCATTTCTTCTTCTAGGTAAAAACGTTTGATGTAGGATTCTCACTGCACCCCCTAGATCCACTTTTGCTAATTTACCCCACAGACTTTGGGCTTTTTTATTACAGATCAGGGGACAGCTTTTTTTTTCCTCCACAGCAGGAAAAGAAATTTGTGAAAGTTTCCAATGTTTTCTAACGATTTAGTCAGTCCATTGATTAAGGGGGTGAAACCGATGTGAAAAAACAACTATTTTCCCTGTGTCTGCCCCAACTCTGGTATGGGACATCTCTATGTCAAACTGTGCCTACTTAAGAATCCTCTGTGGATATTCTCGTTGTCTAAACCTGTACTCCATCTCATTAAGCTTGATTCTTTTTGTATCAGGGTCTGACACAATCCGATGAATTCTGTGGAACTGAGGTATAACTTTATTGGTTAGGTATGAATGGTAACTCTTGAAATGAAGAATGCTATTCCTATCTGTGCTCTTATGATGCAGATCATTTCTCAACATATCATCACTATCTTTTAGTATTCAAAGGAGAAAGGAAGAGTCGGCACTCACCGTCCTGTATAACATCTTTGTCTTTATTTCATCTCTTCATAAAACACGTAAGGGGCGTCTTGTTTCGCGCTATACAAAGCCTCAACAGGCAACCCCTCTCTGTGTTGCTTGTACGTCTTTTTTGAAAGATGAAATAAAGACAAAGATTTTCTAGAGGACGGTGAGTGCCGACTTTTCCTTTCTGCATTGAATACTAGAAGAGAACACTGTTTTATTATAGTCTGAGCACCGTCCGCTAGAAACCAACACAAGGTAAAAAGGCTACAATACCCACATTCATGCTGAGACAGTGCCCCTTGTTTTCTACTCTCGACAAAGTCTAATCACCATCTTTTATCAACAATGGCAAGAAAACTGACTTGGACTAAGTCTGAGCTCCCATCTTACTGAATTAAGATAAATTGTGTGGCCCCACCCATATGCAAACTATAGCATTGATAAAACAATGCCATCATTTAACATGTTTCTGATATAAATGGTGTGTGTAGAGTAGTCTTCTTCAAACATCGCCATATAACAGTTATAGGGCATAATCTGTAGGCACTATATGAAGAAAAGAGCAAGTAGGGTAAAAATAGTATTTGTGGACGCCACTATTGGTCTCCTGGGAGGGTTAATTAAAGTCTTATGGACTTTGGGCAATATGTACAATATTGGTGTCGCAGGATCATGATTAATTAAGCATTTTGCCAACATTTCATCAATAACACCAGATTGTCTATATTTGACAACCGTAGCTATGATCTTGGATTTAATGCGATATAAAGGGTTGCATGGTAATGGCAAATATGTTTTCGTGTCTGCCATTTGACGGTGAATCTCCTTGACATAGGCGGATCGATCCATAACAATGCCTTTGTTAGCCAGCTTAAAAATTATATCCTTGTCAGACAGTAATGAATTTAACCCCTTAAGGACTCAGCCAGTTTACAGCTTAAAGAGGACCTGTCACCTAAAATTTCGGCACTAGGAGCTGCTTGCATGGCTATCCTTGCTTTACCTCCTTTCCACACAAATTTTGTAAATGCCCTATTAAGTTTGTTGACATCCGTGTGCTGTAATAATAGTGGCAGGGTTTGTAACTGGTATAAAAGTCTAGAGAAACTCACCATCTTTATTAAGTGACATCTTCCCAAAAGTGATAGGGGTAAGTTTCTCCATCTCTCCAATTCCTCCGTTATTTTAGCAATCAACGGGGGATAATTCAACTTATGTAGAGACCCTGGGTTCCTTCCTATTTTAATTCCTAAATATTTAATTTCACGGGAAGATTGTTTTATCCCTAAAGAAAGCCCTTCCCAGTCTCTTGTGCCCCCATTCAGTTTCAGCTCCAAGACTTCACTCTTCCCTACATTAACTTTATAACCCGAAAATTCCCCAAATTCCTTTATAGCTGAAAATATAGCAGGAAGGTGGTTTATCGGATCCGACAGGAATAGGATTACGCCATCCGCAAATAACGCTATTTTCACCACTTCCTTCTTGATACAGATGCCCTCATACAAATTAGAGTTTTCGAAGTAGCGAGCAAGCGGCTCCAGAGCTATATCAAAAAGAAGTGGCGAAAGGGGGCATCCCTGGCGAGTTCCTTTTTGTAACTGAAAAGGGACTGATATAAAACCCGGTGTACTGATTTGAGCAGTTGGATTATTATATATCCCTTTAAGATACATGCGAAATCTCCCTTTTATACCCATACGGTCCAGCACCAACCCCAGCCTGTCCCACTTGACATTATCGAATGCCTTTTCTGCATCCAAGGCAACCAGTGTCGGTCTCTCTCCTGTCTTTGGTTGATGCTGGACCCTATCTAACATTGCAAGGACTTTTCTGATATTGGTAACCGCAGCCCGCCCCTTAACAAATCCCACTTGCGATTTCCCTACTAGTCCTGGTAGCATTGCTGCTAAGTGTTGTGCCAAGATTTTAGATAGCAGCTTCATGTGAACATCTATCAATGAAATCGGCCTGTAAGACCCCGGGCACAACAAATCCTTTCCTGGCTTCGGTAATAATTTGATATAGGCATTTTTTTAATCCCTCCTAACCTCTCCCTTCTCCATCACATGGTTGAAGTACCTGCACAAGGGTGACACCACTTGTTCACATAGCCCCTTGTAGAACTCGCCAGGATAACCATCGGGGCCAGGAGACTTTCCCCCTGTTAACGACTTTATCGCACTCTGTACCTCCTCTTCCGTTATCACTGCATTTAATTCTGTCTGCTGATTCTCACTTATGGCGGGTAACTTTACTTTAGTCAGAAATTCTTTCCCTTTCTCCAATTGACAGGGGCTATCTTGATACAGTCGTGCATAATAGTCTCTAAGAAGAGAATTAATCTCCTGTGGTTGCGTTTTGATCTGACCTGCACTATCTCGCAGTGCCCCGATATGTGGGACTGTATACCTTCCTTTAGCCAATTTTGCTAAAAGCTTCCCCGCTTTATCCCCAAATTTGTGAAGCTCCGTTTCCCATTCTGACCGATAGAACCCTTCCTTTCTACCCAAGCTTCAAATTCCCCCTTTGCCTGTACCCATTTCTCCTTTGCAGATTCCTGTTGGGTCTGAGTGAAAATAGAGTATGTCTCACGGAGCTTTTGGCTTGCCTCATGAAACTTACGATGCGCCTCGCGTTTTTTTGCTTTCACATAGGACATAATCCGTCCCCTAACCATCATTTTGGCTGATGCCCAATACAGATCTGGATCCTTAATGTGTTGTTCGTGTGTGTCTCTAGCCACCACCCCTTTAGCAGGGACTGGAAGTTCTCATCTTTGGAGAGGAAACTTGGATATCTCCATGTCATGTGAGAGCCCCTAGGATGTTTATCAGCATATTGCACTTCCACTGGGAAATGATCAGAGATGACCAAGTCTCCTATATTCGCCTCTGTTACACGTCTGGTCAGCAGGGGAGAAGATAGAACATAGTCAATCCTAGACCATGTACCATGTGCGTGGGAATAATGAGTGAATTCCCGGCCCTCAGGGTGTTGGAGCCTCCATAAGTCCCCCAAGCTTGTTTTCTCAAGAAATGAGGTTAGAATCTTATCCTCCCCCCGTGGAGGGCCCAGTGTTTTGTGGCCCTTCCGTTTATCCTCTATCACATTATGTACAACATTTAGATCCCCTCCCATGATGACATGCATGGACTTGGACTTATGGACATCTTCCTCCAACTTAGCAAAGAAAGGTGTGGATCTATCATTAGGACCATAAACATTATACAGATCATACGTTTCCCCTAGGTATGAGAAGGTTAAACCAGAAACCCTTCCCTCCTGATCCGAGTTATGTGCTAGCACCTGAATGGGAAGATGTTTGTTAATTAATGTAAGTACCCCTGCTTTCTTATTACTAGCTGCCGATCCGTATACACTACCTACCCACATCTTCTGCATCCTTACAAAATCAGATTCATCCAGATGCATCTCCTGTAGCAACACTATGTCAGGGTGCATGCGTTTCAGATGTCGCAATATAGCCATGCGTTTATTGGGAGAACGCAACCCCTTCACATTCCATGTTATTAATTTAATTGTGTTTAATTTAAAGAGGGGTCTTTCCTTTTAAGCAATAGTGTAAGACAGTGGCAGTGGAAGGCATCCCTGTTATCTGGATCGGCAGGAAGAGACAACTTAATGGAATCCAAATCTTCCGTAACTGTGCACCCAACAAGTGCCCTCCCCCTTTTCCCCCACCCTAATGGGCCAGGATAATCCTGATCCTCTTGATTGTTGAGCTGGACTTCACTTTTTTCTACCATGTGTACTTTGCATCCCCCTTACTGCCCCTCCCTCGAATAAACGTATACCAGTTGCCATTTCACCCTCCTACTCCTTGCTAATATGCAAAGCTTTCACCCCCTTCTCTCTTGCTTAAACGTTCCCTTAAACATATACAAAACTATAAAGTCTTGAGCTTATCTGTCTTCAGATTCCCCAGGTGTCTTGGGGTGACTTATCTCTTCGTCTCCTGGAGTCCCTCTGTTCTTTCGGCGACTCCTCTCTTTCTGTCTGCTGGGATATCGGTATTACCGCGCAACTTGTCTTCCTTTCTCTGGCACAATGTCTTAGAAACTTGTCCCATTTTTTCTCCTTAGTTTCTGTTTGTATGATAATAAATCTGTTTTCTAATTTATTTTTAAAAGGAATCCATTGTATATTAGAGAGTCCAGTTTTTAACTCTAATTTAGCTTTACACAACTCGCATCACACTCGCAACGCATGCTTCCGGGAACGCACGGCCTGAACACTGCACCGCGGGAGTGAACTCACATCACACTCGCAAGTGTGGAACGGGCCTTAGACGTGATGGTGCACATTTTGCTACATCACCAAACGCATGATATTCTGAGAATGTTGGAGATATAGAGCTTGCCACTCCTCCAAGCTCTATGTTTCTGTATTGTGCCTGTTCTTTGAACAGTCTTAGCCCCCTCGGTACTTTCCTGCAATCAACAGGAGTGGATTTAATTGTTTGTCCAAAATAAACGCACCTCCTGTTCTTCCAGTGTCATAACCCAAATCTGCAGGGCTTTTGTACTTAACAATTGTAAAGTGTCTTTATGGTTAAATACTGCAAAAAACACAGAGGCATATTCAAAAAAGTAAATTTTTTTCCTCTTAGCCATTCTTGGATGTTATTAGCTGTGTGTTTTGGGTCATTATCCTGTTGCAAGACCCATGTCCTGCGCCTGAGACCAAGCTTTCTGACACTTAAAAGCAGCATATTTCTCTCTAGAATCTCTTAATTTCAATGTACCCTGCACAGATGTGCCAGATGCAGCACAGAAGCCCCAGAACATAATGGGGCTCATCTACTAAGGGTCCGCGGAGCACATTTTCGTCAGGTTTCCCGACGATTTCATTTTTGCGCCGCATTTAACAGAGGATTTTGGAGCACGCGATTAGATTTTGGCGCATCGGCACCAGCTTGCACGCAACACAAATCGGGAGGCGGGCCTTCGGACAACCCGACGGATTCGGACTATGTGTGCGATTTAACATTTCGAATTGTGTCGCAAGACACGCACTTACAAGCAGTCTTTCCATAATTTTTGAAATGTTTGGATAATTTATTTTGACGTCACGCGGCCTACAAATCGAATAGCGATTTTCCGTATTTTCAGAATTGACTATTTTGGGGATAAATACTGTTTGAAATAAAATTTTACATATTTAGCATCAAAAACCCCCTGTATAACCAACCCATTTTCAAATCTGCACCCCACAAACTATCAGAAACAGCATTTACAAAGATTGTTAACCCCTTGAGATCTTCATAGTAATTGAATCAAAATGGCGGTGAAATTTAGAATGGTCAAATTGTGTCGGTTACACGTTCATTTAGCCCTAAAATTTACACATTTCCAAAAGATAAAAAGAGAAAACCCACCATAAAATTTGTTCTACAATTTCTCCTGAGTGCAGCGACCCCCCACATGTGGACATTACTTGTGTTATGGGGGCACAGCGAGGCGCAGAAGGGAAGGAGCACCCTGCAGCTGCCAGGATTTTAGTTTTCTCGTTGCCCCCTTTTGAAGGCTATAAAATTTTCACTTTTCCGTTATTTGGGCCATATTATGGCATTTTTTTGGCGCGATGAGATGCTTTTTCCAGTGTTACCATTTTGGGGTTGGTATCACCTATTGTTGAAAATTTAGGAACTTTTTTTGAGGTCATGAGTAGAAAAACATCAATTCTGTACTGGATTTTTTACTTTTTTTTTTTTCGTGTTCACCGTATATCCTAATAATCCTGTTATCTTTATTCTATGGGTCGATACGATTACGGGGATACCAGACATGAATATTTTTTCTTATGTTTTACTAAATTTGCCAAATAAAACCCTAATGTGGGGAAAAAATCTATCATTTTTGCATCGCCGTCTTCCAAGTGGCATAACATTGTTACGTTTTTTGGCTACAGAGCTGGTTGATGGCTTGTTTTTTGCGGGACATGTTGTTCTTTGTAGCAGTATCATTCTGGAGTACATATGTTTTGTTGATCACTTTTTATTGCATTTTTAGTGGGATATAATAGGTAAAAATCATAATTTTTGGCGGGTTTTTAACATTTTTTTTTTACGGCGTTCATCATATGGGTTCAATAGTTATTTAGTTTTATTCTACGGATTGTTACGGGCGCGGTGATACTATGTATGTGGGGTTTGTGTTATGATTTAGACTTTTTTGAGCGTTATATGTCTCTTTATATGTTTTGGGGCTTATGGGCATTTTTAGTGATTTATAAAGTTATTTTTTATTGAAAAACATTTTTTTTACATTTTTTACTTGATCCACCATAGGATATGAACAAGCAATCATCTGATTGCTTGTTCATGATAATACTTGCAGGGTATTAGCAGTGCCAACCTATGCAGATGCATAGGCTGACACTTTGCCTTTAAGATGACGTCACAGACGCAATCTTAAAGGCACTGCCTTCAGGCTTCTCTGGGGTCCCGATCGGACCCCAGAGGTGCCATAGCAGCGACCCCCCCCGAAAACGGCGCTTGGGGGGGGGGGGGACGATCGTGGGGTAAAGACCCCCGGAAGGCATGTTAAATGCCGCGGTCGCATTGACCCGACCGCGGGTGTTAGCCGGGGATGTCAGCGGTAGATTACCGTTGAAATACCGCGGCTAACGATGCCGGTTCGGCTGCTATGCAGCGCTGAACCGGCATCGTCTCTGCGCAGTAGCTGTACTGCGCTGGGTGCCAATAGTGGGAAGCTGCGCAGTACAGCTACGGCGCGGAGCGCTAAGGGGTTAAAGGCAGATGGTATATGGTCAGTTGCCTTTGGTTAAATGCAAATTCCTTTATTATACTGAACTATTGTCATTTATCTTCGCTTGTCATGGTACATTATGGTCTCAGAGTTCCCATGGAATATTGGTATCTGCTAGATGAGGCAACCTTTATAATAGCACATCTATATGTTAATAGCATATGTATATATAAGTTAATTAGTTTAAGTTTACATATTTATGAACTTGAATGAGATCATCTATGGTCCTCAGATGGTATACGGACTAACATGAACCAATAGGAGATTGGGAATATTCATTTGGGAAATGTTAGTTTGTGTATAAAGAGTTACCATACTAGTGTCTAGGGGGGAGACTGTGTGTGAGAGAGAGGGTGAGTTGGAGAGAGACATCATTGGACATCAACATCAGTCTTTTGTCTCTTTGTCTCCACTCAACACAAAGACTCTTCACTCTCTCAAGCTTTGCTCCACACCAGGTTTCTTTAATTTCATCTTTATTTTACTTTTTGTAACTTTATTTTTATTTATACTTTTCATTCGAATTGTATATTGTTACTTTATTTTTATTGAAGTCCATTAAATGCTTTTTACTTTACATCTGGAACGAAGGATCGCTTCTGATTTTTTGAAACATTGCTCATCATCGTGGTTCCTAATTCTCATATTAGGAATTGCAAGAAATATCTACTTATATTGATATTTAATAGAAAATGGCAAGCCAGCCAGGAGACCAAAAGTAACATTTATGGTGAGCTGTAGCCGGTTGTTTTTGCAGCATTGTTTTGTCATCTCTTTCGTTTGGAGAGAAGAATCTAGAAGCAAGACTGGTGAGCACTTGATCTACTACAAGCAGCATGTGTTCCAGTGTCCTGTGACAAGTGTGAGCCTATGCCAGAAGACCTCAACAAAGAAGAACTCTGCATAAGACAGACTGACTTAGAGACGATTCCAGCAAGACATTAACAGAGTGAGTAATGGATTTCATTAATACCTTTTCAGATAAAAGTAATATTGATTTTAAGTTTGTGAGTAGTCATAGTAATGCTCAGTTATGGAATTCTTTATATTCACAATGTGAAACAGAGAATTCAAAAATAGACAAGAAATTATTTTGTGTGAATAAACAAAAGAAAAAACTTCGGAATGTATTATATTTGGTAAAGGTATTTAACAAAATGGTAATGGAGGATAGACAGACAATATCACAGACCCAAAGTGTATGTTTAAATAGCAAAAGTATTGTAAATGATTGTACAAAGGAAGATAAAGAGGAGAATGATACAGAAACAAGTTTTTGCTCTCATTGTGAAATGCTGCCTGAACAAATTGAAATTTTGGAAGATCAAATTGACATAAGGACTCAATTAATATCCAAACTACGCAATGAGAATAAAAAAATATCTGTTATCACAAAAAAAGGTGACAAAAGTAGTGAATCCTTTCTTACTAGTCCACAATCCCCCCAAGCTGATGAAGAGTTAGAAGAGGGAGAAATCAAACGTAGGAGGTTGCATGAAAGGGCAGCAAAATTAAATTTAAAAATTCACGATCAATTGATGAAAATTTTGAAAGATGTTCCAATTTATGATAATAAAATGGACATTTTTCATAATGCAGACATTTTTGAGTCGCATACTGACAAATTTAATCTGACCAATGAACAAAAGAATAAATTATTCCGTGTGTGGTTGCTATCACACATTGCCAGAAGGTTAGAAGTTACACCAAGGTTGGGTGATGGTAATGTAAGTTATACACAGTACTGAATCAGATTGCTTAAGACAGCTGATTCTATTTACAACAGGAGAATCTAGTCCTTCTGTAGATCTATTGGATAGTGTTAGACCAACACTACAGGACGATCCTTTAGAATTTTTGATGAAATTTGAAAAAGCTTATAGAATGGTTATGGGTATAAAGGAGGATGAGGAACCAGAACCCATGATCAAAGCTTTTGTCAGAAAGTTCAAATATTTAGATCCGGTATCAGTGCAATTTGCTTCTGAAAAAGTTACATTAGAAGAGGTTGCTATATTCATTGATCAGATTAGAAGATCAATCAAACAAAATAATGCTAAAATAAAAGTGTCTGTTGTTCAGGAAAAGGTAGATAAGAAATGGGTAAATTCAAATCAGGACAGTCGTTTTAAATCCCAGACTACTCTTGCTCCGAAAAAATATGAATTTACAAAACAAAATCGTATCAGAATAAATGTGAATTGTTATTTCTGTGGAAAGATAGGGCATTTGAAATGGAATTGCAGACAATTCTTGAAGGAACAGCAGGGGGTTGGGAAAGAAAATAGGATAATGGCTTCAGCTCCTCCCATTCTAGACCATAGACAGTCTAGGTCACCTTATGCTCCCTTGATAAAAGAAATTCATGAATTGTCCATGAATAGTAATATGTCCCATAGGAGAACAAATGATGATGTCAGAGAAGACAGGGAAACCCTAATGCCTTCTCAATGACTAAAGAAAAATGTAACCCCATGTTCACTAAAATATTTAGCTCCAATTTCAATGGACAAATGTGGGAGGCCTTTTGTGAAAGGTTCTTTACAAGGGAAAAATGTTACATTTCTGATTGACACAGGAGCTCAGCTAAGTGTGACTAATAGAGATGAGCGAGCACTAAAATGCTCGGGGGCTCGTTATTCGAGACAAACTTTTCCCGATGCTCGAGTGCTCGTCTCGAATAACGAGCCCCATTGAAGTTAATGGGAGACTCGAGCATTTTTCAAGGGGACCAAGGCTCTGCACAGGGAAGCTTAGCCAAACACCTGGGAACCTCAGAAAAGGATGGAAACACCACGGAAATGGACAGGAAACAGCAGGGGCAGCATGCATGGATGCCTCTGAGGCTGCTTAATCGCACCATTATGCCAAAATTATGGGCAACAGCATGGCCATGACAGAGTGACCGAATGAGGCTAGATAGCATCTAAAACACCCAATAATTGACCCTGACACTATAGGGGACGGCATGCAGAGGCAGCGGCAGCAGCGGCAGGCTAGAGAGTGGCATGGCGACATACCCTAAATGGACTCAGGCTTCAAACCAATGGGTGGCAAAGGAGGTGAGCAAGAAGCGCTGAAATGATTTCCTATGTGAACAAAAGGTTGACGGTATATTTAGTCGATAACACAGCATGGTGGCGACATAGTGACCAAGTTCCATAACGTATCTGGTGAAACACCCAAAAAATTAGCCTGATAAGGGGACGACATGTGGAGGCAGCCATGGAGACGACTTCCATGATTAAGAGCGACAGTATGGGGCATCCATATTGCGCTGCTATGATTGCAACTTCAGGTCTCCAGCATGGCGGCGACAGATGGGCTGCATATCCTCTCGTGCTCCAGCGTCTGGGGTATAGAGAGTTGAAAGTTGCGCATGGAGACATTGGTGGACGCTGTGGAGGATTGTGGAGGCAAAATGGACAGGAAACAGCAGGGGCAGCATGCATGGATGCCTCTGAGGCAGCCTAATCTTGGGATGGAGCTGGCGCTCCGCTGCCAGACGAGCTTTCGCCTGTCCAAGCCCCTGTCTCTCGGCTCCTCCCCACCCAAAATGGGTCTGGGGGCCAGAAGCGTTTACTTTGAAAAAATTAGAATTTTCAAAGCAGGCCGGGTCGTTTGAATATTTCACCTAGGAATAATGGAATAGCATAGTGGTTCTATTTTTAATTGTTTTTTCGGAAATGGTTCCATGATTAAGAGCGACAGTATGGGGCATCCATATTGCGCTGCTATGATTGCAACTTCAGGTCTCAAGCATGGCGGCGACAGATGGGCCGAGTTCCATTATGTATCTGATGAAACACCTGAAAATTCTGCCTGACACAGCTCGTTTGATAAGGGGACGATGTATGGAGGCAGTGAACTAGTAGTAGATTAAAGGTGCTGCAGTTAAAACTATGTTAGTTGGATCTTGGGATGGAGCTGGCGCTCCGCTTCCAGGCGAGCTTTCGACTATCCAAGCCCCTGTCTCTCGGCTACTCCCCAAACAGCACTTCTAAGAACCTTTTGTATAAGATCAAGTGTAGTAGTGTTCTTATAAGTTTGGGTTATGGCAGGTGAGGGGAATGTAAACAGATGCGCAAGAAGCGCTGAAATAATATCGGTAAATGATAAAAGTTTGCCAGTATATTTTGTGGATATCACAGCAGGGTGGCGACAAAGTTAACAAGTTTGGTGTGGAAGCCATGAAGACAACCCAAAATTCTGCCTGACACAGCTCGTTTGCTAAGGGGACGATGTATGGAGGCAGTGAACTAGTAGTAGATTAAAGGTGCTGCAGTTAAAACTATGTTAGTTGGATATTGGGATGGAGCTGGCGCTCCGCTGCTAGGCGAGCTTTCGACTATCCAAGCCCCTGTCTCTCGGCTACTCCCCAAATAGCACTTCTAAGAACCTTTTGTATAAGATCAAGTGTAGCAGTGTTCTTATAAGTTTGGGTTATGGCGGGTGAGGGGAATGTAAACAGATGCGCAAGAAGTGCTGAAATAATATCGGTAAATGATAAAAGTTTGCCAGTATATTTTGTGGATAACACAGCAGGGTGGCCACAAAGTTAACAAGTTTGATGTGGAAGCCATGAAAACAACCCAAAATTCTTCCTGGCACAGCTCGTTTGCTAAGGGGACGATGTATGGAGGCAGCTATATGGACGACTTTTGGAGGCAGCTATGACGATGACGTGTGGAGGTAGCAATGGAGACAACGTGTGGAGGCAGCTAAAAAGACGACGTGTGGAGGCTGCTATGGAGACAATTTAATTTGGATAGTGCCTGTATGTGGCAGTCCAAAAAAGTTTTCAAACCAGAGGAGCAGGTAGGTGGTCCTCCAGAAACTTAAATAGATTGAGTGCCTGTATGTGGCACTCCCAAAAATTGTTTAAAACAGAGGACCGGGTAGGTGGCCCTCCAGAAAAATTGAATACATAAAGTACTATAGCTAGAGCCAGTTGGCCCTGGCTTAATGTACAAAGAGGAGGAGAAGGAGGACATTGAGGAGGAGTAGTGCATACATTATTCAGGTTGAGCTTCTTTCACCTGGTGGAGAATGGAAATCCTGAGAAATCCAGGCTTTATTCATCTTGATAAGCGTCAGCCTGTCAGCGCTGTCAGTCGACAGGCGTGTACGCTTATCGGTGATGATGCCACCAGCTGCACTGAAAACCCGCTCGGACAACACGCTAGCGGCAGGGCAGGCAAGAACCTCCAAGGCGTACAGCGCCAGTTCGTGCCACATGTCCAGCTTTGAAACCCAGTAGTTGTAGGGAGCTGTGTGATCATTTAGGACGATGGTATGGTCAGCTACGTACTCCCTCACCATCTTTCTGTAAAGGACAGCCCTACTCTCCCGAGACTGGGGACAGGTGACAGTGTCTTGCTGGGGTGACATAAAACTGGCAAAGGCCTTGTAAAGCGTACCCCTGCCACTGCTGGACAAGCTGCCTGCTCGCCTACTCTCCCTCGCTACTTGTCCCGCAGAAGTACGCCCTCTGCCACTAGCGCTGTCAGAAGGGAAATACTGTTTCAGCTTGTGCACCAGGGCCTGCTGGTATTCATGCATTCTCACACTCCTTTCCTCTCCAGGGATGAGAGTGGAAAGATTTTGCTTGTACTGTGGGTCCAGGAGAGTGAATACCCAGTAATCGGTGCTGGAATAAATTCTTTGAACGCGAGGGTCACGGGATAGGCAGCCTAGCATGAAATCTGCCATATGCGCCAGAGTACAAATGCGCAAGAATTCACTCCCCTCACTGGCCTGACTCTCCATTTCCTCCTCCTCCAACTCCTCTTCTTCTGCCCATACACGCTGAACAGTGAAGGACTGAACAATGGTTCCCTCTTCTGTCTCGCCAACATTCTCCTCCTCTTCCTTCTCATCCTCCTCCACCTCCTCCGATATGTGCTGAGAAACAGACCTGAGGGTGCTTTGGCTATCAACAAGGGAATCTTCTTCCCCCGTCTCTTGTGACGAGCGCAAAGCTTCCGACTTCATGCTGAGAGTTCTTCAACAGGCCAAGCAGCGGGATGGTGAGGCTGATGATGGCGGCATCGCCACTGACCATCTATGTTGACTCCTCAAAGTTACTCAGCACCTGACAGATATCAGACATCCAAGTCCGCTCCTCATTGTAGACTTGAGGAAGCTGACTGACCTGACTACCAGTTCTGGTGGAAGTTGACATCTGGCAGTCTACAATCGCTCTGCGCTGCTGGTAAACTCTGGATAACATGGTTAATGTTGAATTCCACTTCGTGGGAACGTCGCACAACAGTCGGTTATCGCCTTAGCGACGGCACTGCTGCTGTGCCTAGAGCTACCGACTGATGGCGCCATGCCCACGGATGGTAATTCGGAGGAGGAGGTGGAGAAGGGGTGGGAGGAGGAGGAGGCATAGTAGGCCTTTGAGACCTGGACCGAGGTAGGCCCCGCAAACCTCGGCGTTGGCAGTATATGACCAGCCCCAGGGTCAGACTCGGTCCCAGCCTCCACCAAGTTAACCCAATGTGCCGTCAGCGATATATTGTGGCCCTGCCCGGCACCACTCGTCCACGTGTCCGTGGTCAGGTGGACCTTGTCAGAAACGGCGTTGGTCAGGGCACGGATGATGTTGTCTGACACGTGCTTGTGCAGGGCTGGGACGGCACATCGGGAAAAGTAGTGGCGGCTGGGGACCGAATACCGAGGGGCGGAGGCGCCATGAGGTTTCGAAAGGCCTCGGTCTCTACCAGCCTATAGGGCAGCATCTCCAGGCTAAGCAGTTTGGAGATGTGGACGTTGAGGGCTTGGGCGTGTGGGTTGCACTATACTTCCTTTTGCGCTCCAGCGTCTGGGGTATGGAGAGCTGAATGCTGGTGGATGCTGTGGAGGATCGTGGAGGCGAAGATGGGGTTTTCGCATGGGAGGTGTTTGGGCCGGGGTCCTGGGCAGGGGGCTGACTAGCAGATGACACAGGGGAAGGAGCAGCGGTGTGCCCGGCCGGAGGTGAATGAGCTTGGTGCCATTGAGTGGGGTGTTTAGCATTCAAATGCCTGCGCATACTGGTGGTAGTTAAGCTAGTAGTGGTGGAACCAGTGCTGATCCTGGTTTGGCACAGGTTGCACACCACAGTCCGTCGGTCATCCGGTGTTTCTTTAAAGAACCTCCAGACTTCTGAAAATCTAGCCACGGGAGCTTGACTACGTGAAACATTTGGCGCTGATGCACCAGCTCTGGCCCTGCCTCTCCGTCTGGCCCCACCACTGCCTCTTCCAACCTGTTCTGGTATAGGACTCGCCTCCGTCTCAGAAGCACTGTGTTCACCCGGCCTATCAACCCAGCTTGGGTCTATCACCTCATCATCCTCCGATCCCTCAGTCTGCGTCCACGCCCTCGTCCATCTACCCCTAGCCCTCGGGTTAAACATTTTCAAAATTAAAGTGTAAACTGTAAATTTTTTTTTTTTTTTTTAAACAAAACGATGCTATCCTATTGCTATGGCTAGTTTCTAACCTACACTGGCAGCACAAAACTGGATTTTGCGCTGTGCCTGATGACTTTGAGTTATGAAAAAAAATTAACGTAAAAAAAAAATAAATGAGCGGACTGTGCCTAATTCAAATCAATCCACTAATAAATTGTCCCACTTCGGTGTTTGAGGTGGATATGTGTGTCACTAGGAGCTAAACACAACGGTCGCAAGTCTCCCTGCAAATTCCTCACAATATGGTACAAGCTGCACTACTAGTGCCAGCAAGCCCAGCCACAAGCAAACCAAAAAAAAGTAAAATATAACGCTATTGTAGGCCTAAGTAAGCCGTTGGGGTTCTCCTATTGCTATTTTCTAGCCTACACTGAAAGCACACTGCTTTGCCAGATTACTTTGAGTTATAAAAGTAAATAAACATAAAAAAAAATAAATGAGCAGACTGTGCCTAATTCAAATCAAACCACTAATAAATTGTCCCACTTCGGTGTTTGAGGTGGATATGTGTGTCACTAGGAGCTAAACACAACGGTCGCAAGTCTCCCTGCAAATTCCTCACAATATGGTACAAGCTGCACTACTAGTGCCAGCAAGCCCAGCCACAAGCAAACCAAAAAAAAGTAAAATATAACGCTATTGTAGGCCTAAGTAAGCCGTTGGGGTTCTCCTATTGCTATTTTCTAGCCTAAACTGAAAGCACACTGCTTTGCCAGATTACTTTGAGTTATAAAAGTAAATAAACATAAAAAAAAATAAATGAGCAGACTGTGCCTAATTCAAATCAAACCACTAATAAATTGTCCCACTTCGGTGTTTGAGGTGGATATGTGTGTCACTAAGAGCTAAACACAACGGTCGCAAGTCTCCCTGCAAATTCCTCACAATATGGTACTAGCTGCACTACTAGTGCCAGCAAGCCCAGCCACAAGCAAACAAAAAAAAAGGAAAATATAACGCTATTGTAGGCCTAAGTAAGCCGTTGGGGTTTTCCTATTGCTATTTTCTAGCCTACACTGAAAGCACACTGCTTTGCCAGATTAAAAAATAAAGGTAAAAAAAAATAAATCAGCAGACTGTGCCTAATTCAAATCAAACCCCTAATAAATTGTCCCACTTAGGTGTTTAAGATGGATATGTGTGTCACTAAGAGCTAAACACAACGGTCGCAAGTCTCCCTGCAAATTCCTCACAATATGGGACTAGCTGCACTACTAGTGCCAGCAAGCCCAGCCACAAGCAAATAAAAAAAAATATATAACGTTATTGTAGCCCTAAGAAGGGCTGTTGGGTTCTTTTAGAATCACTCCTGCCTAACACTATTCTAATAGAACACCCTAACGCTTTCCCTGACCAGCAGCAGCTCTCTCCCTAACGGCATCCAGACAGAGAATTATCCGAGCAGCGCGGGCAGGGGCTAGTCTATTCCAGGGTCACCTGATCAGGCCAGCCAACCACTGCTATCGACGTGTAAGGGTACCACGTCATGCTGGGTGGAGTGCAGAGTCTCCTGGCTTGCGATTGGCGCTGTTTCTGGCCGCCAAAAATCACAACAGCGGGAGATGCCATTTTCTCGAGCTGGCGAAATACTCGTCCGAGCAATGAGCAGTTTCGAGTACGCTAATGCTCGAACGAGCATCAAGCTCGGACGAGTGTGTTCGCTCATCTCTAGTGACTAATCAAAATTTACCTGTACTACCAAATTCACCAGTTTGTACAATTGTTGGTTTTAGTGGAAAAGGAAGTACTCAGGCAACTTTGGTTTCTGATGTTTTGTTTGAAATACCTGGTTATTTGAGAACTGAGATTGACATATGGCATTGTCCTAGTTCAGAAAACATCATAGGGACTGACATAA
Source organism: Engystomops pustulosus (assembly GCF_040894005.1). Taxonomy (NCBI): domain Eukaryota; kingdom Metazoa; phylum Chordata; class Amphibia; order Anura; family Leptodactylidae; genus Engystomops; species Engystomops pustulosus. Next base: position 128,669,317 of record NC_092415.1, on the reverse strand, counting down.
TGAAGAAGAGAGGTTGGATTATTGATTTGGAGAGATTCTGATGGTAACAAACCTGTAATTATTGATCCAAGAGTTTACAGTTGTGTTGCTGACATTTGTTTAAATGAAATTGTGTCTTCTGAGCATGTGTGGCCTGAGATTGGTGATGATATGGATCTCAAGGAAATTGTACAAAGTTTTCCTTCTTTGTGGGCTCAGTTTCGAAATGAAGTAGGCACAATGAAAGATGTGGTTGTCAAGGTGGAAGGGAAAGACCCCATTCCCCCAAAACAATATAAATTGCCTCCAGAATCCTTAGGTCCAATGTCAAAGATAATTCAGGAATTGCTTCAACAAGGAGTTATACGTAAGGCTAATTCAGTGACCAACAATCCATTATGGTGTGTTAAAAAACCGGATTGTTCTTACCGAATGTTGTTGGATCTCAGGAGATTTAATAAGTGCACTCCCAATGTAGCACCTATTGTCGCAGATACACCTGATATTATGTCAAGATTGAATGCAAAAGAAAAGTTTTTTTCGGTGTTGGATATCAGTAATGGTTTTTTCAGTATCCAAATAGAAAGAAGTTGTCAATACAAATTTGCTTTTACGTTTTTGGAGGAACAATATGTGTGTTGCAGATTGCCACAAGGGGCGCAATTATTATCAAGTGTATTTCACCGGGCGTTGGCCAAAGTGTTGTCAAAGTTTTCTCGGCCTGATTGTATATTACAGTATGTGGATGATATCTTGTTGGCAACTGAAACAAGAGAATTGCATCTTACTTTGTTAGCGGAATTGTTTGAGTTGTTACATGAAGCTGGATTGAAGATAAATCCAAAAAAGGTCAAGATTAGAGATGAGCGAGCACTAAAATGCTCGGGTACTCGTTATTCGAGACAAACTTTTCCCGATGCTCGAGTGCTCGTCTCGAATAACGAGCCCCATTGAAGTCAATGGGAGACTCGAGCATTTTTCAAGGGGACCAAGGCTCTGCACAGGGAAGCTTGGCCAAACACCTGGGAACCTCAGAAAAGGATGGAAACACCACGGAAATGGACAGGAAACAGCAGGGTCAGCATGCATGGATGCCTCTGAGGCTGCTTAATCGCACCATTATGCCAAAATTATGGGCAACAGCATGACCATGACTGAGTGACAGAATGAAGCTAGATAGCATCTAAAACATCCAATAATTGACCCTGACACTATAGGGGACGGCATGCAGAGGCAGCGGCAGCAGCGGCAGGCTAGAGAGTGGCATGGCGACATACCCTAAATGGACTCAGGCTTCAAACCAATGGGTGGCAGAGAGGAACCAAAGGAGGTGAGCAAGAAGCGCTCAAATAATATCGGTACATGATAAAAGTTTGCCAGTATATTTTGTGGATTACACAGCAGGGTGGCGACAAAGTTAACATGGAAGCCATGAAAACAACCCAAAATTCTGCCTGACACAGCTCGTTTGATAAGGGGACCATGTATGGAGGCAGTGAACTAGTAGTAGATTAAAGGTGCTGCAGTTAAAACTATGTTAGTTGGATCTTGGGATGGAGCTGGCGCTCCGCTTCCAGGCGAGCTTTCGCCAATCCAAGCCCCTGTCTCTAGGCTACTCCCCAAACAGCACTTCTAAGAACCTTTTGTATAAGATCATGTGTAGTAGCGTTCTTATAAGTTTGGGATATGGCGGGTGAGGGGAATGTAAACAGATGCGCAAGAAGCGCTGAAATAATATCGGTAAATGATAAAAGTTTGCCAGTATATTTTGTGGATTACACAGCAGGGTGGCGACAAAGTTAACAAGTTTGATGTGGAATGCCCTGTAATAGCTCTTGGGCGGTGTGCCTTTTATCGCCTAGGCTCAGCAGTTTGAGCACCGCCTGCTGTCGCTTAGCGACGGCACTGCTGCTGTGCCTAGAGCTACCGACTGATGGCGCCATGGCCACGGATGGTAATTCGGAGGAGCTGGAGGAGGGGTGGGAGGAGGAGGAGGTATAGTAGGCCTTTGAGACCTGGACCGAGGTAGGCCCCGCAATCCTCTGCGTCGGCAGTATATGACCAGCCCCAGGGGCAGACTCGGTCCCAGCCTGCACCAAGTTAAGTGTAGTAGCGTTCTTATAAGTTTGGGATATGGCGGGTGAGGGGAATGTAAACAGATGCGCAAGAAGCGCTGAAATAATATCCGTAAATGGTTAAAGTTTGCCAGTATATTTTGTGGATTACACAGCAGGGTGGCGACAAAGTTAACAACTTTGATGTGGAATCCATGAAAACAACCCAAATTTCTGCCTGACACACCTCGTTTGATAAGGGGACGATGTATGGAGGCAGCTATATGGACGACTTTTGGAGGTAGCAATGGAGACAACGTGTGGAGGCTGCTATGGAGACAATTTAATTTGGATAGTGCCTGTATGTGGCAGTCCAAAAAAGTTTTCAAACCAGAGGAGCAGGTAGGTGGCCCTCCAGAAAAATGAAATAGATTGAGTGCCTGTATGTGGCAGTCCAAAAAAGTTTTCAAACCAGAGGAGCAGGTAGGTGGCCCTCCAGAAAAATGGAATAGATTGAGTGCCTGTATGTGGCAGTCCAAAAAAGTTTTCAAACCAGAGGAGCAGGTAGGTGGCCCTCCAGAAAAATGAAATAGATTGAGTGCCTGTATGTGGCAGTCCAAAAAAGTTTTCAAACCAGAGGAGCAGGTAGGTGGCCCTCCAGAAAAATGAAATAGATTGAGTGCCTGTATGTGGCAGTCCAAAAAAGTTTTCAAACCAGAGGAGCAGGTAGGTGGCCCTCCAGAAAAATGAAATAGATTGAGTGCCTGTATGTGGCAGTCCAAAAAAGTTTTCAAACCAGAATAGCAGGTAGGTGGCCCTCCAGAAAAATTGAATAGATTGAGTGCCTGTATGTGGCAGTCCCAAAAATTGTTTAAAACAGAGGACCGGGTAGGTGGCCCTCCAGAAAAATTAAATGCATAAAGTACTATAGCTAGAGCCAGTGGGCCCTGTCAAAAAATAGCCAGTTTCCTCTGCTTTAGTGTACAAAGAGGAGGAGAAGGAGGAAAATGAGGAGGAGGAGGAGTGCATAAATTATTCAGGTTGAGCTTCCTTCACCTGGTGGAGATTGGAAATTATGAGAAATCCAGGCTTTATTCATCTTAATAAGCGTCAGCCTGTCAGCGCTGTCAGTCGACAGGCGTGTACGCTTATCGGTGATGATGCCACCAGCTGCACTGAAAACCCGCTCGAACAAGACGCTAGCGGCAGGGCAGGCAAGAACCTCCAAGGCGTACAGCGCCAGTTTGTGCCACATGTCCAACTTTGAAACCCAGTAGTTGTAGGGAGTTGTGTGATCATTTAGGACGATGGTATGGTCAGCTACGTACTCCCTCACCATCTTTCTGTAAAGATCAGCCCTACTCTGCCGAGACTGGGGACAGGTGACAGTGTCTTGCTGGGGTTACATAAAGCTGGCAAAAGCCTTGTAAAGCGTACCCTTGCCAGTGCTGGACAAGCTGCCTGCTCGCCTACTCTCCCTCGCTACTTGTCCCGCAGAACTACGCACTCTGCCGCTAGCGCTGTCAGAAGGGAAATACTGTTTCAGCTTGTGCACCAGGGCCTGCTGGTATTCATGCATTCTCACACTCCTTTCCTCTCCAGGGATGAGAGTGGAAAGATTTTGCTTGTACCGTGGGTCCAGGAGAGTGAATACCCAGTAATCGGTGCTGGAATAAATTCTTTGAACGCGAGGGTCACGGGATAGGCAGCCTAGCATGAAATCTGCCATATGCGCCAGAGTACCAACGCGTAAGAATTCACTCCCCTCACTGGCCTGACTCTCCATTTCCTCCTCCTCCAACTCCTCCAACTCCTCCTCTTCTGCCCATAAACGCTGAACAGTGAAGGACTCAACAATGGTCCCCTCTTGTGTCTCGCCAACATTCTCCTCCTCTTCCTCCTCATCCTCCTCCACCTCCTCCGATATGCGCTGAGAAACAGACCTAAGGGTGCTTTGGCTATCAACAAGGGAATCTTCTTCCCCCGTCTCTTGTGACGAGCGCAAAGCTTCCGACTTCATGCTGATTAGAGAGTTTTTCAACAGGCCAAGCAGTGGGATGGTGAGGCTGATGATGGCGGCATCGCCACTGACCATCTGTGTTGACTCCTCGAAGTTACTCAGCACCTGACAGATATCAGACATCCACGTCCACTCCTCATTGTAGACTTGAGGAAGCTGACTGACTTGACTACCAGTTCTGGTGGAAGTTGACATCTGGCAGTCTACAATCGCTCTGCGCTGCTGGTAAACTCTGGATAACATGGTTAATGTTGAATTCCACCTCGTGGGCACGTCGCACAACAGTCGGTGAGCGGGCAGTTGGAGGCGGCGCTGCGCTGCCCTGAGAGTGGCAGCATCTGTGCTGGACTTCCTGAAATGCGCACAGATGCGGCGCACCTTCGTGAGCAAATCAGACAGATTGGGGTATGTCTTGAGGAAACGCTGAACTATCAGATTTAACACATGGGCCAGGCATGGCACATGTGTCAGTCTGCCGAGTTGCAGAGCCGCCACCAGGTTACGGCCGTTGTCACACACAACCATGCCTGGCTTCAGGTTTAGCGGTGCCAGCCACAGATCAGTCTGCGCCGTGATGCCCTGTAAAAGTTCTTGGGCGGTGTGCCTTTTATCGCCTAGGCTCAGCAGTTTGAGCACCGCCTGCTGTCGCTTAGCGACGGCACTGCTGCTGTGCCTAGAGCTAGCGACTGATGGCGCCATGCCCACGGATGGTAGTTCGGAGGAGGAGGTGGAGGAGGGGTGGGAGGAGGAGGAGGCATAGTAGGCCTGAAAGACCTGGACCGAGGTAGGCCCCGCAATCCTCGGCGTCGGCAGTATATGACCAGCCGCAGGGTCAGACTCGGTCCCAGCCTCCACCAAGTTAACCCAATGTGCCGTCAGCGATATATAGTGGCCCTGCCCGGCAGCACTCGTCCACGTGTCCGTAGTCAGGTGGACCTTGTCAGAAACGGCGTTGGTCAGGGCACGGATGATGTTGTCTGACACGTGCTGGTGCAGGGCTGGGACGGCACATCGGGAAAAGTAGTGGCGGCTGGGGACCGAATACCGAGGGGCGGCCGCCGCCATGAGGTTGCGAAAGGCCTCGGTCTCTATTAGCCTATAGGGCAGCATCTCCAGGCTAAGCAATCTGGAGATGTGGACATTAAGGGCTTGGGCGTGCGGGTGGGTTGCACTATATTTGCGTTTCCGCTCCAGCGTCTGGGGTATGGAGAGCTGAACGCTGGTGGATGCTGTGGAGGATCGTGGAGGCGACGATGGGGTTTTTGTGCCAGGGTCCTGGGCAGGGGGCTGACTATCAGCTGACACAGGGGAAGGAGCAGTGGTGTGCACGGCCGGAGGTGAACGGGCTTGGTGCCACTGAGTGGGGTGTTTAGCATTCATATGCCTGCGCATACTGGTGGTAGTTAAGCTAGTAGTGGTGGAACCTCTGCTGATCCTGGTTTGGCAAAGGTCGCACACCACAGTCCGTCGGTCATCCGGTGTTTCCTTAAAGAACCTCCAGACTTCTGAAAATCTAGCCCTCGCCGCGGGAGCCCTCGCCACGGGAGCTTCACTACGTGACACATTTGGCGCTGATGCACCTGCTCTGGCCCTGCCTCTCCGTCTGGCCCCACCACTGCCTCTTCCAACCTGTTCTGGTCGAGGACTCTCCTCCGTCTCAGAAGCACTGTGTTCACCCGGCCTCTCAACCCAGCTTGGGTCTGTCACCTCATCATCCTCCGATCCCTCAGTCTGCTCCCCCCTCGGACTTCCTGCCCTGACAACAACTTCACCACTGTCTGACAACCGTGTCTCCTCATCGTCGGACACCTCTTTACACACTTCTTCCACTACGTCAAGAAGGTCATCATCACCCACAGACTGCGACTGGTGGAAAACCTGGGCATCGGAAAATTGCTCAGCAGCAACCGGACAAGTGGTTTGTGACTGTGGGAAGGGTCCAGAAAACAGTTCCTCAGAGTATGCCGGTTCAAATGCCAAATTTTCCTGGGAGGGGACAGACTGGGGGGGAGGAGGCTGAGGTGCAGGAGCTGGAGGAGTGCCGATTTCGGTGACATGGGTGGACTGCGTGGAAGACTGACTGGTGGACAAATTGCTCGAAGCATTGTCGGCAATCCACGACATCACCTGTTCGCACTGTTCTGGCCTCAACAGTGCTCTACCATGAGTCCCAGTAACTTCAGACTCGAACCTAGGGAGTGTAGCTCTGCGTCGTTCCCCTGCTCCCTCATCAGCAAGTGGTGTCTCACCCCGCCCAGGACCACGGCCTCTGACCCCTGCAGTAGTTGGACGCCCACGTCCCCGCCCTCGTCCTCTACCCCTAGCCCTCGGGTTAAACATTTTGAAAATGAAAGTTATAACTTTAATTTTTTTTTTACTTTTTTTTGTGTTTTTTTGTGTTTTTTTTTTTTCTGTGTTTTTTAGTTTTTAAAACCAAAGGATGCTACCCTATTGCTATGGCTATTTTCTAGCCAAGTATGAAAGCACACTGCTATGCCAGATGAGATGACGCTGAGTTATGAAAAAATAAACGTAAAATAAAAAGGAAATGGAAGACTGTGCCTAATTGAAATTCAACCCCTAATAAATTTTCCCACTTCGGTCTTTGCGATGGATATGTGCGTCACTAAGCGCTAAACACAAAGGTCGCAAGTCTCACTACAAATTCCTCACAATTTGGTAGTAGATGCACTGCAGCAAGGACAGCCACCAGCAGATCAACCAGAAATAAAATATATATAACGCTATTGTAGGCGTAAGTAAGCCGTTTGGATTCTCCTTTGGCTATTTTCTAGCCAAGTATGAAAGCACACTGATGAGATGACGCTGAGTTATGAAAAAATAAACGTAAAATAAAAAGAAACTGGCAGACTGTGCCTAATTGAAATCCAACCCCTAATAAATTTTCCCACTTCGGTCTTTGCGATGGATATGTGCGTCACTAAGCGCTAAACACAGCGGTCGCAAGTCTCACTACAAATTCCTCACAATTTGGTAGTAGATGCACTGCAGCAAGGACAGCCACCAGCAGATCAACCAGAAATAAAATATATATAACGCTATTGTAGGCGTAAGTAAGCCGTTTGGATTCTCCTTTGGCTATTTTCTAGCCAAGTATGAAAGCACACTGATGAGATGACGCTGAGTTATGAAAAAATAAACGTAAAATAAAAAGAAACTGGCAGACTGTGCCTAATTGAAATCCAACCCCTAATAAATTTTCCCACTTCGGTCTTTGCGATGGATATGTGCGTCACTAAGCGCTAAACACAAAGGTCGCAAGTCTCACTACAAATTCCTCACAATTTGGTAGTAGATGCACTGCAGCAAGGACAGCCACCAGCAGATCAACCAGAAATAAAATATATATAACGCTATTGTAGGCGTAAGTAAGCCGTTTGGATTCTCCTTTGGCTATTTTCTAGCCAAGTATGAAAGCACACTGATGAGATGACGCTGAGTTATGAAAAAATAAACGTAAAATAAAAAGAAACTGGCAGACTGTGCCTAATTGAAATCCAACCCCTAATAAATTTTCCCACTTCGGTCTTTGCGATGGATATGTGCGTCACTAAGCGCTAAACACAGCGGTCGCAAGTCTCACTACAAATTCCTCACAATTTGGTAGTAGATGCACTGCAGCAAGGACAGCCACCAGCAGATCAACCAGAAATAAAAAATATATAACGCTATTGTAGGCGTAAGTAAGCCATTTGGATTCTCCTTTGGCTATTTTCTAGCCAAGTATGAAAGCACACTGATGAGATGACGCTGAGTTATGAAAAAATAAACGTAAAATAAAAAGAAACTGGCAGACTGTGCCTAATTGAAATCCAACCCCTAATAAATTTTCCCACTTCGGTCTTTGCGATGGATATGTGCGTCACTAAGCGCTAAACACAAAGGTCGCAAGTCTCACTACAAATTCCTCACAATTTGCTAGTAGATGCACTGCAGCAAGGACAGCCACCAGCAGATCAACCAGAAATAAAATATATATAACGCTATTGTAGGCGTAAGTAAGCCGTTTGGATTCTCCTTTGGCTATTTTCTAGCCAAGTATGAAAGCACACTGATGAGATGACGCTGAGTTATGAAAAAATAAACGTAAAATAAAAAGAAACTGGCAGACTGTGCCTAATTGAAATCCAACCCCTAATAAATTTTCCCACTTCGGTCTTTGCGATGGATATGTGCGTCACTAAGCGCTAAACACAAAGGTCGCAAGTCTCACTACAAATTCCTCACAATTTGCTAGTAGATGCACTGCAGCAAGGACAGCCACCAGCAGATCAACCAGAAATAAAATATATATAACGCTATTGTAGGCGTAAGTAAGCCGTTTGGATTCTCCTTTGGCTATTTTCTAGCCAAGTATGAAAGCACACTGATGAGATGACGCTGAGTTATGAAAAAATAAACGTAAAATAAAAAGAAACTGGCAGACTGTGCCTAATTGAAATCCAACCCCTAATAAATTTTCCCACTTCGGTCTTTGCGATGGATATGTGCGTCACTAAGCGCTAAACACAAAGGTCGCAAGTCTCACTACAAATTCCTCACAATTTGGTAGTAGATGCACTGCAGCAAGGACAGCCACCAGCAGATCAACCAGAAATAAAATATATATAACGCTATTGTAGGCGTAAGTAAGCCGTTTGGATTCTCCTTTGGCTATTTTCTAGCCAAGTATGAAAGCACACTGATGAGATGACGCTGAGTTATGAAAAAATAAACGTAAAATAAAAAGAAACTGGCAGACTGTGCCTAATTGAAATCCAACCCCTAATAAATTTTCCCACTTCGGTCTTTGCGATGGATATGTGCGTCACTAAGCGCTAAACACAGCGGTCGCAAGTCTCACTACAAATTCCTCACAATTTGGTAGTAGATGCACTGCAGCAAGGACAGCCACCAGCAGATCAACCAGAAATAAAAAATATATAACGCTATTGTAGGCGTAAGTAAGCCATTTGGATTCTCCTTTGGCTATTTTCTAGCCAAGTATGAAAGCACACTGATGAGATGACGCTGAGTTATGAAAAAATAAACGTAAAATAAAAAGAAACTGGCAGACTGTGCCTAATTGAAATCCAACCCCTAATAAATTTTCCCACTTCGGTCTTTGCGATGGATATGTGCGTCACTAAGCGCTAAACACAAAGGTCGCAAGTCTCACTACAAATTCCTCACAATTTGCTAGTAGATGCACTGCAGCAAGGACAGCCACCAGCAGATCAACCAGAAATAAAATATATATAACGCTATTGTAGGCGTAAGTAAGCCGTTTGGATTCTCCTTTGGCTATTTTCTAGCCAAGTATGAAAGCACACTGATGAGATGACGCTGAGTTATGAAAAAATAAACGTAAAATAAAAAGAAACTGGCAGACTGTGCCTAATTGAAATCCAACCCCTAATAAATTTTCCCACTTCGGTCTTTGCGATGGATATGTGCGTCACTAAGCGCTAAACACAAAGGTCGCAAGTCTCACTACAAATTCCTCACAATTTGCTAGTAGATGCACTGCAGCAAGGACAGCCACCAGCAGATCAACCAGAAATAAAATATATATAACGCTATTGTAGGCGTAAGTAAGCCGTTTGGATTCTCCTTTGGCTATTTTCTAGCCAAGTATGAAAGCACACTGATGAGATGACGCTGAGTTATGAAAAAATAAACGTAAAATAAAAAGAAACTGGCAGACTGTGCCTAATTGAAATCCAACCCCTAATAAATTTTCCCACTTCGGTCTTTGCGATGGATATGTGCGTCACTAAGCGCTAAACACAAAGGTCGCAAGTCTCACTACAAATTCCTCACAATTTGCTAGTAGATGCACTGCAGCAAGGACAGCCACCAGCAGATCAACCAGAAATAAAATATATATAACGCTATTGTAGGCGTAAGTAAGCCGTTTGGATTCTCCTTTGGCTATTTTCTAGCCAAGTATGAAAGCACACTGATGAGATGACGCTGAGTTATGAAAAAATAAACGTAAAATAAAAAGAAACTGGCAGACTGTGCCTAATTGAAATCCAACCCCTAATAAATTTTCCCACTTCGATCTTTGCGATGGATATGTGCGTCACTAAGCGCTAAACACAAAGGTCGCAAGTCTCACTACAAATTCCTCACAATTTGCTAGTAGATGCACTGCAGCAAGGACAGCCACCAGCAGATCAACCAGAAATAAAATATATATAACGCTATTGTAGGCGTAAGTAAGCCGTTTGGATTCTCCTTTGGCTATTTTCTAGCCAAGTATGAAAGCACACTGATGAGATGACGCTGAGTTATGAAAAAATAAACGTAAAATAAAAAGAAACTGGCAGACTGTGCCTAATTGAAATCCAACCCCTAATAAATTTTCCCACTTCGGTCTTTGCGATGGATATGTGCGTCACTAAGCGCTAAACACAAAGGTCGCAAGTCTCACTACAAATTCCTCACAATTTGCTAGTAGATGCACTGCAGCAAGTACAGCCACCAGCAGATCAACCAGAAATAAAATATATATAACGCTATTGTAGGCGTAAGTAAGCCGTTTGGATTCTCCTTTGGCTATTTTCTAGCCAAGTATGAAAGCACACTGATGAGATGACGCTGAGTTATGAAAAAATAAACGTAAAATAAAAAGAAACTGGCAGACTGTGCCTAATTCAAAATCCAACCCCTAATAAATTTTCCCACTTCGGTCTTTGCGATGGATATGTGCGTCACTAAGCGCTAAACACAAAGGTCGCAAGTCTCACTACAAATTCCTCACAATTTGCTAGTAGATGCACTGCAGCAAGGACAGCCACCAGCAGATCAACCAGAAATAAAATATATATAACGCTATTGTAGGTGTAAGTAAGCCGTTTGGATTCTCCTTTGGCTATTTTCTAGCCAAGTATGAAAGCACACTGATGAGATGACGCTGAGTTATGAAAAAATAAACGTAAAATAAAAAGAAACTGGCAGACTGTGCCTAATTGAAATCCAACCCCTAATAAATTTTCCCACTTCGGTCTTTGCAATGGATATGTGCGTCACTAAGCGCTAAACACAAAGGTCGCAAGTCTCACTACAAATTCCTCACAATTTGCTAGTAGATGCACTGCAGCAAGGACAGCCACCAGCAGATCAACCAGAAATAAAATATATATAACGCTATTGTAGGCGTAAGTAAGCCGTTTGGATTCTCCTTTGGCTATTTTCTAGCCAAGTATGAAAGCACACTGATGAGATGACGCTGAGTTATGAAAAAATAAACGTAAAATAAAAAGAAACTGGCAGACTGTGCCTAATTGAAATCCAACCCCTAATAAATTTTCCCACTTCGGTCTTTGCAATGGATATGTGCGTCACTAAGCGCTAAACACAAAGGTCGCAAGTCTCACTACAAATTCCTCACAATTTGCTAGTAGATGCACTGCAGCAAGGACAGCCACCAGCAGATCAACCAGAAATAAAATATATATAACGCTATTGTAGGCGTAAGTAAGCCGTTTGGATTCTCCTATGGCTATTTTCTAGCCAAGTATGAAAGCACACTGCTATGCCAGATGAGATGACGCTGAGTTATGAAAAAATAAACGTAAAATAAAAAGTAAATGGCAGACTGTGCCTAATTGAAATCAAACCCCTAATAAATTTTCCCACTTTGGTGTTTGAGGTGGATATGTGTGTCACTAAGAGCTAAACACAACGGTAGCAAGTCCCCCTGCAAATTCCTCACAATATGGTACTAGCTGCAAATAAAAAAAAAAAAAGTATAACGTTATTGTAGCCCTAAGATGGGCTGTTGGGTTCTTGTAGAATCACTCCTGCCTAACAGTAAGCTAATAGAACACCCTAACGCTTTCCCTGACCAGCAGCAGCTCTCTCCCTAGCGGCATCCAGACACAGAAGGATCCGAGCAGCGCAGGCAGCGGCTAGTCTATCCCAGGGTCACCTGATCTGGCCAGCCAACCACTGCTATCGACGTGTAAGGGTACCACGTCATGCTGGGTGGAGTGCAGAGTCTCCTGGCTTGTGATTGGCTCTGTTTCTGGCCGCCAAAAAGCAAAACGGCGGGAGCTGCCATTTTCTCGAGCGGGCGAAGTATTCGTCCGAGCAACGAGCAGTTTCGAGTACGCTAATGCTCGAACGAGCATCAAGCTCGGACGAGTATGTTCGCTCATCTCTAGTCAAGATGTTACAGAGTGAGGTTAAATATCTTGGAGTTTTGATCAGTCCAGGAGAAAGAAAACCTTTGCAAGAAAGGATAGAATCGATTATTTCACTTCCTATTCCTACATCATTCGTATCTTTGAGACAATTTTTAAGACTTGTCAATTTTTCCAGAGAGTTAATTGAGGGCTTTGCTGAAAAAGCAAAACCATTCTATGATTTATTGAAGAATAATGATGATGATGATGACTCTTTTGGACCCTGGGGAGAGGAGCAACAAAAATCATTTGAAAAGTTGAAGCTTGACTTGCAAATGGCACCAGCTTTAGCTACTGTCATGCCTTCTAAACCATTCGCTCTACAGGTTCATACCTCAGAGATAGCAATCTCTGCTGTTTTACTGCAACTGCAAGGTAAATGTCTGAGAATACTGGTACTTCTCCAAACTTCTCTCACCTGTTGAGAAGGGTTTTGAAATCTGTGCTAGGCATTTGGTAGGTTACATTTTGCTGTCAGAGCAACTGAACACATTGTTGGGTTCAATAAAATTACATTACAGACTCCTCATTCTACTTTAAAACTTCTTCTTGAAAAGAACATTCCAGGTGTGTCAAATTTGAGATTTGCACATTGGTTGTTATCTTTATCACCAAAACAGATAGAAGTAGATCATAAGGCTAAGTATGTACTTCCTCAATTGATGCAATATGAGGGACAGTCACATGAGTGTATACATACATTTCAAGAAGAAATCTCCTCTCTTTTCAGAAGAGAAGCAGAGATAACAGATGAAACTGTGTTTGTTGATGGTTCAAGATTCTGTTCAGGTGGACAGTATTATACAGGGTATGCTATTTGGTATCCTGAAAGGAATTATGCTATTCAACACAGGTTACCAGCACATTATTCCCCCCAAAGAGCAGAATTGGAAGCTGTAAAAATGGTATTGAAAATTGATGAAAAGGAAAACAGAAGTCTACTGGTGATCTATAGTGATAGTTCATATGTTGTATGATCACTTACAGATTATCTACCAGTTTGGAAGAAAAGAGGTTTTGTAGATTCCTCTAACAAAGTGTTAGCTCACAGTGATACATTGCAATCTATTTTTGATTTAGCATCTAAGAATCCTAATGGTTATGCTGTAGTTAAAGTTCAAGGACATAGTAAAGGGACACATGATTTAGCAATTGGAAATGCTACTGCGGATTCCCTAGCAAGAGAAGCAGCTTCGACAGGAGAAAAGGTAATTGAAACAGAGACCTGCAAAGTCTTGCCGGCTAGGAAGACGGACACAAATGTGCCATCGTTCATAGAGGAATAAGCAAAGGATCCTCTAAGGTTAATATGACACATCCCTTTGTTTGTGAAAACTGTGTGTTATGTTATGACTCACAAGGCCATTTACGTCCAGTTGTACCCAAACACTTGGAAGTTGAATTCACCCGTTATAATCATGAGAGTTTAGGTCACTTGGGTCAGCAAAGGTTGCTGGAAGTTCTCAAGGAGAAATTCTATTGGGACAAAATGGAAGACACTGTACAAGAAGTTGTTCAGTCATGTCTCATTTGTGCTCAAGTGAATCCAAGGCCTAAAGGACAGAAACCTCCAATTCTAAGAATTGCGCCTGCAGATGGTCCATGGTAATCCCTTCAGATTGATTACATAGGTCCTTTACCGTCAGGTAAACATGGTCTCAGGTATGCTCTAGTTGTGGTAGATGTGTTTTCAAAATGGGTTGAAGTTTGAAGAATGGGTCAGGAAAGACAATGCTTTGTCTACAGCCAAAGTATTGATTAATCATGTGTTTTGTACTTGGGGGTTCCCAAAGTTGATTTCTTCTGACAGAGGAAGCCATTTTACTGGTAAAGTGATGCAAGCTGTATGTTCTATTCTAGGAATTAGGCAAAGATATCATGTGGCATATCATCCTCAATCCACTGGAATTGTGGAAAGGATGAATAGAACAATCAAGACTAGAATAGCAAAGATGTTACTGGATAAAGGAAACACTTGGGTAGATGCTATACCGTTTGTACTCATGAGCATCAGAGGAACAGTTTCTTCTACAACTCAGTATACTCCATTTGAGTTAATGACAGGAAGGAAAATGTCATTGATTTACCCACATGAACCATTTTTATCAACTCCACAGAAAGATGCAATAGCGAGGTCAAGGTGGTTGCAGTTATTGCAGGAGAACTTAAAATCAATTCTCCCACATGCAGCATCTTGCATGCAGCATATGGTACCACCTTATTCTTCCAAATTTGTGAAAGGAACATTTGTTATGATCAAAACTTTTAGGAAGAGTGGACCTTGTGTAAGCAATTGGGAAGGTCCCTTTGAAATAATTGACACAATGGGACAAGTGATGATACAAGTACAAAGAACGTCAAACATGATAAAGAATGCTCGTAGACAGCAGAAATTCTGGGTACATGTAGATCAATGTAAATTGTTTGTTTCAAAGTAATGATACTGCTATTTTTGCAGGAACACAAACTTCAATCAAAAAGACTTGTAATTTCTTTGGACAAAGAAATCAGAAGTTCCAAGAATCCATCTTAAACGGAAACAAGTCATCCAAAGAAGATGGAACTTTTATTGATGTGTTTTACAACTGTTATGGTGTCAGAATCGTTTAATTTTCACAAATGCAAGAACAATTATTTCCACGGAGAATAATTTCTCATTGATAATTTACTGTCACAATTCTTTATCAGAAATTCCGATGTGGATTAAGTTTAAGAAGTCAATCAATAAGTGGACAAATCATTCTGCAAAGTCAGCAGTTGTGAATATTTTATCAAATCCTATAGTTATTATGCTTTTTATAGTTTTAGTATGCATTTTATACCAAGTTTTTTTTAATGTGTAGAATAAGAAAGTTTTATAGTGAGATAAAACAAGAAATATCTAAGGGTGATATAATTATAAAAGAAATGTTTGGTAGGATACAGCATGTTAATCCAATCATGAATATAGAATCGGAAATGACAAGTATCAACAAACGTTAAAGTATGGTCTCTTGGTAATGTATGAGATACGAATGAGACATGAATGATGAATGAATCTTTTTAGGATAGAAGGTTATGATAAAATTGGTATTTAATCATAATCAGGGGGAAATGTAAAATATTAATATCATTAAAATGACTTTAGCATAGGGTGAGACCATATGATTACACGTATATGATATTCTGTTATTCTTAAAAGTATTCATGTAGGATAAACATTCATTCAAGATGAACAAATATAAATACATGATAGTATTATGTTATTATTGTATCAGTAGTAGAATGTAGGTTTATGTATAATATATTGATATGCTTTATATTGGGAATCATAGACATAATGAATGAGATAGTTGGGGATATTCCATTGTACTTAAAGGCAGATGGTATATGGTCAGTTGCCTTTGGTTAAATGTAAATTCCTTTATTATACTGAACTATTGTCATTTATCTTGGCTTGTCATGGTACATTATTATCTGCCAGATGAGGCAACCTTTATAATAGCGCATCTATATGTTAATAGCATATGTATATATAAGTTAATTAGTTTAAGTTTACATATTTATGAACTTGAATGAGATCATCTATGGTCCTCAGATGGTATACGGACTAACATGAACCAATAGGAGATTGGGAATATTCATTTGGGAAATGTTAGTTTGTGTATAAAGAGTTACCATACTTGTGACTGGGGGAGACTGTGTGTGAGAGAGGGTGAGTAGGAGAGAGACATCATTGGACATCAACATCAGTCTTTTGTCTCTTTGTCTCCACTCAACACAAAGACTCTTCACTCTCTCAAGCTTTGCTCCACACCAGGTTTCTTTAATTTCATCTTTATTTTACTTTTTGAATCTTTATTTTAATTTATACTTTTCATTCGAATTGTATATTGTTACTTTATTTTTATTGATGTCCATTAAATGCTTTTTACTTTACATCTGGAACGAAGGATCGCTTCTGATTTTTTGAAACATTGCTCATCATCGTGGTTCCTAATTCTCATATTAGGAATTGCAAGAAATATCTACTTATATTGATATTTAACATGTATACTACAGGGGGCTGGAGGAGGCTTATACTCGCGTCAATAGGTTTTCCCAGTTTTTGGTGGTAAAATTAAGGGTCTCAGTTTATACTTGGGTCGGCTTATACTCAAGTATATACAGTAAATAAGTTGCTGAATAACATTTCCAATATGTCTGCTTTACATTTTCATAATTTTTGAAATGTGTTTTGAGGTCACACAGCTTTTAAATTGAACATTGGTTTGTCCGTATTTTCAAGGAGATTTCAGAATTGACTTTTTTGAGGATCATTGTTTTTAATGAAATGTGAAAAATATAATATTAGAAACACCCTATATCTTAACCCATTTTCAAATCTGCCCCCCTCAACCTATCAGAAACAGATTTTAGGAAAATCGTTAACCCCTTGAAATATTCATAGTAATCAAAATGGAGATTTTTAGAGTGGTCTAATTTTTTCGGTAATACGTTCATATAGCACTAAAATTTACATATTCGCAAAAGATAAAAAAGGAAAACCCATCTTAAAATTTGTTTTGCCATTTCTCCTCAGTATGGAGACACCCCATGTGTGGCGGTTAATTGTTGTAGGGAAGCCCTGCAAAAATCGTATTCTATGGGTCAGTACAATGGTGTTATACCATAGTTTTGCTGTCTTCCAAGCGGCATAACATTTTTACTTTGTCTACAGAGCTGGTTGATGGCTTGTTTTTTTGTGGGACATGTAGTACTTTACATCAGTATAATTCTAGTAGATATGTTTTGTTTATCACTTTTTGTTGCATTTTTTTGTGGGATGAAATAGAAAAAAATCATAGTTTTTAGCAAGTATTTGACAGTTTTTTATGGCGTTCATGATGCAGGTTTAATAATAATTTATTTTGATTCTATGCGTTGTTACGGATGCGGTGATACTATATAAGTGGGGATTGTGTTATGATTTTGAACTTTTTCACATTATATGTCATTTTATGTGTTAATGGGGATTTTGGGCATTTTAATTAATTTACTAATGTATTTTTTTATTGAATAACATTTTTTTTTTACTTTTATTTCTTCCACCCTGGGACATGAACAATCAATCATCTGCTTGTTCTTGATAATAAGCCGTAATTGTCAGGGTCGCTAGGGAGAATGCTGGGACTTCTGGTTCTTCTGCTGGTGCCAGCAGCGTTCTCCGACCCCCGGCGAGTATCCGTGCAGACTCCACCTCTCGTCCCGGGCAGCGGCTGCTAAGATCTCGCGCTGTCTAGGAGTTGTGTTCGGAACTGCTGGGACTTGTGGTACCTCTGCATGGTGCCTGGTTGTTCTGCACCATGAGGGGTTAATTCCCAGAAGCTGTCCAGCTCCTATCAGGTTCTGGAGGTGGAGTCCTGGCTGCATAAATTGCAGCTTCACTAGTCACCTGTGCCAGTGTTTGAAATCCCTTCTCCACTCGCTCTCAGCATTAGGTTTGACTTGCTCTGTATCTGTATCTGTATCGTTGTGACCTCGGCTCGTTTTTTGACATTGACACTTTGCCTACTGATTTTGCTATTGACGTACCCTCTCGTTGTGAATCCGGCTAGTTTACTATTCTTTTGTGTTTTATGTTTGTCAGTCTGTTTGTGTTTCCCTTCCCACACTTATCAGTGTATTTCGAGTCTTCAAGTAGTCGCCCCACGGTTTAGCGTGGGGGGGCTATAGGAAGGGACAGAGGTTGGGGCAAGCTCAGGGCACACTATCCCCTGTCTTTTGTGTTACCCAATCCTAACAGTAATACTGACGTATGGCAGACATTGTGCCTTTAAGATCCAGTCACAAACGGGTTCTTATAGGCACTGCCTGCTGACAGTCCTGTGGTCCTGACTAGACCTCAGGACTGCCATTACAGCACGCCTTAAGACGACGTGGGTAGAGAGATTATGGGCCAGAGACCACCAGCATGGAAGTTACTCGCTCTGACCGCGAGTGTTACACTGGAGTGTCAGCTGACACCCTGTGTTTTATGATGCCAGTTCAGCTCCGATCTCGGCATTAGTTTCGAGTCTGATATATCAGATGCTGAGCATTAAACCCCATCGGCCAGGATCCAATATATCGGACCCAGAGCGCCAAATGGTTAAACATTTCTGATGAAATGTTTAATAACACTCTGAAAAGTAATCTAACATCTTTTCAGTGAAGATTAGTTCGTTACACACCTTTGTTAAGATTATGTATGATGTACACCTATTCTGATGTGTATAAAAGACAACCATCTGTTCAAATAAAACGTGCCATTTGCTCAGACTAGCTTCCTGTCTGTGATTGCATCTTGGTTACGAGCTCCAAAAACTATTTAAGACTTAGATTTCCATCCAATATACTCACTGCACTTGTGGACTTGAGACCAGACCTAACATTGGCTTGTCAACAGGCAGTTTCGCGAATTCCATTCTTGCTTTTTTAATGATTTGTTTTTAGTAATGATGTCCTCATTGGTCATCTCCCATTAAGCCCACTTTAACTAAAACAACGATGGATGATGCGATCTGACACTGATGTTCCTTGAGCTTGAAGTTCACCTTTAATCTCTGTAGTTTTTCTGGGCTGTTTTGTTACCATTTGTATAATATGTCTCTTCGATATATCATCAATTTTCCTCCTGTGGCAACATCCTGGGAAGTTGGTTACACTCTCATTGATCTTAAATTTTTAATAATATGTGCAATTATAGTTACAGGAACATAAAGCTGCTTTGAGATGGTCTTATAACCTTTACCTTTACATTATTGTCCATAAATTTTATTCTAAGCTCCTGAAACAACTCTTTCCTTTGCCGCCTGTGGTCCATGTCACCAAACAGCACAGCGAGTAGCTGTGCTCACATTTTTTAAATTCTGTTGAAGCGTGGTTGACAAGCAATGCCTGCCTTTCATTTGATCATTTTCATAGAAATTTTATTTATTTTTACTTTTGTCAGAGTTATTTTGTGGGGTTTTCTTCCATTAAACGAGGACTACTGTCCACAGACAACAGAACTAATGTCTCTGTGGGAAGAGTCTGGGAGGAGGAGTCTGTGGACCAGTGGACCCTCTGGACCACTGCAGGAGGTGATGGAGCTAGCCTCAACCCGGGACCGGAGTCTAAGTGGCACCTGGTCTTCACCAGAGCCCGCCGCAAAGCGTGATGGTCTTGCTACGGCGGGGTGCCACCAGGTCGTTCCACGGGTGCGACTAAGCCAGCGGTGGCAGCCAGGTAAACAGGGGTAGCAGGACACAGTCTGAGCCTAGGATGACAGCAGGAATACGGCTTGGAAGGATGAGCTGGAACTCACGGCAGGCAAGCAGGCAGGAGCTAGCACACGACCCAGGCAAACAGGAATGGACAGGTGCTTGAAGAAACACAGGAGACACGGAGGCTTCTGGAAACGCTGAATGCACTCTGAAGACACGGAGGCGTCAGGAAACGCTGAAGACATGGAGGCGCCTGGAAACGCTGAGGACACACTGAAGACATGCAGGCATCTGGAAACGCTGAAGACACACTGGAGCATATGCGAACACTGGAAACTATCTCATGCCAGTACAGGAACAGCTTAGGGAAGCTTGGTACGGAAGTTCCTTTAGGCACAGAAGATAGGGCTTTCACTTACAGGAACAATGCTGAACTGAAGTTCTGGCGAGTCAGGAACAGAGGTGCCGGATTATAAGGGTGAGGCCAGATTAACAAACTCCAATCAGGAGGACGCTTAAGTCTAGGAGAGCCAGCTCGCACGTGCGATCCCTGGTGAGCGAGAACGCGCGCAGCCTAGTCAGGCAGCTGGATTGCGGCCTGATCGGGAAGCAGGAGCGTTGGAGAGGTAAGTCCGGGCTGGGGGGTTACCGCGCCGCAGGGAAGGGCACGGGTGTACGTGTGATCCGTACCGGGGATCACGGGTGTGGCTGTGACAACTACACAATAATCTTGCAAGTGTATGTAGTGGAAAACACTACAACCCCCTTAATAAATATAGATATATCTTATGGAAAAACTTCGAATAGTGGTCCTTTGAGGACTATTATATGACTCAAAGACATATTGGGGGAAATTAACTATGCCTTCTCCATCAGTTTTCTGAAAGAGAAGGCATGTAAATCTTCCCCTCCCTGCCAAAGTTAAGCCTTTTCCACTCTGCAGGGTGAAAATTGGCAGGAGCTCGAACATAAATAGGTCTTACCAGGCGGAGATTGTGTCCGCATTTACTTAGAGGCTGGATCTGGGCATCTTTGCACCGGCATGGGAGAGGGTGTTGAGGTTTAAGTGTGGGTTAACACTGGGGTTTAGGAGGCCAGTTTTAATAAATTCTTCCAGTTATATTGTAGGTCTTTTTAGGCACATATTATTTTAAGCCATAACTGCTCTATTTAAATATATGTCAGCTCCTACTGTGACAGATTGCCAAAAGGATGTTTATATACGTTATGACAGTAGCCAACTTCAAATGGCTATATCTCCAGAACTCCTGAATTTGTACTAAAAAAGTAGATTTTTATGTATAGCTTTCTATTGCTGATTGTAACTGCAAGAGTGGATATCTCCTGTTCTGTTAGACATCCATATACAATCCATATATCATATTTAAAAAAAATCTGCTGTTTAATATGACACTAGCATTTTTTATCTAGGTGCAAGGGTTCAGGTGATATAGGCGTTTGAAATGTGCCCTCCTCCAGCCGTTCAACTAAAGGCAGAATGTAGAAGAATTTACCTGGACATTCTGGCACCAATGACTTATTAGGAGGGTATTGTGTTGTATGTAGATGAATCATTTTGAATATTAAATTTGATTATTGTTTTCCAAATAAATACTTAATGAGCCTCTGATATCATGCTTACATTTACATAAAAAGATACACTACCGCTCAAAAGTTTGGAATCATTCAGACAATTTTGTGTTCTCCATTCTCAAATGAGTTGCAACAAGAATAGACAATATAGTCCAGACATTGGCAAGGTTTGAAATATTTTTTTTTTCATTTGAAAGAATAATTTTCTCCTTCAAAGTTTGCAAGAATGCTCCCGTGATGCAAATACAGCATTGCAGACCTATCTGTTAATTTGCTGAGGTGATCTGGAGAAATTTCACCTCATGCTTCCAGAAGCCCCTCTGACAATTTGGATTAGCTTGATGGGCCATTACAGATAGAATACCAGCTGTCTGTTTCTTCCCTAAATAGTTTGAAGGTGTACTTTGGATTATTGTCCTGTTGTAGGATGAAACTGGATCCAATCAAGCTAAATGATAGCCTTCTTTATTCAAAATCCAAAGCAAAGCAACCAAAGCAACCCCAGACTATAACATAACCTCCAGTTGTTATGCATCTCACAAATTTTCTTCTGTGTGATCCTCAAACTAAGATTCGTCTGTCCATAACACTTTTTTTTCCCAATCTTCCTCTGTCCAATGTCTGTGTTCATTTACCTATATTAATTTTCTCCTTTTATTAGTCAGTCTCAGATATGGCTTTTTTCTTTGCTACTCTGCCCTGAAGGGCAGCATCTTGTAGTGGCCTCTTCAATGTAGAGGTTAACACTGGTGTTTCGCAGGTACTATTTAATGAAGCTGCCAGTTGAGGGCCTGAGAGGGATTGGTTTCTCAAACTAGAGACTCTAATGTACTTGTCTTGTTGCTTAGTTGTGCATCGGGGCCTCCCACTTCTCTTTCTACTCTGCTTAGGGAGGGAGTAGTACACGCCGTTGTAGGAAATCTTCAGTTTTTTGGCAAGTTGTTGCTTGGAATGGCCTTCATTTCTAAGAACAAGAATAGACTGTCGAGTTTCACATGAAAGTTCTTTTTTTCTGGCTATTATGAGAGTTCCATAGAACAAACAAATATGATGCTACACTTCTCAAACACCTCAAAGGAAGTTTAGTTACAGCTTCTCTAATCAACCAAACTGTTTTCAGCTGTGCTTTCATACTTGAAAAAGCATTTTCTAAACAACCATTAGCATTCTTACACAGTTAACAAACACATTTACTTACCCTGTCCCTGGAGTTTACCGAAAGATTGTGTGCCTGATAACCTGCATGTGTTGCTTCCCCACTCAGGTCTGACAGAGTTCACCATCATTAGCTTGCGACACAATTTGAAAGTTAAATATCGTGCTGAGTCCAAATCAGTCGGATCGTCCGACGGCACACCCCCCAATTTGTGTTGCATGGAAGCCAGCACAGCTGAGCCAAAAAAAAAAAACGATAGTGTGCGCTGAAATCCCAGCGCAGACACCTGTTAAATACTTGTTCAAGCCGTGCAATCCCCAAAAAAGTCAAACAGTCTGACAAAAGTGCACTCTGCCACTCTTAGTAAATGAGCCCCTGTCACAGGTGCCCCCGTGACCCATGCCTCTCTGTGGTCCCTGGCTCCCCTCCATGCCTTACCTGTCCGCGTTCCTGATCCGGCACCCCGGCGCACGCGTCCCCACCTCCTAAATGGCATTAGCCATTTCCAGGAAATTGACAAAAAACGGCTCTCCCAGCATTCCTCTCTGGATCTTTGTGCCTAGTGCCCCTGAGAAAGCTATTCCATGCGTTTTGCTGTCTTTCTGAATTCCCGTTGTCACCCCGGTGCCGTTATTGACTCCGATCCTGTGCTGCCTGTCCTGTCCTTCCGCTACGTCCCCGACTCCGATCTTGTGCTTCCTGTCTCGACCTGCTGCCTATCTCTGGCCATGAGTTTGCCTGACGATTCGGTACTTCGCCTTGGCAGCCACCATGGACAAAGTCACACCTGTGGAACGACCTGGTGGTACCACGCCGCAACAAGTCCAACCTGCTTTGCGGCGGGCTCTGGTGAAAACGGGTACCACTTAGACTCCGGTCCCAGGTTCCGGCTTACGGCATTGTCCGCAGTGGTACAGGGGATCCACTACCACTGATATTGACAGCCCCCATTGTAGCATTAAACCACTGAAGTGATGCTTGTTGGAAATGGGTCTATATACACCTATGTAAATATTGCATTAAAACCAGATGATTGCAGCTAGAATAGTCATATAAAACAATGTAGAGAGTGTATGTATCATTCATTTATGTTTGCTTTGTTGAAAATGTGAAAGGAAATTTCTAAGTGACCCCAAACTTTTGAGCAGTAGTGTATAAAAAAGTTAAAATGGTTATCAAGGAATATGAATCATTTTATATATGGTTGGGAAAGGGGACTTTAAAATAAAAAAGAACTTGTACACACCTCTCTCCCTCTTCTCTTTTTCCCTGTCACTGCCGGTTTCTGTTTATAAGTATGATGCACAGCTACAGCTGAGATCCTGCTACTGCACTGAAACTAACAGAAGCAGTAATGGGCAGTACCATGGGAGATTGGGAGAGTGGTAAATATAAGTTATTTTTTAATCATGCAGCCATTAGCTGACCTTGTGCTCCAACCAATCCTCACTTTTGACCTGATTTTCTTCCAGTTAGAAAGCATCTTTTGAAGAATAATAAGTCTTAAATTGGAAAATTTATCACTGATGGATATTTCTCTATACACATATCTTATCTATACACTCAACATATATACATATTTATCTAAATCAATATAACTTACTTTCTCACCCACTACACCAATCTCTCCAGGTGGACCTCTCGAGCCAGGAAATCCTGGAAATCCCTGAAATAAAAAATGCCAGGGTGAAGAAATTCAACCTTTGTAATACAAATGCTTTAACTGTGCCCTCTTCTGCATCAGAATGGTGGCTCAAAACACAGACAGAAAACATTTTAGTTGGGCTGGATTATGCCAGAAATTCTATAGCTATTCAAATCTGTGTGTCCCCAGCCTAAGACCTCTTGTAAACAAATATGTTTATCCTATATGTTTCCTATAGCTGCAAACTACTAGTGTCTTGCCCTTTTTCGGGTCTCGAGTGTCAAAAGAGTTTGAGCTGTATGGCAGCAAAAACTGTATGTTTGTCACTTTGCAGTGTATTTGCAGATCCACAAAAGTGGCGGAGGTTGGCAAATAATGCCATTAGCTTGTCTGAACTCCATGGAAAGTCATATGATTTTGTTACCTCACAACAAAGGATTTCTGTGCTCTCCAGGGAAGTATCATACCTCATAGCTGAGGCATAGCTATCAGGGGGCAGGGGTAGTGGTGGCTCTGGTGCCCCGTGACTTTGAAGGGTCCAGTCCCCAGCTTTCAACTCTATCTGCGTCTCTAGGATGAAGACAGAGTTGAATGCTGTGTCTGTAGTACAAGGAGCGGACCCTCCACTTCTCCCTGCATGGATACATGGAAGTTTCCAGTACCTGCTGTGCAGGAGCTTACATTCTCTGTGGCTTCTAGCTGTATTCTCTGCACTCCATGCTCTTTGTGATATAGGAGAACGCAAGCTGTGCAGTAGTGATGGTAGGATAAATCAAACAACCTAGGGTTAAAGAACCCTAGGGAGTCTGAAAATAGTCAAAATCTAAATAAAAAAAGTTTTAAAAAAATTATAATAAAAAACCAAAAATTCAAATTCCTAGAACTGATATAAATATAAATAAACAGTAAAAATCACAAAAGCATTAGGTATCGCCGCGTCCAAAAATGGCTAATATATCAAAAAATTTTCACTGCGTTTAACCCCTTAACAGAAAATAGCGCCCAAAGTCAAAAATGGCATTTCTTTGCCATTTGGAAAAATATTAAAAAATTCTATAAAAAGTGATCAAAGGGTCATACACTCTTAAAATGGTAGCATTAAAAATGTTGTCAAAAGTGACACAAAATGACACCACCCACAGCTCCGTACACCAAAGTATGAAAAAATTATTAGCGCCAGTTTTTTGGAAATGTATGAAAACATTATAAAACCTATACAAATGTCACTATCACTGTGATTGTACCAACCCAAAGAATAAAGTAGACATGTCATTTGGGGAGCACAGTGAAAGCCGTAAAATCCGAGCCCACAAGAAAACGTCGCAAATGCGGTTTTTCACCAATTTCACTGCATTTGGAATTTTTTTACCGCTGGATCGCTCTCTATGCCCTGTCCTCGGGTCAAGGAACTTCAACCTATTTTCATAGCAAGAGTCTTTTGTTTCTGTTTTCCCTAACTGTTTGTAAGTATTGTATGTGTATTGTTTTTTTTTTAACTTTTCTTTTTTTTATCTGACAATTTTATTTTGAGTGTACTGTATTTATTATGTATATTAAAGTGTTAACTTTAATAAGCCTCTGTTTGTAGCCTCAAAGAATCAGAGTCTCTGAAGGGAATTAGGTTACCAGAGGTCATTTTTAGCATAGTCTTTGTAGTAAGCAATTGCATGTTCTGTGTGAATTCATCATTTTATTATAGTGTAAGTAGTGAGTGCATGTGCTGTGTAAATCATCAGTGTGCATTGTCTGTGTGGTTGAGGTGCCTACGGCCTTCTTTGCATAAGTAGTGGCAGTTTGGACTCGGTGCCGAGATTGCGTGGAGTAAATTTAGCGTTAGGACGCCATTTTGTGGAAGCGGCCGGAGCTTAAGGGATTTATTCTGGGACTCCGTAGAGCAGGTTGCACCCCGTGTTTGGACTCCGGTGTTTGGGGTTTGTGACAGGGATCCATGAATTTTTTAAGACTCTACTTCCGGATTTGTCCGAGATACTATGACCGAGATACTATGACCTGGACAGAGCTCATGGGGCCATATCTGATGACCTACCCAGAGACGTGGTTGTTAAACTGCACTATTTAGTTAAAGAAAAACTCATGAAAGCTGCAAGGAACATCAACCCTGTGCTCTTGCATGAAGCTGAAATCCAAATTTTCCCTAATTTGGCACCCCGCATGATCCAGTACAGAAGAATTTTGAAACCTCTTTTTCGGTTCCTGCAATCTTACAACATTAAATTATACTGCTTTATAAGAGGAAAAGAGGAGTGGGCATTTTTTGTGTCTAAGAACGTAGCTTTTTAGTGATCAAGACAGGAGGTTTTTATTGATACAGGGATCCATTCAGGATGCCCAAGCGACTTTTGTTTACTACTATGCTCCCAACGACAGCCAATTACCATTCTTTACATAGACTCTTAAGTCTTAACACCACATTTCCTGGGTAAAGGGTGGTGGGTAAAGTATTTTGGATGGAGACTTGAGCTTGGCCTTATATTTTAGACAAACCTCTAACCCTTCTTTGCTTAAAGCCCTGTCTAAACAAGGGCTTAACTAAATTACTTCACTCCCAAGATTTTGTAGATGCATGGGAAACCAGTAACCTGGGGACTAGAAAATATACACATTATTCAGCAGCCCATTCTTCCTACTTTAGGATTGACCATATCTTTACACATATCCCTACACAAAACCTCTATACTCTTATATTTGCTAAGATTTTACTGACTTCAAGGTCAGATCGTGATTTGGTTTCCCTCACCATGGGGACATTTTGGTTCCATCCTAATTTATTTCCGTGGAGGCTTAATGGGTCTCTGCTTATTAATCCATCTACTGCTAAAGAAGTAGAAGAGGCTATCCAGTTTTATTTTGATACTAGACAACCTACAGACTCCTCTCCTTCAGCCACCTGGGAGGGACATAAGAGGCTTGCTTATGCAATCTGCCTACCGGTTTCAGAGACAGAAAGAAAAACTGATTGAGAAAAAGGAGGCTAAGTTTTATAAATTCAGGCGAAGGAGAAACGAGAACAACAGCTAGGACGCATGGAAGCTTTCTCAATGGCAATGAGCGCAAAGATCCAGCTGGGAGTGAAGGGAACCGTTGGTCTTTATGGAAAAATGGAAGTGCCAGCACCAATCAGCGCCGCCACAGAGATAGGCACGGGTGTGCCTGCGATCCGAGGCATGTATCGCCAGGACACCCGTGACACAAGGTCTTTGTTCAATGGTACAGGATGCCCTTTCGTCTAGCCACAATGTTTCAGTCAGCTTCACCCCAATGCTTTATGGGCGTGTCCTAAAGCGAGTAGGTTTTGGAGATTTTCAATATGTTGCATTCTATCAACCAGATTAACCTGCTGCTGTCCCCCACCCAAGCTTTATTGAATGCTACAATTCCAGGGGTAACAGATGCCCACCATCAGTTCATTCCCTACCCCTTTCTCGCTGTGAAAAGCCACCTCCTGGAAAAAGGCAAACATTCCCCTACAGTTGGTTAAATCAAAAATTAACTGGATAATGATTAACAATAGATTACATTGTATGTTGTATGAAAAAGAAAACCTTTTCATTAAAGTGTGGCAAGATTGGGTTGCCTATGTGTCTACGATTTCATAATGCTTTGGTTATGTGACCCTCTCTCCTGCTTTCTCGCATTGCCAGGCCGGGGGGCTGCTTTCTCTTACTTTCATTACTTCCTGCCTTTCAGAATGTGTCTGTTTCCTATTTAATGTATTTTTATATGAGTCTCTAGGCTTGAGAGGCTGTACTGTTTTCTATGTCTATATACTCACTGGGGCTGATTTACTTACCTGGTCCTGTCGCGAACCAGCGGCACGTTCTCCGACTAGGATTCGGGTCTTCAGTGATTCACTAAGGTCGTGCGCCCGATGTCCACCACGTGTCGCTGCTGCGCCGAGGTCCACCGGAGTTCACCAACCTATTCCTGGTGCATGTGAGTGATTGATTTTGTGACACAATTTGTTTTATAAAATTCTGCAGTTTTTCCAAATCCGTTGGGTTTTCCGATGGCCACGCTCCCGATTACTGACGCAAGAAAATCCGATCGGGTGCGCCAAAATCCCAGCGGAATTTGGCGCAAAACGGAAAAAGTCGGGAAACCCGACGAAAGTGCAGCGAGGAGCCCTTAGTAAATGAGCCCCACTGTGTTGTTACTTTTGTTTGAAAAAAATCTTCCATAACTCATAGAATGTAAGATCTTGCGAGCAGGGACCTCACTCCAATTGTTCCATATGACTGTTTGTGCTCTGTAATGCAATATAATATTATTATATTGTATATGTCTCCTGTGATTTACAGTATAAAGCGCTACGGAATATGATGCCGCTATATAAATAAAGATTATTATTCTAATTATTCAATAAAAATATTTAAAAACAGAATGGCAGCTTAAAAAGATGATAAAAATTATTCCCTCCCAGTACATAAGTGTATAGAACACTGCCCCCCAGGATATATGTAATCAGCACATTAACTCCCAGCATATAAGTATCCAGCACACTTCCCCCAGTATATATGTCTCCAGCACACTGCCCCAGCCCACCTTTCCTCCACCAGGTGGTGCCCGGGACTGTCACCAGATGAGATTGTTTGTACAGTTGCCATCAGCCAGCTGTGGCTTCTTTACATGGAATACTACATAAAACATCCTAGCTCCATGTCAATGAACATCAAAGAAGCTTTGAGACATTCCAGGAATTCCCCAGTAAATTAATAGTTAGTCAATATGGTTCCTTCTGTCTCCATCTCATCTGTTGCATAATCCAGAATATTCACATCTTGACATATCCCATGCTATTTCTATTTCTGCTTCAAAGACATCATCATTTAACCCCTTCACGACTTGCGCCGTAAGGCGCAAGCCGGGTCCCGGTGCATGTTGAGGGCTAGCGGACAGCATATGATAGGATTGATCAGAAGACCTAGAGTTAAAGTACCCTAGGGAGACTGAAAAATAGTAAAAGTAAAAATGAAAAAAAGTTTAAAAAAATAATTATAATAAAAAAACCTAAAACTTCAAATCACCCCCCCTTTCCCTAGAACTGATATAAATATAAATAAACAGTAAAAATCATAAACACTTAAGGTATCGCCCAACCGAAAATGCCCGATCTATCAAAATATAATAACGTTTTTGCTTCGTAACCGAAAATAGCAGTTTTTTTTGCCATTTTGAAAAATGAATAAAAAGTGAAAAAAAAGGTTGCACAGTCCTAAAAATTATACCAATGAAAACGCCATCAAAACACCCACTGCTCCGTACACCAAAGTATGAAAAAGTTATTGGCGCCAGAAAATGGCAAAATTAAAAAAAAATTTGTACAGGAGGTTTTAATTTTTGTAAATATTTGTAAACATTATAAAACTTATACAAATTTGGTATCCCCATAATTGTACCAACCAAAAGAATAAAGTAGACATGTCATTTGGGGCGCACAGTAAAAGCTGTAAAATCCAAGCCCAGAAGAAAACGTTGCAAATGTGTTTTTTCACCATTTTCAATGCATTTGGAATTTTTTTCCCGCTTCCCAGTACACGGCATGGAATATTAAATACCGTCACTAAGTACAATTTGTTACGCAAAAAATAAGCCATCACAGAGCTGTTTATGTGGAAAAATAAAAAAGTTATAGATTTTTGAAGGTGGTGAGTGAAAAATGGAACTGAAAAAACTAAAAAGGGCCAGGTCATTAAGGGGTTAAAGATGAACATCTGCAAAATATGACCTTGAGTTTGAGTTACCAATGACCTTTGGTCATGTAATATGACTGTATTCTGTCCCATTTGCTGTGAACTGGTAAAAATAGTATTAAAATGAAAAAAAAAGTTAAAAAGCTTGTTCTAAAGTACAATGAGAAAAATTACAAAACAAATGAAATGATATACTCACTGCTCCCCCTTTGTTTCCTCTTTCACCTGGTAATCCTCGTTGCCCTTCTTGACCTAGATCCCCCTTTAAATATAAATCACACATAAGTTGTTTTGAATTACATAATTCGTTTGATTCAGCTTTTTTTTTAAAGGTATAACAATAATTTACAGTCAACAATAAATAAATATAACTAAAGTCTGGGAATATATATATATATATATATATATATATATATATATATATATACTGTATATACATTAGCAACAAAAAAAAATAAGCAAAGCTGGAGCAACCTCTTATCTTCATTTATAGCTAAATGCGACTGCAGAAATCACAATGCACAATGTACACAATATCATCACTTCCAGTCCAAACGAAAGGAAAGCCATAGTAAATTGAAAGTTGTTACAGGACCTAGGGTGGCTTCTGAAGTGATACATGTGGTTCTTGACCTGTCCACTCTGCATTTTTGTGGATTCTCAGAAACCACCTTAAGCCATGATATCCCATGGAGAGCACTAGTGATGAGCGCTTTTTAAAGCAAACCTGTCACCAGAAAAGTCATTTTTAACTGGTGACAGGTTCCAGTAGCTATGCTGAATTATTTCAGTAGTTTATATAAGTTTACTGCACATTATACACATTGCACACAGATTGCAGCTGCCCTACCCTGGGACTCAACACGCACTGCTTGTCACAGTGTATGGGAATAGTCCCTTGGGACTAAAGTCAGTGTGCTCCCTGGACCAACGCGGGAGATAACGATGCCAGCCACAACCCGGGAGCGGAGTCTAAGTGGACTCCTGGTCTTCGCCAGAGCCCGCCGCAAAGCGGTATGGTCTTGCTGCGGTAGGGAGCCACCAGGTCGCTCCACGGGTGCGACTAGGCCCGAGTTGGCAGGCAGGACCACAGGAAGGCAGGACCTCGGGAAGGCAGGACCTTGGGAAGACAGGACCTTGGGAAGGCAGGACCTCGGAATGGCAGGACCTCGGAATGGCAGGACCTCAGGATAGCAGGACCTCGGATGGATGGCTAGCAGGACCTCGGATGGAAGGCTGGCAGGACCTCAGATGGACGGCTGGCAGGACCTCGGAAGACCACTAGGATACCGGGCTGCCACAGGATAACCGGACCGCTACAGGATAACAGGACCGCCACAGGATTGGAACACGGGAGCGCCACAGGAACACCACAGGAACATGGGGGTGTCTGGAAACGCTGAGGGAGGCTTTCTCTTCAATAGAATGACCTGAAGACCCAGCAGGGGATGCCGGGAGTTGCCAGGCTATATAGCAAAACCGGGATGCCAGCGCCAATAAGGAGGACGCTGGCCCTTTAAATCTTGAACAGACAGCGCATGCGCCCTAGCATCGGGAGCGCGCGGCCAGACGACACAGGCATGCGGCCTGGCCGAAGACTACAGCCTGGAGTCCGTAGAGGTAAGTACCGGACCGGGGGAGCGGGGACAACGGGAAGAGACAGCGGAGCACGTGTGCACCCGCGATCTGAGACATGGATCGCGGGGTCACCCGTGACACTGCTGAAAGGGAGCCAGGTAATGTGAATTAACTCATATAAACTACTGAAATAATTTAGAATGCTGACAAAGGCATTTTTAAAATCAGTAGAGAGATGAGATGACACTTAGTTCCAACCTGTAAGAAACATGCTCTGATAAAACTGTGTGTCCTCAGCTTTATAAATATATACATTTTCTTATGTCTAATCAGGCACTGAAACTTTTTCATCAAAATGGATATCTGTTTTTATTTTTATTTTGTCAAGTAGAACTGTACAGTCATGGCCAAAAGTTTTGAGAATGACACAAATATTATATTTTCACATGATCTGTTGCCCTTGGTTTTTATGTGTGATGTTTTATGTGATGTTTTTATCACATACAGAAATACAAGTGCAATCATGTTATGAGTAACAAAGGATTTATTGACAGTTGGTTTATGTTTGTTCACCCGTCTCTTGATGATTGACCACAAGTTCTCAATGGGATTAAGATCTGGGAAGTTTCCAGGCCATGGACCCAAAATCTCTATGTTTTGTTCCCTGAGCCATTTAGTTATCACCTTTGCTTTAAGGCAAGGTGCTCCATCATGCTGGAAAAGGCATTGTTGATCACGAAACTTCTCGTGGGCGGTTGGGAGAAGTTGCTCTTGGGGGACATTCTGGTAACATTCTTTATTCATGGATATGTTTTTAGGCAAGACTGTGAGAGATCCGATTCCCTTGGCTGAGAAGCAACCCCACACATGAATGGTTGCAGGATGCTTTACAGTTGGCATGAGACAAGACTGGTGGTATTGCTCACCTTGTCTTGTTTTCCGGATGTTCCAAACAATCAGAAAGGGGATTCATCAGAGAAAATGACTTTACCCAGTCCTCAGCAGTCCACTCCCTGTACCTTTTGCAGATTATAAGTCTGTCCCTGATGTTTTTTCTGGATAGAAGTGGCTTCTTTGCTGCCTTCCTTGACACCAGGCCTTGCTCCAAGAGTCTCCGCCTCACAGTGCATGCAGATGCACTCACACCTGCCTGCTGCCATTCCTGAGCAAGTTCTGCACTGCTGGTAGCCCAATTCCGAAGCTAAAACACTTTTAAGAGACGGTCCTGGCGCTTGTTTGTCCTTCTTGGGTGCCCTGGAGCCTTTTTGGCAACAATGGAACCTCTCTCCTTGAATTCTTTGATGATGCGATAGATTGTTGACTGAGATGCAATCTTTCTAGCTGAGTTACTCTTCCCTGTTAGGCCAGTTTTGTGCAGCGCAATGATGACTTCACGTGTTTCTTTAGAGATAACCATGGTTAACAGAAGAGAAACAATGATGCCAAGCACCAGCCTCCTTTTAAAGTGTCCAGTGGTGTGATTCTTACTCAATCATGACAAATTGATCTCCAGCCCTGTCCTCATCAACACCCACACATGTGTTAATGGAGCAATCACTGAAACAATGTTAGCTGATCCTTTTAAAGCAGGCCTGCAATGAAGTTGAAATGTGTTTGGGGGGAAAAAGTTCATTTTCTAGGCAAATATTGACTTTGCAATTAATTGCTGTTAAGCTGATCACTCTTTATAACATTTTGGAGTATATGCAAATTGCCATTATAAAACCTGATGCAGTAGACTTTGTAAAAATTTACATTTGTATCATTCTCAAAACTTTTGGCCGTGACTGTATAAAATCCATATATTTAATAAAAATCCATATCATATAAGTCGATATTGTGTGTCATATATGTTCAATGTGTGGAAAACCACTGGATGACAACAACACCTTATATAGATAATAAAAAAAATAATATAATAATTATATCAATTGGACTAAAACCTGGCCACAACATATCCTAATGAGCTGCCCCTTGAGACCTAAATGTTGCATTCAGTTCTCAAGGGGCAGCTCAATAGGATATATCCTGGCCTGTTTTTTGTCTAATTGATATTATCTGCACTGGATACATATATATATTTTATTGTCTATATAAAGTGTCATCTAGTGGTCGTCCATTCACACATACAGTTGCTTTTTTCCATTGTATTATTATAAGGAGGTGTAACATTTGGTTAAATTGGGTTAATCCGAGTTTAGGAATAATTTAGGGCCAGGCTGGGGCGGGCTATTTAAAAATAATTAATGTGTACTTACCTCCTCTGGCGCTGCTTATCTCCTGCGCTGGAGGAGGTCTGTTCCGGACAGCCGGAAGCTCCCATCTGACACATCTCCCAGCGCTTACATTGCTGAGAGATAGGGACGGATGGGAGGAGCTGGCCACCTCGCCGACCGGAAGCTCCCTGTGCTGTGGCGCGGGACATCAGCGGTGATGGAGTAGGTAAGTACACATTTATTATTTTTAAATAGACCACCCCATTTTGATGAAAAAAGTTTCAGTGCCTGATTATAAGACAATTTTTAAAATCAACACTGCATAGGTTATTGGAACTTGTCACCTGCTAAGAATGACTTTCCTGGTGACAGGTTCACTTTTAATTAACTATTCAGTTATTTCAATGGTCTACTTTTAAGTTAATGGATGGAAGTTAAATCTGTAATGTGTAAAATCATTCAGTTTACAACCTGTTGTCCTTTTAGACCTAAAGATCCACGGGGTCCTGGAAGGCCATTATCACCTCTAATTCCCTAGAGAGAAACATAAGAAAACTCTACAAATGAATATATGTTCAAAGAAAATATGTAAAATTGGCAGGTTTGGTGCTCCAAGGCGCAATCCTGTCACATTACTTTATTACATCAAATAAGATGAATATGCATGTCAAAGAAGATAGTTTAGTGTATCCAATAAAAACCAAACCTGTAGTTTCTATACAGTGTGGATAAATGAGGCATTTTAGAAGTAAATGGCTAGCTATTTTTGCTAGTCTGAAAGTTTGTAAAAACCAACAACTACCTAAGACCTAAAACTGCATGAACTCTTTCAGGACTTGCCAACGTAAATATACGTCAGCAGGTCATGAATGGTAGTACACTACAGACACCTTTACATGTTTCGCCACATCCGTGGCGTCCTCACGGGTGTCAAGGTGGAATTTTCTTCTGCTGCTTTACTTGAGATAGGAGACGACTGAATAGTTAGATAAACAACTGACAGTTTAGGATGTGTTAGCTTGAGTTTGTTGTGAAAGAAAAACACAACTGTTGCGATTATACTGTCTAGTTGTTACAGTATCGCAGACATGCAATCATAAACAAAAAATCTTCCTCTCGTATACAATAGTACTCCACCCTGTGGGTAGTTGTTTTTGGTAAATGTAAGTGGTATTGTGTCCCATTGCCACTGTATTCTCCATTTACGCTAGGGATTTAAATTCCACAATGGCTGTAGATTTTTAATTAATTGAAGGACAAATGACAGCTTATATAAGTTTTGAGTTTTAACATTGTCAAATAAAACGATTTTAACGATTGAATAGTAGGTCTCAGTGAAGTCATTTAAGGACTTTGTTGTAAATAGTGGTGAAAAATTATGAACCCAGTCATATTAAATGTCCACATTTTTGCTATAGGTCTAAACACATCTTGATCCGGAAAATCTCCTTGGATTGTGTTGCAAACCACAGTGGGACACATTAACTAAGGGCTATGTGACAGTTTTCTGAAAGACTTTGCAAGTTCTTTCTAGTGGAAACTGCTTGCACAGGTATTTAAGAAGTGTCTGCACCACAAATGTGTCGTATGCAACCGTTTTGTGGCACAGCTGCGCTAGCCTCCATGTGAAACAAATTAGGGGGCTTTCCGGTGCTCAGTAGGACCGTGCGCCAGATTTAACATGCAAAGTCTGTCGCACGCCCTATGTTAAAGGTGCACCACAAAAAAGTTGGTGAACTCTGTCGGTTCAGTGCAGGGAAGCGCCAGATTCAGGATTTCTGGCACTAGTTCTTACATTCATAGTAAGTGTGCCCCAATGTGTGAATCCAACTTGAAAGCACAGCTGCCACTAAATGATTGTACCAAATGAGTAGAGATCCAGCATCCAGGCAAAAAAAAAGTTGAACAGGTAAAAAAATCCACTTTATTAAAAAAAATTAAAACATTTTTCCTGTGCATATGTGCAATCGTCTGGGTCCGGATGTACTCCTGGAGCACGAATCGGGATGAAGGTGAGCCATTGATCAATTTTTTTAAATTCAAATATAGGTCTAAAGACACCTGTGCTCAAGGAGGAGATTCTCTAGGTACACTTGATATATGTTTCAAAATACAATTCAATCACATCTTGTCAACATGTCCTTAAAGTGTAGCATTAAGCAGGACCTTATTTTAAAAACTATTGGTGCCTCCCCCAGCTCTCATCTCCTCCTCATATTGTGACCTCTCATCTTCCCCTCATATTATGACCTCTCATCTACCTTTCAAATTGTGCCCCTTATCTCCTTCTCATATTGTGGCCCCTCATCTCCCTCCTCATATTGTGACCCTCTAATCGCCCCTGTATATTGTGGCCCCTTATCTCTATTGAGTAGAAGACAATGGGGCAGATTTATAAAGCTTTCTGAAAAAAAGAATATTCCTAGTTGCCCATGGCAACCAATTATAGCTCAGCTTTTAAAGGGGAACTGTGATTGGTTGCCATGGGAAACTAGGAATATTCTGACTTTCAGACAGCTTGTTAAATCTGCCCCAATGTGTTTTGTATTAACTTCCCCCAGTGGCGTAACTTGACGTTGATGGGCCCCAGTGCAAAGTCTGTGCCGGGGCCTCGACTATAATGTATGGTTTAAGGTACTAATCTTCTCGTATGGGAGAGTGAGACCTTATGGGCCCCCAAAGCCTCTTGGGCCCGGTCGCGACCGCATCCTCTGCACCCCCTCAAGTTTCGCCCCTGACTTCCCCCATACCCGGGACTCAACAAAGACTGCTGGTAGGGAGCCAGGAAACAAAAAGCAGTGGAATTATTCAGATGCACCACAAGGGCATATTTGAAATCAACTTGCCAGTGGCAATTGGAGCCTGTCATCATGTACAAATTACCTTCCTGACAACAGCTTTCCTATAAGCTTAGTTTTTTTTTACTCAGAATCTTCTGTTATTTGTTATTTCAGCTACAAAATCTGATAGAATTACATGCTGATTTTCATGCTGCTGATGCAGCAGTTGCAAAACTGGAGATTATTGCCAGCATAGCTGACCGCTAGTCTAGGCTACCTCCTGCTCACGCTTACCACCTGCTGGTATTCCCCTACAGCAGGAGTACCCCAGGGGGGGAGCATTTTTTTAGGG
The DNA here is from genome assembly GCF_040894005.1 of Engystomops pustulosus. NCBI lineage: Eukaryota > Metazoa > Chordata > Amphibia > Anura > Leptodactylidae > Engystomops > Engystomops pustulosus. The sequence continues at coordinate 128,632,833 of NC_092415.1, read as the reverse complement.
TGACACATACTATTTAAGGATGAATGGAGATGGCTCACAGTCTTGGGATTTTTCAGACACTCAAGGCTAACTGAAACCATTTATAATTATACGTTTTTTTAGCATTTAGCATAATCAGGACACTGCTGCTGGTAGTACAATGTTTAAGTATAATTTTATATAAACAGAACATCACTTCATAGTCATACCTGATCACCTGTTACTCCGACTTGACCAACTGTTCCCTTAAACAAAAAATGCATATGTTATTTATATTGAAGTTGCAAAAAAAGTATAACAATTGTCAATGTTGCCAACCTTTACATTTACATAAAATTTTATCCTACAGCAACTTCTAGTGTGTATGAATTTAAAATCATAATCACCACAAAGTAGCCATGAGGCATCATATAGGATTATAGAAAGAAAATAAATAAAGGCAGCTTAATCAATTATATTTACATGGAAGACTTCATGGTTGTATTAAACTACAGATATATTGGTGACTGTGACAACATGGAATGAGTTGTGGACTGTTGGAGTGATGACTCTGTGGCGTGGTCTCCTATAAAACCCCCTTGTGGCATAACCCTTTCCTACCTGATTTGCACTCCCTGCCAGACTTTCAATTTTGGGTGCGTAAGTGGGTTAAATACCTTATTTAGTTGTATCATAATGGGATTTTTAAGACATTTGCGTCCCTTAGGCTGCGTTCACACACATGTATGGGGGACGTATATACGGCCGACGTATATATGGCCGATATACGTCCCCCATACACTTCTATGGGCTCACGGCATGGTACGGGAGCTTACGGTGCAGCACACGTGCGGCACCGTACCGCTCCGTAGCCCGGGAAAAGATAGGACATGTCCTATCTTTTCCCGTATTACAGCGCCGTGGCCCATATGTTCCTATGGAGAGGGGCGGGGGTGAGCGGCGTTCACCTCCTCCTCCTCTCCCCGTGCTGCCGTGTGCCCGCCGTGCTGCGGTGCGCCGGGCACACGGCAGTGTGCATGTAGCCTTAGTCAGGAATTTTCACTGGCTCCCACTGCCTTTTATAGGTATTTACAATTAAGTTACACTCTGGTGACGCAGTTTAAGTTGGGGAACTTTAAGAATGAGCTGTCGAAACCTACATCCACCTTCTATCAACAATTGAAGGAGACTCAGCCTTCACCTGCTGAAAAAAGCTTTCATATCTGGCAGAGAAATTCCAGTTGCATCAAAGACATTAAAGGAAACCTACTACTTCGGGTAAGGCTTATAAGCTGGACATGCCATGCACCGTTATGTTTTTAAACAGTTTGAAAGTGTTTTAACAGTTTATTAATGTTTATATCCTTACTAGCTTCCCCGCACCGGGGTCCGCGCTCGGCGCACCCTGCGCGCGACCGTGCATGCATCTGATTAGGAAGTGGTAGTGTGCATGGTGCGCCGAGCGCGGACCCCGGTGCGGGGAAGCTAGTAAGGATATAAACATTAAGAAACTGTTAAAACACTTTCAAACTGTTTAAAAACAACGGAGATAAGCGCCGGCACCAGCTCACCCTGAGCTGGTGCACGGCATGTCCAGCTTATAAGCCCTACCCGAAGTGGTAGGTTTCCTTTAAACTGACAGTTATCAGTTCCCGGGACCACCAGATTAAATGGCTACATCGAATATATATATCTGACCCCTTTGTGTTTGGGTCCTAGGAATCAGACTTCACTCTGATCAGTGCACTAGATGTGGGGAAGGTAAAGGTACCCTTTTCCAAATGGTTTGGGAATGGCCATCCATTCAGGATTATTGGATGGATGGACATTCATTCATACATTAATGAGTGTCTGGGTCTTCCTAGGGTCTGCTCCCCTCAGGTGTGTCTTCTGGGTCTAGTAAGGGATGTTCTGCAGGCTAAAATTTGAAAGGGCGCTTTTTTTTATTTGCTAATGTTCTATGGTAGGAAAGTGATTTTACTAAACTGGAAACCTCCTAAGCTCTTCACGTTTGCCAAGTCACTGATCAATGCAGATATTCCTGTTTATAAACTTACTTATGCTTCCAGAGGCACCCCTGATTGATTCTATTTTATTTGGGATGTATGGCTGGCTGCCCCGACTGATTCGAATGCTGATGAGGAATAGATTTCCAATGTGTGTTGTGTACTAGGAGGCTCTTAATATATCATTGCCAGGTACTTATGTTTGATGTTGTTTTTGTATGTTGTTACATTTTTGAAAATTGAAAAAAAATATTCATATAAATGGAGACAAAGTAAAACATAATTAGAAAGTATAATTAATTGAAAATTATATTTTCAAATATATAAATAATATGAAACTTAAAACTGTAGGTGTGGGACCTACAGCACTCCTATAGCATTAAACATGTTTTTTTCTTCACCCAGAGCGATAGGTGCAACGTTTCAGCTCTTCAATGGAACTATTTTCAAGCATACAGGTGAAGGTCCAGATGGAAGTGACATAGTCAATTACAAACAGGTGAACGATAAATACTGTAAATATTGAGACAAAAATATAAATATAAGCATGTGGAACATCGGTATACAAGTGTGTGGCAGAATATAAAACATAAATATTGTAAAAAGATATAACTGATGGACTGATCCACAATCACCTGTGGGAACCCTATTGTGGCATATATGGGATCAGCAAATTGGCGTCACTGTGTTGCTATGATACCACAGGACGCTATAAGCATAAGGAATATAAGCAAACAGGTAAGAAGACCAGGAGAATTTACCACAATAGATCAGCTATCTTAGCAAACATACCTGGCGGCATGCCAAGCTGCTGGGGCGTCTACTGTTGTGTCAGTGGAGCCGCGATCACCAGATGAACCTGGATCTATCGACCGGCTTCCCAAGCTAGACTCAGCTAAGTGACTTCCCCAATAATCATGGCTATGGAGCCTTGTAAGTAGGCAAAGCCGCCATTTTTGTTAAGGGAGAATTGCCCATAGGTTAGAACTTGGCTAAGCCGTGCATTACTAAGGCCATAGAGTCCACTGATATTTGGTATACACCCTAGTTACAATGCATTTGTCCAAAAGCAGTAAAGTGACCACCTATCTATATTAAAGGTAACCTGTCACCGGGAGACCCATTTTTAGCACTCCCTCAGTCCCCACAGAGGATAGTACATACACTGCCAAAGTGTTTTTGTATTAAAAGATGGTTTTACAGAAAAAAAACTATGTTATATTGTACCTTTCATTAGCATCTGCTGTGTTACTAGGCCCCTAATAGGAGGGGCTGGAAAGGTGCCGTTCCCCCCCACCCTTGGGGAACAGCTACTCCATGTGACCTTTTCAAATATATGAATAACTCCCCTCACTGGGCTTAGCGACGCCCCCTGCTCCTCTACAGCCAATCCCGAGTGAGGGGAGTTATTCATATATTTGAAAAGGTCACATGTTTCCCAAGGGTGGGGGGGGACTGCTCCTTTCCAGCCCCTCCCATTAGGCAACTGCCTAGTCACACAGCAGATGCTAATGAAAGGTACAATATAACATAGCTTTTTTTCTGTAAAACCATCTTTTAATACAAAAACACTTTGGCAGTGTATGTACTATTCTCTGTGGGGACTGAGGGAGTGCTAAAAATGGGTCTCCTGGTGACAGGTTCCCTTTAAGTCGACTTTTAACAGTGCAAGTAGCACTCAAAACAGTCGGCTATAGTGGTATAGTCTCATCTGCAAGGAACAACGAGCCGCTATTCAGACCTAGGGTCTATGTATACTATAGAAGTCAGCCTAAGTTTATTTTCCCGAGTATTAAAGCCAGAAGACATAATTCGGGCATCTCCCAAGGTCCGGGCCAGGAAAGAAAATAAAGAAATGTTCCATAAATGAGGGTATCCCCTGGTGTTGGGTATCATGTCCATTTTCAAGTACCAGTGAATTTAAAAGTGAAAAAATAAAAAATACAAAGTCAAAGTCAATATTCATACCTATGTGGAATAACCCAGGTGTGATGGTGGAGGATAATGTATAAGGACAATCTATTGAATCCTCTTTTCTCAAACCAGGCTGTATAAGAGGCAAGGCCACATGTCCCCGTGCCATTACAGACAGGACAGATGTAGAAAGAGGCTGTTGTTTAAGGGTCAGTTAGTCAGGCATAAACTTTTCACAGCAGGTATGTAGGCAGAGGAGAATGCTACACTGAGTGTATACTAACTAGCTGCTATAGTGCAGGGCCATAAACAGGACTAATTTCATCTATATCCTCATACAGTATTATGGTGCAGTGACAGTACTTATTCCATCTATATCCTCATACAGTATTATGGTGCAATGACAGTACTTATTCCATCTATATCCTCATACAGTTTTATGGTGCAGTGACAGTACTTATTCCATCTATATCCTCATACAGTTTTATGGTGCAGTGACAGTACTTATTCCATCTATATCCTCATACAGCATTATGGTGCAGTGACAGTACTTATTCCATCTATATCCTCATACAGTATTATGGTGCAGTGACAGTACTTATTCCATCTATGTTCTCATACAGTGCTACGTTGCAGTGCCAGGAATAAGACTAATTATATCTACTCCATCATACAGTACTGCACTACAATGTCAGGACTTGTAATCTATGTCCTCATACAGTATTAGGACGCAGTGGAAGTACTAAGACCATCTTTATCATCATACAATACTACATTGCACTCCCAATGACAAGACTAATTTGATCTAGGTTTTCCTACAGTAGTACATTACAGTGCAAGTGACAGCACTAATTTCTTATATATTCACAAATAGTATTATATTGCAATATCTGTGCTAATTGAATCTGTATACTCTTACGCTCCTCTAGTGCATTGTGGAGAACTGCAGGTGTGTTTAAATGAGGAAAGTGACAAATAAGGGTCAGGGACACGGCCATGGTGGTGCTGGTGATGGAACTGGAGCTGCAGGGAGGGGATGTGCTACAACTTCAGGCACCAGGGTTTGCAGCATATACTTGTATGCCACAATAGCAGTGTCAGAATGGAGAGGGTTCATGAAGTTGAGGCATTGGAAGTGCCTCAAGATCCATCAGATTGTCTTCAAACCGCTCCACCTCTGCTGAAAGAGCAGAGTCCTCCACTTCACCCGCCTTCAAAACAGTAAAGCCATCTTAGCCATAATTCACTAATGCTCTATGATGAGTCTCTTAGCTGGCATTGCACAGGCCATTCACCTGCCTCTGTCCCAGTTGCAGACATAGAGTTGCCAAATACCCAAGAGTTGGTGTTGGGGGATGAGGGTGTGGACAGCAGATCATTGCAGGAGATCTATGTTGACAATGAGACCCAATCACTATCAACTGAGGAGGGCAGTGGTGAAGGCTTGGTGGAAAAAGATAAAAGGAGTGAGGTTGAGTTTCTAGACCCAATATGCAATGGCAATGGGAGGGAGGAAGAGGCCAGAGGACAGGTGATACCGTAACAACCAGGTAAATGTGCACTCAAAGTCGAAAGCTCATCAGATATTGGTAAAGAGCATATGAAAAGCTTAGTGAATCTACAAGGGTTACAGGCAGCCTAGTCCCTTCGCTTAGCACTCATGATAAGAGAGCAAGAAAACCAAATGCAGAAAAAGACTGCAATTTTAAATGAAAGTGTTATTTTTATCGTGGCAGATTCTTTGGAGACATTGGCCGATATAGTTTCGTGTTGGTTTTCTTCTACATGGATCGAAGGAAATGGGACTTTGGACAAAGAGGTGGTGGTCACAAAGCCCCAGACAGCCAGTAGAATATGCCGATGGGTGCAAAGGCGCAGGGGTCAGCCCATAGCAACAACCCCATCTGCTACTGGTGGGACTAAGCACAAAAATGTCACTTTAGAGAATCAACATAGAATTGGCATTTTTTCACCCAGTGTGCAGAAGACAGAACACATGTCATTTGCACACTGTGTATGTCAATAAGCTGAACATCTAATTTTTGACCAGGGACCTGCCAACTAAACATTAACTGAACATTAACTGAACATTAACATTAACTTCCATCAAACGAGAATGGAAACACACTGAGACATCAAAAAAGCTCCCTATGTCTCAGTTGTCTCAGCCTCTACTACCACCTCCTGAGTGACAAGGCCATCTCCTCTCCACGCAAGAAGATGTGAAGCTACCACTATCACCGGCAGCATCACCCTCATAAAGCCTATCCACACCATTTGAGGAAGCATTCAGCTTTCTATCGCTCAAAAAATAGAGAGAAAGGGGAAGTTTGGGCAATCTCAGCCACAAGCTCTGGTGCTGAATGGAAATATTGTCATTAAATGTCATTCACAGCCACAACCAAGTTTCTCGGCAAGCCTTCCCTGCTCTGCACCAACAGGTTGTAGAGAAAATAAGGTGTGCACTGGGCAATGTGATGTGTGCTAATGGTCGGAAACTTGCAGCAGCCTGTGCCCAACTTTGTGGTACAGAGCATCCTGGCCAATTACACAGACGTGCTGAAGCTGTTCCATAAAGTGCATGTCATATGTGCATATAAAATTTACAAAAAAGCAGACCAACTGGCACTGCAGGGGTTCATGAAACGAGTTTCTACATAAACTGCCATAGGCAGAAAGATTTTCCCATATCCGGACAGGAACAATTCTCTTAATAAAACGTCACTTTTATTTCTACACAATTATAAACATGAGTAGCTAGGCTACTAGGTCCCCAGGAGAAAGTTAATTAACCCCTTAAGGACACAGCCTGTTTGTACGTTAAGGCTCGGTCCTTTTTTTAGAAATTTGACCAGTGTCTGTGGTTATAATTCTTGTAATTACCCCTGTGATTTTGAGAATGTTTTCTCGTGAGACATTGTAGTTTATGTTAGTAGTATCATTTTGGTGATCCGTTCCTTTTTTGGGGGGTAAAAATTCACAAATTTAGGACAAAGTTTCAAATGTTATACTTTTATTTTTTTAAGGATGTGAGAAGGTTTGAAGTTTTAGTAGCAACTTGTCAGATTTTCTTGAAATTTGAAAAATGCTAAATTTTTGGTGATCAATTCAGTTTGGAAGTGCCCTATAAAGGCTTATGTACTATATACCCCCACAAGTAACACCATTTTATAAACTTAACACCTCAACCTATTCAAATAAGCATTTAGGAAGTCCATTAACACTTTTTTTATTTTTTCGTAAGCAAACAAAAATAGATTTGAAATTCAGAAATTTAAATTTTTCATTACGATTTTTCTCATTTAGCCCTAAAATGGACACATTTTACATCCCAAATGAGGTAAATATACATCCCAAAATTATTGCCCTGCTTCTTCCGAGTAGGGCAATACCATACATGTGGATGTCAACTGCTGCTTTGTCGCACAGTGATGTCCCGAGCAGAGTTCGCATTTTTGGAAGGTCAATTTGGCTGCAAATGTTTTGTGGTGCCACAGTGTAATTCAAGAGCCCCTGAAGTACCCGTACAATAGGAAACCCCCAAAGATGTCACCATTTTGGAAACTATACCCCTCAAAGAATTTATCTGAGGCTGTGGTGAGCATTTTAACTGCCAACATGCTGGCCAAAATCTAATGTAAAGTAAATGGTGCAGAGTAAAAAATGCATTTTTATCTCAAAAATGTCATTTTAGTGCCTCATATACTGTGCCCTACCCATGCCACTTTAGACAAACACCACAAAAATCATTCTGCAGGTTGTCCCGAGTACGGCAATACCACACATGTGTCAATAATTGACAGGCTGGGGACACAGCAGGGCCGAGAAGGGAAGGAGTGAAATTTAGCTTTTCCAGCTCCTTTTTCACACGTTTGGATTCGGAGTGCCATCTCATGTTCGCAATGCCTGTGAGGTACCAGTGCAATAGAAACCCCAAAGAAATTATACCATTTTGGAAACTAGACCATCAAAAAGAATTTATCTGAGGTTGTGGTGAGCATTTTAACTCCCAACATGCTGGGCAAAATCTAATCTAAAGTAAATGGTGCAGAGTAAAAAATGCATTTTTATCTCAAAAATGTCATTTTAGTGCCTCATATACTGTGCCCAACCCATGCCACTTTAGACAAACACCACAAAAATCATTCTGCAGGTTGTCCCGAGTACGGCAATACCACACATGTGTCAATAATTGACAGGCTGGGGACACAGCATGGCTGAGAAGGGATGGAGTAAGATTTTGCTTTTGGAGCACCCTTTTCACTAGAATGTTATTGGGGTAGCCCCTAAGGTACCAGTGCAATAGGAACCCCCGAGTAGTGACCCCGTTTTTGGAAAGGGCACCCTTCAAAAAATTTATCTAGGGTTGTATGAGCATTTTAACCCCTGAGATGCTGGCCCAAATGTAATACAAAGTGAATGGGTCAGTGTAGAAATTGCATTGTTTTCTCAAATGTGCCATTGTAGTGATAAATGAAAACAGCCCAACTCATGCCACTATGGATAAACACCCCAAAAATCTTTCTGCGTGTTATTACGGGTATGGCAATACCCAATGTGTGGCAATAGTCTACAGGCTGGGGACACGGCAGGGCTGAGAAGAGACAAGCAATATTTAGTTTTTGGAGCCCCCTTCTCGGGGGTTCCTCAGAGTCGCTTTGTGTGGATGAGGTAAACAGATAAAACGGACACTCGGCCCAATCGCAGCGATCAACATCACAGGACCAATCAGAACGGTCCTGTGATGTCAGAGGGGGATGTCCCCTCGCAATCCCAGCATGCTCCGGGGGTATGTCATCTCGTCTCACGATGGGATGATGTCATTTAACCCCGGAGCTGCCAGCCCGCAGCCTCCGATCGCTGCAATTGGCCATCTGTGCAGACGGGCCAATCGCAGCAATCAACCCGGTATCGGCGGTCTGTTATCCCGTCTCACGATGGGATGACCTGATATTTCCATGTTGCGCCGCTAGCGGATATATCCGCCACGAAGCGCTTACTCACTGCGGTCGATGGCGGATATATCTGCCACGGAGTGTGAAGGGGTTAAAAACACAATGTTTGATACGCCACAAGTCTTGTCTAGAAGGATATATATATGATCGATGCATGCTCCTCATATGTCATAGAGCTTAGATATATCTTGCACAGGCTCCCATCAGCACTACCACAGTACTGCTATGACATTCCACAATGTGTGGATAGTTATCTTAGACCCCACGTCTATTGTAGACCTTGGTTGCATATAAAAAAAGGTTGAAGATAGCAATAGGGTAAGTAGTATGCTGTACTGTGTGTGAGCCCTAGACTGAGGTTCGCCCAGGGTGGAGCATCACCTCTCTGTACAAGTGGGTGCAGGGTATTGTCCTGTATCCCTATATGGTGACAACTCTCTTGTGTGTGCAGGGCACCACTTGTATTACTGCGCTTTATCAGCCTTAGACTGTACTCGGTTGATTCGGTTAATGTGGGGGGGCTGGCTGAACTTTTGAACTTTCATTTTTTGTTCATATATTCAAAACAAAAGCAGCACAACCAAAAATTTGAGCAGCACAAACCAGCACAAACGTAGCAGAATTGTTCGGTCCCAGTTTTTGTTTTATTCGGGCAACGTGGGGGGCTGGTTGACCTCTGATGACCTCTGGAAACATTCATTAATATCTTAAAAACGATAGCGGCACAAACAAAAATTTCTGCTGCACAAACCAGTACAAACGTAGCACAAACGTTTGACACCAATTTTGTTTGATTTGAACAAGGTGGGGGGGCCAACTTCACTCAGGTCACTACAACATCTCTACTGAGCTCTTTTGTACAATGTGAGAACTAATACTGGCGAGAACTGCCAGGCTACAAACACTGCTGGTTAAAACAATTTAACATTAGCCCTCTGACATGTTTCGCCAGTATGACAAGCTTCATCAGGGGTGAGGGCTAATACTAGCTGCGATGGGAGGACGCTGAACATTGTATCCATGCAAACCTCTATATTTAATCAACATGCTGTTTGGCCAATTATGATTGAGGGCCAGTAGTTGCTCTCACCAATCAGGGTCTAATCATATCACCGATTCAGAACCTGCATTGTTACTACGTCACCTGTCAGAGCTGGTGAGCTGATAAGACGTATCAGCTGATTGCCGGCTGTCGAGATTCCATGCATGTCCGCACACTTAGTCAAATGTACGGACAGATGGGACTGTGCATGTCAGTATACTTAGTCGGCAGTTCAGTAGATTTTGAACTGCGCATGCCTGCCAACTTAGTCATTTGGCCGAAGAAGGTTCCCCACTGCGCAATGTTAGTGCACTTAAGCTGCGGAGGCACAGTCTGTACTGCGCATGTCTGCAGACCAAAAGATTGCACATGTCAGTGTACTTAGAACCTAGTAAAGCAGTCTGTATTGTGCAAGACTACAGACTTAGCCATTCGCCCACAGATAATCTCCACTGCGCATGTCAGTGTATTTAGAATATGATAGAGCAGCTTGTGCTTCGCATATTTATATGCTTAGTCCCTGCTCGGGTCTTTATATCAGACACTGTATATAATAAATACACATTACTGAGTTCCCCTTTTTTATATATATGTGGGAGAAAACTCCCTAAAGGCAGGTGACTACAGGTGGACAAATCACAGTCAAATGTACACAAGGTAAGTATCGTTCCACATTGTAATGGCACCAAATGAAAGATCAACCAAGAGGTAAGTATCATTATCATTGTGATGCCACCAGATGTGAGATTAAACTGTGCCACAGGGCATATGTGCTTATCTCTAGTTTAAACATATTGACACCTGAAGAGATGGAGGTTTTATCAAGAGGAAGAAAAGAACTCATATTGTATACACAAAGGACTGAGGGGGAGGCCATATACTGCAAATAAAGAACAAAAAGGTTTATAGAAAGGCAGAAAAAGTAAAGCTCCCGTTGAAACCTAGTGGGCTCAGAGATTTTAACCAATGTATCCATATGGCTTCTAATTGCAAGAGTCTCTGATCAATATTGTCCTGTCTAGGTCTAAACCTGGTCAATTGGCCAGAATCTCAGCAAACCAGTGTCTCCTCCATGATGGAGTTTCACATGTCTAGAGTTTGGGTTATCTTTATTGGTCGTAATTGAACTGATGTGGCTTGATATTCTCCTTCTGAGTTGCTGTATGGTTTTACCCACATACAGACATGGACAGGTGCACTGTGCCACGTAGATTTACAGTTGAAGAACCATTTGATTACAATCGTTTCGCTTAGCTGGTTTCAATTAGCTGAATTGACAAACCTTTTGGTTCTTGGCATAAGTGGGCAAAAGGAACATGTCCCACATGGTTATGAACCCGGGATTAAGGCCCTTGATCTCGTAATTGGTGCAGGTACCTCACTGAAATAGCTATGTACCAAGAAGTTCTGTAAGTTAGATCCTCTTTGAAATGTTAGAGTAGGTCTATCTGCTAACTGTTCTTCCAGATCTGGATCTGCTGTAAGTATTGGCCAATACCGATGTAGGATCTTTTTAACAGGTTCAGCAAATGCATCGAAGGTACCTATACATCTGATATTCTGTTGTATGGGTGACAGTGTCTTATTTTGAAAAAGTGTGTTTCTCTCTGTATTTTTTGCCCTCGAGTAGGCCCTGTAGAGGTATCTTTTAGGATAGACTCGGCTCCTGAATCTCTTATAGAGGTTGTCACATTCATTTTTAAAGGATATGTCATCAGAGCAATTTCTATGGGCTCTCAGGTATTGTCCAATAGGTATACCTGATCTCAGTGGTTCGGGATGCCAGATTTGCCAGCTAGGCAGATTATTAGTGGAAGAGGGTTTCCGATATATATATATAGGTTTTCAATCGTCCCTCAGGATCTATACAGATAGTTAGATCAAGAAAATTGATGTGGGACTCATGTATTTCAGATGTAAACTTAATCCCAATGCTGTTCCTGTTGAGTTTATCAACAAATTGTTGGAACCATGATCTACCACCATCCAAGAGTACATCATCAATGTACCTACCCCAGTATAAGACATACTAAGTGAGATCTTCAAGATATTTTGAGAAGACCAGGGTGTCCTCCCACCAACCAAGGAAGAGGTTTGCATTTGAGATTGTCCCCATTGCGGCCCCTCTCACCTGGTGATAGAAGGACCCCTTGAAAAGAAAATAATTTCTCTAGATACTCTACTCATCTATTCTTCATTTATTTTACCCTTTTTTTTCCCCCTGTCCCCCTCCTTCCCTTCCCGCCCCACCTCCCCCAAACTGGGGATGCTGCGAAAAAAAAAAAAAAAAAAAAAATCCCAAAGAAATAACACAATTCATTAGTTCTAATTCTCCCCGTTGTTCCATTCCTTCCATATTTTTGCTTCCGGGCCATCGATTTTTATGCTGGATTCATATCTTTTAACTTTTTCAACTAGGTTCCGCCAGTTCCCAATATCAGGTTTTTTTGCCCCTTTACAGTCCTTAATCAGAATCAGTCGGCCCAAAAATAGTAATTTGGCCACCAACCTTTTCCTATTTTTTGACGTTGCTATCTCAGTAGTGTAACCTAGGATACCTAGTAGGGGTTCGCAGTGCAAAGCCAGGCCCATAGTTTTCCTGATTTCATCAAAAATTTCCTGCCAAAAATCTATAGTCCGTGGACAAAACCACATAACATGTGAAATATCGGCAGAATCCTGCCTGCATAGAGTCTGTTTTCAAACCGGCTTTAAATAGCATATGGGGTGAGTAGTAAACTATATACAGAATATTTAGCTGAATAAGCTTGAAATTATCATTTATTGATACCCTTTTTACTTCCTCATAAATTTTATCCCAGTGTTTGTTACTTAAAGGGAACCTACCACCACAAATCTACCTATAAAGGTAGATTGGGTGGTAGGTGGATCAATGGGACGTGAGGATAGCCCTTTTAAGGCGGGTGAGTAGGAGGGGTAAAATGGCTACCGGGGCGTGGAGTAGCCGCCTCGTGTAATCTCATATGCGGCTACTCCACGCCCCGGTAGCCGCATAAGTAAATTTGAATAAATACCAAATTAAAGTTATTAAAAAAGTGCAGGGACGTGAGGATTAGCCCTTAAAAGGGCTATCCTCACGTCCCATTAATCCACCTACCACCCAATCTACCTTTATAGGTAGATTTGTGGTGGTAGGTGCCCTTTAATCCACTTAAACACTTTCCCCATTTCCCTTGACTTACGTGAATAATCCCATTATTAATTTCGTCCATAATTCCCTTATATATCCCTGATAAATTTTTTTTCACATAGTTCATAGCGTATAATTTGGAGATTTTGGGATGTGTCGTGCTCGTGAATAAATTTTTATTACTTTCTACATGTGCAACGTGTTTTAATTGTAAATACCTAAAAAGGTCTAAGTCAGTGAGAGAAAATGTGTGTTTCAATTCACCAAACTCTTTCATTTGTCCTCCCTGGAATAGCTGTGCAACATACCTAAGCCCTTTCTTCTGCCAAAAATCTGCCCCTTCAAATTTAAAAAATTCTCCCAGATACCAATTACCCCATACCGGTGTCCATTCTATTGCTCCCCCCACCCCTAATAACGCCTTATATTTCTGCCACACCCGGTGCAACATTACTACTATTGGGCTAAACTGTGAGGATTTTTTCCTTTTTGTATTCAGTACGCCCGACTCCAGGGCAGAAAAGATATTCTCATGTACTCCCCCAAGTTGATCTAATATCCTTTCAAAAATATACGAGTTCCTATTTTCCCCAATAAACAGGATTTGAGAGGCAATATAATAGTGAAAAAAGGATGGGAGAGATACTCCTCCACGCGTAATGCTTTTCCATAAGAACTCTTGCTTGATACGCACTCTTGACCTCCCCCATAAGAGTTTGTTCAGAATAGCTCTCAGTGCTCTGAACCATCTGTCCTCAATCCAGCAGGGGCAATTCGTAAAAACATACAGAACTTGTGGGAGGATAACCATTTTAGCCAATCCAATCCTATCTCCTTTGCTCAGAGGTAGTTTACTCCATATACCGACTCTCTCTCCTAATCTCTTGACCAAGGGGGCTATATTCAATTCGGGAAAGTCCGTGACCTTTGTGTTGACTTTAATGCCCAGGTATTCGAAGGTACCACTATTGTCTATTAGGGCAAGTTTCTCAGCAATCGTCTCATTCTCGTTATTACAGAATGTAAAAGTTTGAGAACAAATTGATTGTTCTCTCTAAACTGTATCCGTTTTGTATTAAGAAAGGCTGTAAGGCCTAGCTCATGTTTGATATTACTATACAAGGACGTGAGTGTTAGTTCTTGTATCTTTTTGATGGTATCCTTAGTGTCTTGTAAGTAAGAAGGGAGAGCACATACAAATGGTTGCAAGATTTTGTCAATGTTTACACTACATGACTGCATAAGGCAGTCACAACACAAGACTATCGGTCTACCTGGAATTGGTTTCTATTTCTTGTGCACTTTGGGTAGTGCATAGAACAGTGATGGCGAACCTATGGCACTGGTGCCAGAGGTGGCACTCAGAGCCCTTTCTGTGGGCACTCAGGCCATCAACATAGGACAGAGTTCACCAAACAGGACCAAATCCATTAAATCTTCCAGCAGTCCTAGGCAACTTATGAGATGCTGCGCTCGGCACTATTTTACAGCAACACTGCATTGACTGTTTGGAACTGCTTGAAAAGTAAGAAGGTGTTAAAAGAAGTGCATTATCTTTGTGGTCCTCCTGCTGGAACCACCATTCTTCCTAAACAGAGAGACCCTGGAGAGAAGCTCTGAATTTGCCACCTTCTTTCAACTGTATTGGTGGCCTCAGGGGCCGATACAATTAAAAGAGGTGGAAGAACAGGAAACAATAAGTTACTGCTTAATATGGCACATCAGGGTAAATACGTGGATTTTGATTGTAGTTTGGGCACCCGGTCTCTAAAAGGTTCGCCATCACTGGCATAGAATATAGCGACCGTGGGATGTTCATTGAACATGACTTTATATTCAACAGTACTGAGTAAGTTATCATTTTTAGCCTCAGTGAGTAGGAGTTCCAGTTCTAATAAATATGTTTGTATAGGGTCAGTCCTGAGGATCTCATATGTGCCTCTATCTGATAGAAGTCTCTGTACCATAGCTACAGTCTTTAGTATCCATGGCAAAAGTGTTGCCCCCTTCATATGAGGGTTTCACCGTAAGGATCCCGCAGCTCCTCTAATGCTTGGATTTCATCACCAGTGAGGTTCTGATATTATTTGTTCTTGTCCATTTGAAGTTTCTCTATATCATTCCAGACTAGTTGAACAAAGGTCTCAATGTTACCGTATTTAGAGAAGGGAGGGGTATGTTTGGAATGTGGAGGCATATGTGTGAATGGAGCTTGAACATCAAGTGGTCCAGTTCTATTCTCCACCTCAAGTCAACAATGTCAACAATGCCTCCAATGCTTGTGTCTCCCTTTGTTTTAGTTTTTCGCGTGGATACAATGTTCTTGTGGGGGTTGTACATTTTTACCTTTTTCATTGGCTGACAGCCCTGGAGGTGGGAGTGGCCTCATCTTTATATCTCCGGCGTCCTCACACCACGAGTAGTATTAGCCCTTACTCCTGATGAAGCCAGTCATACTGGAGAAACATGTTGGGGGGGGGGGGGGGAACTAATATTACTATGTTTTAACCAGCAGCGTTGGTACCTTTAGTAGTTCTCGCCAGTATTAGTTCTCACATTGTACAAAAGAGTTCTGTAGAGATGTTGTAGGGTTGATGGGTTAGTAGAGGTGCAAATGTGACCCTAGATGAGTACCGTGGTGCCCTGCACACGCAGGAGAGTTGTCAGGACAATACCCTGCACCCACTTCTACAGAGAGGTGATGCACCACCCTGGGCTAGCCTCAGTCTAGGGCTCGCACACAGTACAGCATACTACTTACCTATTGCTATCTTTGACCTTCTTTATATGCAACCAAGGTCTATTATAGACGTGGGGTCTAAGATAGCTATCCACACATTGTGGAATGTCATAGCAGTACTGTGGAAGTGCTGATAGGAGCCTGTGCAAGATCTATCTAACCTCTATGACAGTGGTGGCGAACCTATGGCACGGGTGCCAGAGGTGGCACTCAGAGCCCTTTCTGTGGGCACCATTGATCCCAAGACAGAGCTCACCAAACAAGACCAAATCCACCAAATCTTCCTGCAGAACCAGGCAATTTAAGAGATGCTACAATCAGCGCTATTTTAAAACAACACTTCATTTGATGTTCGGAACTATTGTAAAAGTGAGAAAGTGTTGATAGAACTGCAGTATCTTTGTAGGTCATCCTACTGGACCCTACATTCTTACTGTATAGAGAGACCCAGGAGAGAAACTACAATGATAGTCTGAATATGCCCTCCTTCCTTCAACTGTATTAGTGGCCTCAAGGGACCGATACAATTGATAGATGTTGAAGAGCAAGTAGCAATAAGTTACTGCTTAAAATGCAATGTTGGCACTTTGCGGTAATCAAGTGAATTTTGGGTATAGTTTGGGCACTCGGTCTCTTAAAGGTTCACCATCACTGCTCTATGACATATGAAGAGCACGCATCAATCATATATATACCCTTCTAGACGAGACCTATGGCATATCAAACATTTGTGTTTTTAATTCACTTTCTCCTGAGCACCTAGTAGCCTTGCTACTCATGTTTATTACTGTGTCGAAATAAAAGTGACGTTTTATTAAGAAAATCGTTCCTGTCCAGATGGGTAAATCTTTCTGCCTATGGCAGTTTTTGTAAAAATATGTGCATATATGCACCAACCAGGTGGAATATCCCTTTGCATATACAGGAAAGGGTGTGTGAGAAGCAAGAGGCAATAGTTAAATTCCAGCTACAGAATGCTGGGTGAGTTGATCATCAGCACTTCACCTTGTGTGCCGTGCTGGAATCCTTCCAATACACCACCAATATATATCATCAGCACTACCATTCCCATCCTTTGCCTTCTAGACAAAAATCTTCAGGCCATGACAGAGGATGCAATGGTTGCACAGAAAGCAGAAGAGAGGAAAGAGGTGTCAAGCCAGTCCACACATGACTTATAGGGTTGGTTGCTTTATCAACAATGGTCAGAAACTGTACAGCGAGGTGCCAGTTTTGGAGGAGGATGAGATGGAAGAAGAGGTGGAGTTTCCTCAGAGCGGGTTGGCACTCAGGGAACCTCATGGGAATGTTTTTGGAAGAGGAGATACCTTTCACAGAGGGCAGCTCATTCTTGCCTCTGGGCAACCTGGCTGACATGAGCCACTATTTCCTCTGGTGCCTGTGCGATGACAGCTGAGTTGTTTGGATAGTCACCAGTGCCGATTACTGAATGACCAGCCTGCTGGATGCATGCTATAAAAGATGGCACCTTTTATTACACCGCTAGAGCATGAGAGAAAAATAAAGGAGTAAAAGTGCATTCTGATGGAGGCTCTATTGATGAAACTCCCATCTGACATTAAGGGCTTGTTGGAAGAACAAGGAAGAGGAAGAAGGCAGCAGGAACACAATTATCCTCAACCTCAGCCACCATTGGATATGACACGTAGTACCAGCAGGCAGACTGTGACTCACATGGTGAAAGAATACCGTCTACTGGTACTGAATGATGGGTCCTCTTTTACATTTCTGAGCTGATAAATTGGACACTTGGTCAGAGCTTCCCCTCTATGTCTTGGGTGTGCTGACCTGCCCTGTGACAAGTGTCCCTGCAAAGAATGTGTTCATCACCAACAAGAGGATCTGGCTATCCACAGCCAACCATTAATTAGACATTCTAACATTTATTAAGATGAACTTGGCATGAATCCTATGGGACTTGGCTGTGTCAGTGCCTGAATGAGTTGTTAGAGTGTTTGTTACCTCCTCCTCCACTGCCTCTCCCACTTAGAGTGCAACTCCACTTCCTACTCCTCCTTGGCAACAGCGCAAGTAGAATCAAGCACTCAGAAGATACAGCAAGGTAGATACAGCTTATCTTTATTGTTAAAAGGGCAATATTACTTTGGATCAGTCAGAGTGCAATCTGTAAAATCTTGTTTCAGCAAAACCATTATTTCTAATATTTGAGGATTCATTAAGCACAGGTTCTGTTCCACAGAACTGGCGCATTGAAAATTTGGTGGCAATAGTCAAAAAAGGGTTAAAAAGTGATCCTGGAAACTACAGACAGTACAGGTTGTTTGCTAAATATTTGAGGGGTTTATTAGAGATGATATCCTGGAGGATCTTGCTGTGAATAACCTTAACCCCTTAAGGACGCAGGGTATTTTCGCTAATTTCTCGCTCTCCATTTTCAAAAATCCATAACTTTTTCATTTTTCCGTGTATAGAGCTGTGTGAGGGCTTATTTTGTGCGTAACAAATTTTACTTTCCCATGATGTTATTTATTATTCCATGCCATGTAGTGGGAAGCCGCAAAAAAATTCCAAATGTGGAAAAATTTAAAAAAACTGCATGTGCGTCATGTTCTTGTGGGCTCAGTTTTTACGACTTTCACTCTGCGCTCCAAATAACACCTCTACTTTATTCTTTGGTTCGGTACGATCGCGGTGATACCAAATTTATACAGATATTATTGCGTTTTAATACATTTTCAAAAATTAAACGAATGTGTACAAAAAAGAAAAAAATTTTTGCCATCTTCTGACGCGAATAACTTTTTCATACTTTGGCGCATGGAGCTGTGTGAGGTGTCATTTTTTGCGTAATGAGCCGACGTTCTCATTGCTGCTGTTTTGAGGACTGTGCAACATTTTGATAATTTTTTATTACATTTTTTATGTCATCTAAAAAGGTGTAAAAGTCGCATTTTGGACATTTGGGCGCCATTTGCCGTTCCGGAGGTCACCGCCGTCAATAACGCAGGCAAAGAAAAGGTTAACAGCCGCGATCGGTGCAAGCACCGACAGCGGGTGATAGCGATGGGTCTTTGCTGCGATATGCAGCAAAGCCCATCTCTGTATGAAGGAGGCTCAGCCAGTGAGCCTTCTTCATACAACCTTCACAGCTCCATGGCGGATATATCCGTCATGGAGCGTGAAGGGGTTAATGTGATCAGCTTCTATGAGGAGGTAAGTTTGAGACTGGACCTGGGGGAGGTGGTGGATGTTATTTAACTAAACTTTTTCAAGGCATTTGATAGAGTGCCGCATAAAAGTTTGGTACATAAAATGAGACTGCTGGGACTATTTGGGTAAGCTGTGGCTTTCTATTGGCTTAGCAATAGAAAAAAGAGACAAAGAAAGTTAACAGTGGAGTGCCACAGGGGTCAGTATTGGGGCCATTTCCTTTAAATATTTTTATTAATGACTCCATAGAGGGTTACAAATTTAGAGTTTAACCCCTTAAGGACGCAGCCATTTTACAGCTTAAGGCTCAGTCCCATTTTTTGGATTCTGACCTGCGTCTCTTTACATGGTTATAACTTTTGAACAGTTTTACTTATCAAAGCGATTCTGAGACTGTTTTTTCCCCACATGTTGTACTTCATTTTAGTGGTAAATTTTGGCTGATAAGTTTTGTGTTTATTTACAAAAAAAAGAAAAAAATGATGAATTTTTAGAAAAATTTGCCATTTTCGAAATTCAAAATCACCGCCTTTTCAGGCAGATCGATTTACCACCTAAATAACTTGCCGAATAACATTTCCCATTTGTCTACTTTACATTTTCATAATTTTTGAAATGTTTGGATAATTTATTTTGACGTCGCACGGCCTTCAAATCGAATAGCGATTTTCCGTATTTTCAGAATTGACTATTTTGGGGATAAATAGTGTTTGAAATTAAATTTTACATATTTAGCATCAAAACCCCCCTATATAACCAACCCATTTTCAAATCTGCACCCCACAAACTATCAGAAACAGCATTTACAAAGATTGTTAACCCCTTGAGATCTTCATAGTAATTGAATCAAAATGGCGGTGAAATTTAGAATGGTCAAATTGTGTCGGTTATATGTTCATTTAGCCCTAAAATTTACACATTTCCAAAAAATAAAAAGAGAAAACCCACCATAAAATTTGTTCTACAATTTCTCCTGAGTGCAGCGACCCCCCACATGTGGACATTACTTGTGTTATGGGGGCACAGCGAGGCGCAGAAGGGAAGGAGCACCCTGCAGCTGCCAGGATTTTAGTTTTCTCGTTGCCCCCTTTTGAAGGCTATAAAATTTTCGCTTTTCCGTTATTTGGGCCATGTGATGGCATTTTTTTTTGCGCGATGAGATGCTTTTTCCAGTGTTACCATTTTGGGGTTGGTATCACCTATTGTTGAAAATTTAGGAACTTTTTTTGAGGTCATGAGTAGAAAAGCATCAATTCTGTACTGGATTTTTTACTTTTTTTTTTTTTTCGTGTTCACCATATATCCTAATAATCATGTTATCTTTATTCTATGGGTCGATATGATTACGGGGATACCAGACATGAATATTTTTTCTTATGTTTTACTAAATTTGCCAAATAAAACCCTAATGTGGGGAAAAATCTATCATTTTTGCATCGCCGTCTTCCAAGTGGCATAACATTGTTACGTTTTTGGCTACAGAGCTGATCGATGTCTTTTTTTTTGCGGGACATGTTGTTCTTTGCAACAGTATCATTCTGGATTACATATGTTTTGTTGATCACTTTTTATTGCATTTTTAGTGGGATATAATAGGTAAAAATCCTAATTTTTGGCGGGTTTTTAACGTTTTTTTTTTTACGGCGTTCATCATATGGGTTCAATAGCTATTTAGTTTTATTCTACGGATTGTTACGGACGCGGTGATACTATATATGTGGGGTTTGTGTTATGATTTAGACTTTTTTGAGCGTTATATGTCTCTATATGTTTTGGGGCTTATGGGCATTTTTAGTAATTTATAAAGTTATTTTTTATTGAAAAACATTTTTTTTTACATTTTTTACTTGATCCACCATGGGATATGAACAAGCAATAATCTGATTGCTTGTTCATGATAATACTCTGCAATACTGATGTATTGCAGGGTATTAGCAGTGCCAGCCTATGCAGATGCATAGGCTGACACTTTGCCTTTAAGATGACGTCACAGACTTCAGGCTTCTCTTGGGTTCCGATCGGACCCCAGAGGTGCCATAGCAGCGATCGGCCCCCCCGTGCCGTTTTCGTGGGGTAAAGACCCCCGGAAGGCATGTTAAATGCCGCAGTCGCGTTGACCGCGGCATTTAACGGGGTAAACACTCACGATCGGAGCCCACTCAGCGGTAGATTACCGTTGAGATCCCGCGGCTAACGATGCCGGTTCGGCTGCTATGTACAGCTTAAATATCTGTGGTTGATACTAAGCTAAAGTAATTAATGTGTAAAGTAATTAATACAGAGGATAGTCTAACAATACAGAGAGATTTGGGGAAACTGGAGGCCTGGGGTGACAAATGGCAGATGAGCTTTAACGTAGATTAAATGTACAGTTTTGCATTTGGGTCATGGAAATTAAAATTATAATTATGTTTTAAATTATAAATTTCTTGGTAAAACAAATGGAGAAAAAGACTTGCGGGTATTGTTGGATTGTAAACTCAAATTTATTGATCAGTGTCAGGCGTTTGCTGCTAAAGCAAATACAATTATGAGATGTATCAAGATAGATTCTCATGATAAGGACATCATTTTGCCCTTATACAAATCACGGGTCGGAACATACATGCAATATTGTGTACAGTTTAGGGCACCAGTGTATAAAAAGGACTTAGTAGAACTGGAACAGGTGAAGAGGAGAGAAAACAAAATTATCAGGGGAATGGAGGGAATAAAATACAATGAAAGATTACAAAATTTGAGATTATTCAGCATAGAAAGAAGACAACTAAGATAAGACCTCATTACAATGTACAAATACCTGAATGGGCAGTACAGAGATTTCTCCTAAGATCTTTTCATACCTAGGCCGGTGACCAAGGCAAAGGGGCATCCTCTATGTTCTACCATCACCATAGACAGGTATTCTTTACTGTGCAAGACCGGAACTCTCTGCCACAAGATGTTGTTATGGCTGATAATTTGAACATGTTCAAGATGGACCTGGATGCCTTTTTGGAGAGCAATAGTATCACATCTTATGGGAATAAAACTTTTTGTTAGTAGTTTCTGTTGATCCAGGGAGTTATCCTGACCACCATATTAGGGGTCGGGAAGGAATTTTTCCCTGCTTTCGACCAATTGGCATCAGCTTTGCATGGTTTTTGCCTTCTTCTGAATGAACACAATAGCCATGACTAAGAACGGAGCTACCGTTTGAAACGCGTTGGCCAATAACGCACCTGTATTTTAACCCCTTCCCGACATTTGACGTACTATTACTGCATGGCGGGAGGTGCGTTCCCGCAATATGTAGTAATAGTACGTCAAACTTCTGGCCCCGGCCGGCGCCAGAAGCTGCGGCTGTCGGCACCCTCCTCTAACACCCGCGATCAGAGATTTCTCCGATCACGGGTGTTAACCCCTAACACGCCGTGGTCGCGCTGACCGCGGCGTGCTAGGGGCATTTAACTGGATTCGGACCCCCCCCCCCCGTGTGGTGTTTTGAATTTCGAAAATTGCTAATTTTTCCAAATTTTCACCAAACATCTGATTTTCTCATAAATAAATGCAAAACATACCACCAAAATTTACACCAAAAGTACAAAGTGTCACGAGAAAACAATTTCAAAATCACTTGGATATGTTAAAGCGTTCCAAAGTTATAACCATTTATAGTGTCAGAGGGCAGATTTGAAAAAATGGGCCGTGTCAGGAAGGTGAAAAGTGGCTTCGGCGTTAAGGGGTTAAACATTATGCCTGAATAAAGTTGGAAATTGCCTTGGACACGGCTGGAAATGGAATTTCTTTTCCCTGTACAAGAACTATGGGAAGAACACCACACCTTCTGAATAATTAGATCTAAAGCACAGTAGCGGAAATCATGTATATCATGTATATCTTGTAGTTCAATTAACTGTACCAAAGTCACTTGTTCTTGGAACAGCAAAAAATTGCTTGACCCAGCACATTTAAAACATTACCACTAGAGTTAGTTAGATAATTCTCCATATTCCCTTGTTGTATTTCTCCTTAAGGTGAGGGTTACAGATCCAAAGTTTACGGTGATTCGTGGGAACAAAGTTTTTTTTTCTCCTTTATTACCAAAATAGGCACGAGCACAATGTGTTACATGGGGCAGAGAACTCTGGGAAGGAGAAAAAAAACACCCTCGATCACATGTGCAGACCTGTAAGCCAATCAGCGACCGGCAGGCTTATGTGATGTCACACAGCCCTATAAAAACTGTCAGCCATTTTCAATCTCGGCATTTCACACTGCATGTGTTGTCTGTAGCGTCCGGCTGCTTGTACTGTACTGTGCTGTAGGGATCTTTGCTCCAAGGGTGTCAGTTTTGTGGGATCTGTATAGCCCAAATAGCAGTTCTTTTTTGCTGCTGAAGTGAATAGGAAGAAATCTGTGTAAAATCCACATACTTTCTGTAGTGATTTCTGTTTCAATCCCATGGTGTCAGTTCTTGTGCTTCTGTATACCCCAAATAGCAGTACTTTTTCTGTTGCTGAAGTGAATAGGAAGTATTCTGTGTAAAATCCACATACTTTCTGTAGTGATTTCTGCTCCAATCGCAGGGTGTCCCTTTTGGGGGATTTGTATACCCCGAATAGCAGTTCTTTTTTGTTGCTTAAGTGAATAGGAAGTATGCTGTGTAAAATCCACATACTTTCTGTAGTGATTTCTGCTTGTATCCCAGGGTGCCCAAATTTCAAGTTTTTTTGGAAGATAAAGTAGATCCGTGTCAAATCAACATAGTTGATTAACCAATATGTCACATAGAGAGGTGGCAGGTGGAGCAGGCACAGGTCGCAGCACAGTAAGGGGACGTCGCAGCAGAAGTGACTCTGTGAGGCCAGAACTGCCGTTGTCATCTAGCGTTGGTGTGTTGATAAATAACCCAAAGGTTGTCGATTAGTTTACTTGGTCATCCACTTCCTCCCAGATGACATCTGACAACCCCAAACAAGAGTCCTTGGGTTCGTCAGATACAACACTTAGTTGGCATGGCCCAGCAGCAGGTCAGCGGCGCTCACCTTTCCCCAACCAACCTCTGTCCTGTTCATTTCCCTCAGCCAGAGATCTACTATGTGGTCTGAGCTCAGTGCCACTACAACGAGGACGAACTCCTTGAGGACACTCAGCAACTGCTTGGCAGTGAAGAGGTGGGGCAGACATCCACTGCTTTGTGCAGTAGGCAGGAAAGTAGAGATGTGGAGAGTAACAAGGGAGGTTATATTGCACTTGTAAGTAGTAGGGCTGTGCATACTGAGACCGTTGAGGGGAATAGCAGTGAAAGGGAAACACAAATCGATGATAATGTAGCCAATTGCATTTGGGAGCCGGGTGAAGCCAGGGATTCATCATCATCTTCAAGAGAAGAGGGTGTCAGCTTGCGCGTCAGGCAGCGAAGCAGTCAGCAAGTCGATACTGTGGTGTTATGTGGCGATATGTAGAATCTGCGGGCAGAAAGTAAAGCGTGGCCAAAGAGCTAACCTTGGCACCATGGCCCTGCATCAACACATGCATCGTCACCATCCAATGACCTGGGAGAAACATGGTCAGAAACAGCAGCACCTAGTGGCAAACTTGCCATTTCAGCCAGTCAAGGCTCCAGCACCACTGCCGAAGGGAGCTGTTTGTTTTTGACATCATCTCCCAGTCCAGATGCTCCTACTCCTCACTATGCATGGCGGCAACAGTCGTTGCACTGGGCAACTAGAAAGAGACAACTGTATGCGTGCAGCCATCCTATGGTGCAGAAGCTGACCGTGCTCCTGTCCAAGTTGTTGGTACTGCAGTTTTTTTCCAAAAAGGCAGTGCGAGTCCTTCACAAATATGTAGAACAGGAGGTGAGCCAGTCCTTGAGCTTATCGGTTTCTTCCAAGGTGCACGGCAGCGCGGACGTGTGGAGCCGTAACTACGGTCAGGGCCAGTACATGTCCTTTACGGCCCACTGGGTGAATGTGCTTCCCGCCCAGCCACACCAACAACCAAGTACTAAGTACATCATACCACATGTGCAGGGCAAAGCGGTTCTACACCTGGTGCAGGGCACAGCAGTTCTACACCTGGTTTACTTGGGCGAACAAAGTCACACAGGGGAGGAACTGCTCCACGTCATGCAAGAAGAAATCAATCTGTGGCTTTCTCCATGACAGCTGAAAATCGGAACCATGTTG
Organism: Engystomops pustulosus; assembly: GCF_040894005.1. Classification (NCBI taxonomy): domain Eukaryota; kingdom Metazoa; phylum Chordata; class Amphibia; order Anura; family Leptodactylidae; genus Engystomops; species Engystomops pustulosus. Next base: position 128,607,702 of record NC_092415.1, on the reverse strand, counting down.
ACAGACAATGGGAGGAACATGGTGTCCGCGCTGTAACAGGGAAGGATGGGCCTTGCGCCCTGCATGGCGCTCATGTTCAATCTGGTTGTCAACAGGTTCCTCAAGTCTTCCACCCATCTGCAAGACATTCTAAAAATGGCCAGGAAACTGTGCATGCACATCAGCCATTCTTACAAAGCCAAGCACACCTTCCTTGAGTTGCAACGGCAGAGCGGCCTCCCCCAACAAAGTCTGATTTGCAATGTTTCCACCCCTTGGAATTCCAGCCTCCATAGGTTAGACCGCCTATATGAACAGAGAAAAGCTATTAATATTTTTTGATGATGCAAGCGGACCCCTGTGTACTCCCCTGTGTAACTTTGATGTCAGCCACTGGCAGCTCATGCGTGACACCTGCCGTTTGCTCAGGCCCTTTGAAGAGGCCACGTTATTTGTCAGTTGCCAGGACTGCTGGATGAATGACGTCATTCCACTACTTCATGTCCTGGAACTCTGCAGGAATGCTGCAAATCTGTCCGATTTGTGCAGATTTCCCCTGAATTGCCCCAGGATTTTGGCGCACTCGATCGGATTTTGGCGCATCGGCGCCAACATGCATGCAACGGAAATCGGGGGGCGTGCCCGAACGAAAACCTGACGGATTCGGAAAAACCGCTGCATATAAAAAAAAAATGTGTTGCGGAGCTTGCACTTACCTTCACTAGGAATAGGACGGTGAACTTGATCGCGTTCCGATGCTCTTCAACGCAGGAGCGCCACCTGGTGGACGTCAGAGGAACTGCCTTAATGAATCCCGGCCGGGTAAGTAAATCTGCCCCTATGTCTTTATCATGAGAATCTATTCCTCTCTCGATACATCCCATAATTGTATTTGCTTTAGCAGCAGCCGCCTGGCTCTGGTCATTAAAATTAAGTTTACCATCCACCAATACCCCCAAGTCCTTTTCAGCTCCAGTTTTACCAAGTAATTGATTGTTTAGAACATAATTAAACGTTTTGTTTCCATGGCCCAAGTGCATAACTTTACATTTATCTACATTAAACCTCAACAACCATTTCTCTGCCCACTCCTCAAGCTTCCACAAATCCCTCTGTAATGCTAAACTCATTAATAAAAATCTAAAAAAGAAGTGGCCCAATACTGACGCCTGTGGCACTCCACTGGTAACGTCAACCCAATCTGAGAATGTGCCATTAATGACGACCCTCTGTTTTCTATCACTAAGCCAATTACTTACCCAAATACACAGATTTTCCCTTAGTCCCAGCAGTCTCATTTTATATACCAACCTTTTATGCGGCATGGTGTCAAATGCCTTTGAAAAGTCCAGATATACAACATCCACAGCGTCCCCCAGATGCAGTCTTGAGCTTACCTCCTCGTAGAAACCAATCAGATTAGTCTGACAGGACCGATCTCTCATAAACCCATG